>NC_137203.1:18830635-19148135 GCF_960531495.2 Zeus faber | reverse complement strand
CATATGCAATATCTTCACCGTGCAGTGAGACTGGGCGGTGGGAGCATCTTGTTGGGTAACGATGTAAAAACCTACCGCTGGAAGATACGTCGGTTAAGTCTTTTTTTAAATTTTATTTCATCGGAACTGGACCTGGATGTCACCGTATTCACTGTCCATCAATCTGCCTTTATTTAAGTTTAATTGTGTGCATTTTTCTATTTTTGTTCACACTGCAGAACGGGAGTTTTAAACTGTCATTCATGGAAAATGGTAAATGTTCAGCTGTGCAAACTACTCGTTGTTGTCCTGGAAAGACTTTGGTGAAGCAAAACCCAGAGACGGTTTATCCGGCGGCCACTAGGGGGAGGATCTGTTTGTCGGAGGCGTTTTCGGGTTCGGTGTGAAACCAAATTCAGGGTGTGAGCCTGCAAAAAAAGGTTCAGAGCTGTGTTTTCTAAAGTAGCATTGACATAGTAGTATTTACAAAGTAAAAGCTGTGGAAAACAAAGCGGCAAGAGGGGTTTCCCCAGCAAGTAAATAAAAAGTAGCTTTAAATACACCCCGTTCAAAAACATTTTGTTAATTGGTAGGGGTGCTACAAAACAGTAAATTAGCTTTAAAGTTGGTTAGTTACATTTGTATTGTATTAGGCTTCAAGTGGACAGTGACTCTACTAAAAAGGCTAGAGTTAATCTTATCATTGAGATGACTGGTATAGAAAATAAACAAACAAAGAAAAACAACCCCTCCACCAATCCCACTTGGTAGAATCCAAACTGCCTGGCACACTGATACTGTTCATGGGCCCTCGTTCATGAGAGCACCATCTTAACCACCTAACTGGACCCGATTTATTTCCCTCGCAGAAATTGCGAGTGTTTACCTGGGAAAATAATGTAACGTTGTGTGAAGGATGCAGCTGAAGGAAAGGGTCCAACTCAACACGCAAAATACGGAGCAGGATTTAAATAACCACAGTAATATAACGGATGCATTATTTACTCGCCGAATTGGTCCTGTTCACACCGGTACATCTCTTCCAGCTCTGTCTCTCTCGCTTTGGAGCGCTCCATTAGTTCTCAGGGTTGGAATCAGGTACTTAAAGCCCAGAACGGTGTAGATCAGAGTGCACTACAAACCACAGTGACAGGCGGTGCCGGAACTCACTCCATCATGCCAACTCACCTCCTGTTGAGGTGGGGGGAAAAAAAAAAAAAAAAAAGACATTACAATAAATGGGGCCATATGGCTGCATCTCTGCAGGCCACCAGACATGTGGGTAGAAACCAGCGGAGAGAAAATCGCTGCTCCGAAAAAGGAAAATTATGTCGTTACTCAGAATTTAATGAAGGTATGTAAAGACGGGCATATTTCTGAGAGTATCCGAGCCTCTCAGTCAGCTGTGGGTTGGAAGAGGAATGTGAAAAATGGGGCAGAAAGTGAGAACGTGGCGCAGCTAGGAACGCTGGGTCACTCCTCTTTTTTTTTAAAAGCCGTCCCCGCGTTCCCTCTGTGGCGTCCTGTTTAGTTTTCATATTGTTTTGTAAAGTTCTCGTATTGTCAGAATACGAACAAAGCCAGGCAGAGTGACGGAAATAGTCTTTTCACTGCACCAAAACAGCGCCCCCAAAAGGACTCCCCTGCGGGCGCAAAAACAACAAGAGAGCACAAAGAGAGAGAGAGAGAGAGAGAGAGAGAGAGAGAGAGAGAGAGAGAGAGAGAGAGAGAGAGAGAGAGAGAGAGAGAGAGAGAGAGAGAGAGAGAGAGAGAGAGAGAGAGAGAGAGAGAGAGAGAGAGAGAGAGAGAGGACTCGCTGGTTCCCACTTCCCTCATTCACTTGCTCGCTCACTCTTTGCTGCTCACTCACTCACTCACTCACTCACTCACTCCCACACCCACTCGCTCACTGTACTGCGGAAATAATCACGGGAATCATTGGATCCACTTAAAAAATTGCTCAAAAATTGCGAAATCCATATTTGTGAGGGCATTCTCAACTTTTTGAGGAATTTCAAGCAATTTGATGAACTTCATCCAATGACGGTGGGAAAATGCATGTTCAGTGGTTTCTACACCAGGACAAAACTCCCTCACAAGAATTTACAACGTAAATAAAACATTTCTGTCAGACCGCACAGCCTTTCCCTTTTCCCTTTCTGTTCTAAGAAATGAAAATGACAGCGAAAGGAAAGACATCTGGATAATATTTCCAACCTAAATGAGGTGAAGGCAGAATGTAAATGCATAAGAGTTTGACACTTCCAGCCATGCTTCAGAAATGTGTAAGCATGTTAGGACATGTTAGATGCATTTGTGTACTAACATGTGTAATAATCACACTGTAATAACACTGTAATAGCACTGTAATAACACTGTAATAGCACTGCACTGTAACTTTTATGCATTCTATGTTCTCTATTTTTTATTACTTTATGCATTCTATGTCCTTTCATAATGTGTTTCTTTGCACTTGGTCTTGATGCTTATGATTTATGTAAGCACTTTGAATTACCTTGGTATTGAAATATGCTATATAAATAAACTTGCCTTGCCTTGCCTTGCCTATAATAGCACTGCAATACACTGTAGTAACACTGTAGTAACACGTAACACGTGCGTGAGGCGGCACGGGACACAGGTTTTTGTTTTTGTTCATTCCATTACGCAGTGATCCGGACGGTCCCCTTGTGTTTACATCTTATCGTGTCATACAAGTAGGAAACTAACAGAAATAAATTGATCGAAAATAAAAACACTCTGTTTTAATTTGTTTTGGCTGAAGAGACGGGAAGCGAAACGCGCAGTGGACCGGAGATGCTCCCTCTCCGGTTCTGCAGTGATCGGGAGAGTCCCTTAACTCAGTGTGTTTTTAAACATTTTGTTTCATACAAGTAGAAACTAACGAGGATAAATACATCCGTCTACACCCCGTGCTGTCTAGACAATGCAGTGCACCGGAGATCTCTCCCTCTCCACTGTCCTGATCCGCGGGACAGTGGACAGTGTCCCGACCCAGCAGCCTGTACGGCCCACCGCCGAGGAGGAAAAAACTCCAATTCAATTCTCTGAGTTATGTTCACGTCTCTCATTCTCCATACAAGTAAGAAAATCAGGAAACAAAATAAATCTGTTCAGCCTGAACCCCGCGCTGCGTACAAAACACAGGGCACTGAATTTTCAGTCTGTATCGTTTTGATTTTGCCCAGGTGGCAAGGTCTTGGCATTTGGTCTTTGCAGACGGAAATGATGTATGTGTTTATTTGCATACAGAGCGGGGAAGTGAGGTCCGATCGCCCCAGACGCATGTGGAGACGCATGTTAATGCCAGGTGTAAACAGACGTACTTAGAGTACACTTGGGATCGGATCACTCGAGATGCACGTTAACCCTTGTATTGTGTTCACTTTTTGGACCCTTGGGTACTGTTCAAATCAATAGGGTTAATGTCAAGTGTAAACAGGGCCAGTGATAACACTGAATAAACACTGTAATAGCATTGTAATAAGCTACACTAACCCATCCAGTATAAGTCCGTACTGTGGTATACAGTACATATTATTTCTAGTTTTATCATCATGTACAGAAATATCCACTATATGAATATTTATATTTAAACCAAGTCTCCTTGCATCCTTACTGCCACTTCACCATGGCTTCCATGGCCTTTTTTGGAATTGATCTTCATCTGGTGCATATAGCAGACATTGTGTATTATGTATATACATGATAATAATGTATATGCACCACTGCTATTGCCAAATCTTAAAAACATATATATTTTTGATCAGACCTTGTAATTTTTCTTCATAGTATACACAAGTAAAATACTTTTCTCTTTTCTCTGCACAATAGTGTTCTTTTCTTTCTATTTCTGTATTTGCAACCGCTCTCTCTTTGCATTTCTGCTGCTCTGTGCAGCTGCTGGGGCAGATTTGATTCAGCAGATTTGGTTCCAGGGACCTTTAGCTTCCTGTTGCTTCCTTCACAGATGGCTGCAGAGGAGGCCCCCGGGAGCCCGAACGCTCGGCCAGATACTCAGATACTCAGCGGAATGTATATTTACAGACATTCCTGCTGCGAAAGGGATGGATTCATCTGTATTTAATGATGTCATTAAGCCACAGAACTTTTCATTTGTGGCCATTTTAAATGGTTTTCTGCAACACCGACCAAGGAAAAACGTAATCCTCATATTTTGTGTTGTCAGAATGAAATAAATCACAATTGTTCCATCTGGGTAATTCAGTCGGAGGTTAAATATATTGCAGGATGGCAAGAACTTAATAGCTATCGTATATATTTATCTATTTTGACTCAAACTGTAAAGGCTGGGGTTACTCGCCGCAGCTTTAAGAGAAAAAAGTCCTTGGTTCCTTTTACAAAGGAGATTTAATTAATGAAACGCCGGCATGAGCAGCCGCCATAAAAAGCAGCTCTCCCAGGCAAAGGCTGTGAATGTGGAATTCAACTGACTTCAATGGGGAAAAATACGCCCAATTAAGTGGACGAAAAAAGACAAAAGGAATGTAAAAAAAAAAAAAAAAAGCAATGGCTGCCGTTCCCCCGCCTCTATACGTAGACGACACAATTGTGTTCACAATGGGAAAAGGGCTTCATTTAACTTGAAATGGAGCCATAAATGAATGGCTATTTGACAACAGGGGTCCAATAAGGTAAGGTGTTCTGAATGAAAAAAAACCCCCAAAAAACCTTTTGAAAATCCAATTAACTTCTAAGAATAAAAAGAACTCGCAGCAAAGACACTTAAGGAAAGCCGGCCTTAAAAGGTATAGACGAACAGAGCTTTATTGTGTCAGAGGAAATGATGATCCTTTGAATGAAAATGGAATCGCAATTTTCAAAGAGTTGGGAGAAAAAACGCCACGATTGCATCAAATGAAGGTGACGCAGTTTAATGAATTCATTCCTGTGAAGAAGTAATAAAATATTATGACGTGGCCACGGGCGGAGGATTTAAAGCCCAAATTATTTTTTTTGCTGTAATGCGATGATATTGCATCAAGATAACACTTGACGAGATGAGAATGCATTCTTCATAAAATCTTCATAATGATAGGTCTGATTTTCCCGCCCCAGAGATGATGCAACGCCACTGAAACTCCGGCAATTCTGCGGCGTTTCAGTGTGATCCATATCCCGTTTCATTAGACAAAAGGGAGACGACGGTAACCTCCCTCCACTCGGGATATTTGGGGGGGGAAACACCTCCCTACTCTGCCTACACTATATACTCTCTCTCCAAAATATTTATTTTCTTTCTTATTTTCTTCTCTCGTCCAAATTTTGAAACGCATTACGAAGCTCCAGAGAGCCCCCCTCGAAGATCTACATGTTCTATTCACAATTGCTTTTTTCTGAAAGTTTGGAGGAAAACAATTGAAGTCAGTGTGTACATACTGTTAGTTTGGTGGGAGTTATCAGGATGCGGAGGAGGGGGGTGGTGGTGTCTTTTATTTTCTCTCCAAAATAAAAGCCTCCAGCGACCGGATTTGGAACCACGAAAACAGCGAATGAGCTGGAGGACAGTCCTGTACTTTGCTTGTCGTCAGATTAGGGACTTCCGAGCATCAATTTTTCTCTCTCTCTCTCTCTCTCTCTCTCTCTCTCTCTCTCTCTCTCCCCCCCCTCTCTCTACCGTCTTGTCAAATGACAGAAAAAAAAACAAGAATAGGAAAAAAAAACCCCTCTGAATCGAATAGAAACGCCGTCAGGGGTTTTTGTGGCGTGAAGTCAAGTGAGGTAGCGCCGTTTGATGCCGTCGCCGCCTCGCGGGCTCTCAGCCGCATCGGAAACACGGCGGAGACCCCAGCGATTGGGCCCTTTCGGTATCCTGGAAGAGATTTGAGGGACGTCGGGGTCTGGAAGCGCGTGCCCTCAAAGCCTCGTTCCCCTGAGATAACGGTCAAAAAAAAACAAAACCCATCCACAGCGAAGAGTCCGAGCGGAAGATCCGCTGCTTTCGGTCCCCGGTCGTCACCCTCCGTTGTTGGGGATTCAGCGAACGCTCTCGATCACTCCGTTCCCCATTTCCTCACTTTCTCTGCAGTCTTTTCCTCTTTTTCCTTCAGCCCTTATCAGTATTCCTCTCGTCCACTCTTCCTTCTCCTCCGGTTGTTTGTTTTCTTTTCCCCATCCTCCTTCACTTGAAGAAGCCCGGGCGGCTATTGTGATTGTACCTAATTGGACATCTTGGCCCTATCTTACCTATCGCAAAGCAGATTTGGCGGTGGAGTAATGAGATCATTTTCTGGGCGCAGACCGCCTCGAAAAAATCCACTTGTTCTTGGGAGAATCAGAAGCTTTTATTATTATTTTTCTTTCAGGGGGAAAGCTTTTTTTTTTTTTTTTTTTTCTCCTCTGGACCATATGTCATTATCACTTTTAGAGCAGGAGACGGGAAACCGAGCGCACTTGATTAGCCTCCTCCGCCTTCATCCCCCTACTTGATAAAAATCTTAAATCCTCAGCATGACTGTGGCTCGCTTAATTAAATTGAGATATTTCCGGGGGTAATTATAGTAAAATAAAGAATTATATCTCAAATTCCAAACTTTTAAAAGGGCTTAGAGAATATTCAATGAGTACTCGTGATACACTAGTCCTGCAACTCCACATTCACATTCATTTCTGGAGGGCTGGATAATCTTTGTAGTTTGCAAAAGGAAAAGAAAAGGGGGCTATTTGGGCCCCCCCCCCATTTTGATCTGTGAGTGGCACTAAATTAATTTCGCAGAATGTTCGCCGGAAGTCCTGGGAAGTCGCGTCGCTCAGCCGGGGGTTGAAAGGCTCCATTCAGGAACCCCAGTGAAGTCGAGCCAAGCCCAAATTGCCTCGGCCGCTTTTAATTCAAACATCTGTGCCGTCCAAAAGAACGTCCTGGAAGAAGAAAGCGCTCTGCGGAGAAACAAATCATCCTGAGGGAGAAACACCTTCCCCAATGTCCCTCTCCGCCAGCGACGGCTGTGAAAAATAACTGGGATCAAAACTATCAAACTTTTGCGCGTAATGTAATTTATACCGTCACGATTTCGAGCTAAGCTGCCAATTCTCTGACTTCCCCCCCACACTTTCAGCGTTTATGTTTATGCAGATTTTGTTTTTCCCTTCATTTTTTCCCAAGCAATCCGTACTTTAGATTCTGCCACTTTTGGTGCAGCAGGGGGCGCTGTCCCGCCAGCTTTCACCACCGCCGCCACCATTGCACCAGTCAAGCGTATACTGTAATAATAACCAAATCTCTCTCCACTGACTGTACCCACCGTGCACATCCGTCTGGGGAGAATAGTGCGGAGCCGAACAAACACCTTGCAGATATGCTAAGCAGCTCCATGGATCCATAAAGCTGCCGAGGCCTTCAGTTCAGGACGGCACGACGACTCCCAGGGGGGACAACTACAACCCCTGGAACCTGAGACGTGGGTTCACCTGGGTGGATTCACTTTTTTTTTTTTTTTAAATCATATCCATCATAATGTATACCCTGTATATGAATACCAATTACGTATCCGGTAAATATAATTGCTTTTGTATATTATGTATATTTTTATATATTTGACTATTTGTATTTTTCATCTATGTGTGTATTTGGTAATTTGTCTATATTTTTTATTACATTTTAACTTTTTTTACTCAATTTTATTCAGTAAGATTTTGGTAATGATATTTCCGACTGTTATGTGTGTGATGCATGTGCGAGGCTGCGGCGCACCGTGTGTTGTGACACCTTCCTATCGGAGCGGCATGAACTTTTTCAGCAGTTTGTGCGACAGTAGCTCTTCTATGAGATCGGATCAGACGGGCAGGACTTTGCTCCCCGCGCACATCAATGAGCCTTGGGCGCCCATGACCGGCTGGCCTTCCTTGCACCACTTTTGGTTGCTACTAACCACTGTTTACCGGGAACACCCCACAAGACCTGCTGTTTTGGAGATGCTCCGACCCAGCGGTCTTGCCAACACAATTTATTCCTTGTCAAAGTCGCTCAGATCCTGACTCTTGCCCGTTTTCCTTTCTTCCAACACATCAACTTCAAGAACTGACTGTTCGCTTGCTGCCTAATATTTCCCACCCCTTGACAGGTGCCATTGGAACGAGATGAGCAATGTTTTTCACTTCACCTGTCAGTGGTTTTAGTGTTGTGGCTGATCGGTGTACGCAGACATTGTTTTGCTTTGGTACTATTTCAGCTCTCGGCCTTCTCCTATGGGGAGGGGGAGCGGTGTTGTGCTGTGGTGGTACTGGCAGCCTTTTAGTTTTATCCTTTAATTGAACAAATAAACAGCTGTGTATTCCCCAACAACCATAAAAAAAAAGCTTTAAGTAGAGTTTTAGCTGCAGCCAGAAAGTCTCGTTTCTCTCTTCAAAACATAAAAAGGTTTTCATTAGAGCCTCGTTCCATAGCTTGTGGTCCACTCTGTTTGTGTGGTTGCTCTGTGTGTGTGTGTGTGTGTGTGGTGTGACACGTTGGAGTGTACATATGCTGCTGGCAGATGTCTATCACCAGACAAAATGCGACGGGTTGGATCTCTCTCTCTATCTCTCTCTCTCTCTATCTCTCTCTCTCTCTCTCTCTCTCTCCGCTGAGGGAGGAGAGAGAGAGAGAGAGAGAGAGAGAGAGAGAGAGAGAGAGAGAGAGAGACGACTGGAGATGTGGAGAGAAGCGAGGGGGCTCAAATCTGTTGCCCTTGTGTGGGAGGGAAATGTGCGCAAGACAGAAAACAGCAACAACAGCAGCGGCAGCAGCAAATGATCAACCCAACCTCCACCTCTCCTCTCCTCCTTCTCCTTCTCCTCCTTCTCTTCTCTCTCTCAGCATCTCCACCCCTTCCCCCAGTCCCCGGAGACACTTGAGAGAACACATTTCACACTGTTTGTCCCCCCCCCCCCACGCGTAAGATCACATGGAGGGGAAAGCGAGCCGCACGGCCCCCGTAGAGGGTGACAGAGCGAGCGAGCGAGTGGGTGAGTGTGCGGTGTTTCAACTCAAATAGCCAAGGAATACACGACTAAAATCCGATGACGGATTAATGATGTCATCATCAATGAATCAATCATCAAATAGTCCATATCAGTAACACCACATCACATTCCATACTTCCATGCTTCCCATGCACAGTACTTTGTAGTATCTTTCTACTATACATATTATTTTTTTCCTCTCATCTAACTTTACTTTATCTCTTTCTTGGCTTGCACTATTTTTTTCTGCTGTTAGAGCTGAATTCCCCTGTTATTTTATATTATCCTATCTAATCTGAATATCCCTATACTTGCTCACCAATTCTTCAACTATACGTTTTTTTTATGCATGTTTCTTTTTGTGCTATTATGCCACTGCACTAATACTGTTTTCACACCAAAATAGCTCTCAGACACCTTTCCCGCTACCAGGAGAAATGCATTTTATTTTTCTGGTGCCTCACGTTCGACGTCGCGAGCTCAACGGAAAAGGGGCGGGTTATGGTTCCAGTGCGATTGGGAACAAAACAGTAGAGGAGACAGCGACTTAAACAAACAACGACATCGAAAAAAAAAAAGGATTTTTAAGCCGTTCAAAAGAATCGGATCGTTCATGAGCGACCCGACCCTACAGTAGAGGCAGCGTGGGGCACGGGCGGGGCACGCTCCGGTCCGTCGGCAGGGGGAGCGTGGGGGTTCTCTGCCGTGCTCTCCCACGTGGGAAAAAAAGTCAATAACTTCTGATTTTGGATTCCAAATGGATATGAAATGATGGAATGATACTGTCTGTTTATGCGCCAGCGTCCAGAATTTCAATGCGCGCCCGCATCCTGCAGGTAAATAAAAGTCTGAAATAAGCGGGGCGACCCGGGTGTCCTGTTCACATCAGGGCCGATCGGAGGTGGAGCCGATTAAAACCGAGGTCTGTTGTGGGGTCTTTTCCCCCGGGACTGAGACCCGGGTCTTTTACTTTCACACTGGTGACAAATGCCGGATGTTAGCGGGTGTTACCGGGTTTTCGGTGCAGTGGGAAACGGGTATAACTCTCCCTTTTTTCCCCGTTTCCTCGCCCATCTCCTCATCTGCAGCTCATTCCCCCATTATTCCCTCAGCTCATACCAGTCCCCTTCCCCTCGTTTGCTGCCAGATCGTCTGGTGGCTTCCGCCCAAGGCGTCCAGCATCGTTCTGGTCCTGGTTTTTCCCCTCTGACCTGCCTGTTTCTGGAACATGGAATTCCCTGCCTGGCCCTCTTCGGAGATGTTTACATGAGTGACTGATCTCCCGGTTTTGACTTTGCCTGTTTGACTTAAGTAAACTGAACTCCCCTTGCAGCTTGTTCTGCGTCATTATCGTGCTTTTGGGTTCAACCCGCCAGTGCCGGCGAACGTTACAGGTCTGAAGAAACGGTCCCCAAACTAGACCGGTTAATAGGAAAACGGCATTAGTGTTGTATGTATTTTTGTATTTTTGGTAGTTGGTAGTTACTCTTGCTTTTATGGTCATATTTATTAACACAGCATCAATATAGCTCATAATAAAAACTTTATGAAATCCAAGAACTCCATCTTCATTTACAGGCGGCCAGCGCTTTAGTAAATGTAAGGAGAACTATTTTGGCATTTTCTTCAAAGAGAGTAGAACTTCCCACTTTAAAGTGGAATGTATTTTGCATGAGGTGAGACAGAGGATGCACATTCTATTCTGTCAGAGGTTCCTGAATTTTAAGGTTTTATATCTTACCCTTAAGTGGGCATGATTATTTCAAAATTAGACCCCCCCCCCCCCCCGCGCCGCCCGTCTCTTCGAAACCTGCTGCTATTAGTCGTGGCAGTGTGAGATGTTCCATTATTGAAGCTGTCTGTTCCCACAGATAAATTGGGTTGAACTGTGACATTATATTTTCCAATCTTGACCGCCAGTCCCGGTCTGCCTCCGTGGCCATTATTTCAATATCAAACTGAGCCGGAAAGGAATCAAATTGAGGTTTTTTTTTTTTTTTCTTTTTATTTTTATCCTCCTCCTTCTGACACAACTGAAAGTCGAATGTATTCAAGACCCTCGGCAGTTGAGTCTGGGATTTTTTTATTTATTTTTTCCCCAAAAAAGGCCGACATTGTGGAATGTGGAATAGGGGGGAGTGCAGTGTGGACTCCTGACTTGACTGTTGGCATTTAAATAGTCTTTCTTTTTTCAGATATGGGTGTGCGATATCAGCGTGTGTCGTATGGATCCCCACCCCAATTTTTTTTTCTCTTGAGTTGATGTTAGGGGGGATCTATTGAATAATTTTTAAAGGTTAAAATCTCCCCTTCACTCAGACACACACACACACACACACACACATACATGGAGCGCGGGGTTCCATCGAGTCTCGGCGAAAAGACGACGAGAGAAAGAATGGAAGCGCGAAGGCCCTCGGAGGCTCGGGACTAATTGTGTGGAGCGTGTGGCCGAGGGGAAGGAGAGAGGAGGCTCCCGCTCTGGCGGAGTGGGAGGCGCGCGCTCACTTCATCTTCCTGCTGCTGACAGTTCCACACTTCTCCGCAAGTCAGCATCTTTGAGCTGGCGAGGGGTAAACAAAGGAGGAGGAGGAGAAGGAGGAGGAGGAGGAGGAGGAGGAGGAGGGACGGGAGGGATGGGAGGAAGGGGGGAGGCGGTGAAAAAATCTGGAGAGCAGGGTGTCCTTGAAACTTTACAGTGACGGAATTTGAAATGAATGTGTGCCACCCGAGATCAGCTCACTGCCAGCGCCGCGCTGGAAAGTAACTACGTAGGTACGAGGACTTCGTTACCGTGCTGAAGTGCGTCTTTCAAGTACCTGCACCCACTTGAGTGTATTGTGTTTTGGAGACGTTCGGCTTTCACTCCACAACATTTCAGAGCAAATATTTACACTTCACCACATTTTGAACACATTCACGTGACTTTACCTTTTGTTGGTTTGTACCCTAACCCATAAGTAATTGGTCAGTGACACAATCAACTTCTCAGGGCTTTTAATTTCTGATCCCGCCTTCTCTTGGGTTTGATTCCCGCCTGGGGCGCTGTTGGCACCGTGCTCTGGCGGGTTATCTCCCAATAAGGGGCCTTTCTGTGTGGAGTTTGCATGTTCTCCCATGCTCACATGGGGTTTCCTCCATCTAAAATCAGTAAGGACCCCCACCAGAAACATGCACACATCATCATCTGACCAGCGATGAACACTCGTTACCAGGTGCCGGGCGCGTCGTCGAATGCTGCCCACTGCTCCTGGCTGCCCCCCTGGAGGAAGGACAAGCCAGGAGGGGTCAAATGCAGAGGCCACATTTCACCGGCCACCATCCAAAGCATGTGCATGTGTGTGTGTGTGTGTGTGTATGCATGTGTTGTAGTGTGGCGTGTCGTGTGATGAGTCAAGATTCTTCTAATTCTTCTCAATCTTCTTCCATGACCATAAAACAACCTCTTCCAATTTCTCTCAGTGGGAAATCGGCTGTAAACTACTCAAATACACAACGGGAGACGCCGCTCAACGAGTGTCAAGAAGGAGAAGAAGAGGAGTTAAGGTGTAAAAGGAGCCGTTGGTCATCACAATCCAGCCAGAAATCAAAAACAAGGCAAAAAAACCCAAAAAGAGACACAATCAGGGGTTGGATCTATCAAACTGCTGATTTAGGGTTACTCATCAACGATCCAATAGATTTTAAAGTAGAAGTAGTAGTAGCTCTGGAAATGATGAGCGCATTTACTTTTAAGAGTGCATTGCAAGTACATTTAAGTGATAGCACTTACATACTTTTACGTAAGTAGAAGGGTCAACCTGAGTGATTTTCTGTTGGGGTATTTGTACTTTATACTTGAGTACTTGGTCACGACTTTACGACTTTGGGGTTTTGCTGTGAATGTCGGCGTATCAGTGCCAGGGAACTTCCTCCCCCGCGCAGGAAGTTCGCGGCCGGGCACTTGATAAGGGCCATTTATAGTACCGCGGTAATCATTTGAGCGCACGCGGTTTACTTTTTCACGTCAGCTCACCATTTACAAACCTAATTGTTTATCGATAACAGTGTGAGCAGAGTTGATCCATGAAACTGAGCGTCTTTGCGCCGGATGGCTGAGCTGTGGAAAGCCCTCTGAAGTGCAAATGAGCCTATAATTAGATTTCACACGTGAGATCCAGAATAGACTATTATGGAGCTGCCTCCGGAGACCGCGAAGTATGACAACCTTTTTTTAAATTTTGTTTTTTTGCAAACCAGGTTACACTTGCGTACTTCTGCAAAACGCACAAAAGCAAAAAAATGTTCGGGACAAATTTGTTCAACGCCCGGGGGATTACGATACCTAATGGCTTTCACCCTCCAAAGACTCAATGCAGATGGAGGATAACACGTGTTTAATTAAAATGCGTAACGCTACACTATCGTTGAATGGTGATACCGTTATGGAATTGAATGTTAATGACTCCACTTTGTTTTAATTATTGCATTTTGCATTTAGGGAGGGGGCAGAACACAAGAGCATATTACAGGAAAACAGTCCACGGCGCTTATGTTTATGTTATTACACAGTATGTTATGGGTTCTACTCACGGCACAAATACACCTCACAAACAAATGGAAAATAGGTAAACACCATGCATACAGTACGGAGTGTCTCTCCTTCTCTCTCCCTCCCACTCCCTCGCGCCACACTTACTTCCCAAATGCAGCATGTCAACCTCCTCCAAGAGACTTGGCATGCTGAGAGCGTAATCCTCCTGTAATGTATTCTCCCCTTTCTTTCTCTCTCTCTCTCCCCCTCCCCGCCATCCCTCCAGCTTCCTTCCTGTTCTTCCCGGAGCCTTTCCAAGTGCCGCGCTGCGGAGAGATGTCAAGTCTTTTCCAAAAACACAGTTTTTGGGGCCATAGGGCCACTAATAAAAGATGTACGCCGTACAAAAAGGCAGGTGTGAAACTCGCCTTTCGCCGAGTCCCGCGTTTACCGGGATCTGTTAAAGCTCCGAAAGCTTAAAAAATAGAATTGCAAAGCTCAATCCAAGGCTTTTTTTTTTTTTTTTGGGCACCCCCCCCCCGACTCCACATTTATTTACATATGCAACATTTCCTCGCTGGTCTAATCTCTTAAAATTTCATTTCACTGCCGTGCTGAGACCGCAGACTCCTCCTCTCCCGTTCGCCACGCAGGAAAACAAACAGTAAACAAATAAACACTCCAGTCGACTGTAACGCCAAAGCGCACTTGGGTGTAAAAAAGGCTGAAAGTTGGTTTTTGGTATTTGAGTTCACCCCGTCGTCACCTTTGTTCAGGGTTCAACGCAGTCAAAGCACATTGAGGTGTTTGCAACGGTGGCTTAGCAGAACCGGGGTAAACAAACAGAACCGCTGCTTTGGAATCTGAATTAACTGGAGCTGGGTGCAGATTTTATATTCGAATGCACCTGATTCATTTAACAGGGAACATGCAATATATTCACAGCTTTTCTACTTGTTTGGCAATTCATTGTTTTTATCAGGAATCACTTCTTTCTGATCCGATTTACTAAATCTACAGCTGCATTATGAGCATGAAGACGTGTCCTCCTGGTAATAAAACCTTTTTTTGATACCAGTCCTGAATCTTACTTTAGCTGAACAGTATAGGTGTAAGACATAATTAGAACATAATGATTTTAACATGCATCTATGTGCTAAAAAGGTTTCCTTTATCATCTTATATTAGATATCTCTTCACTATGTTTGAAATGGCTCTTGGACTCCATTATATTTGGGTTATTCCGCAGATTGTTATTTTATATGTATTTGGTGGTATTGGAGCAGGTATCACACTGAAGCTTCCCAGTCTACCTTGAGGCCGTTCCATTATAAGTGAGGACAATACAATACACCGTTGAGATATTTGCTCCTCCTCATTGACCCCATTAAACGTCTAATAACTTTATCACCAGCCAGGCGAGCTCCGCCTGACCTGCATGCTCTCTCGCTCGACGCCCAAAGGCAGCGAGCAAAACAGTCATTAGAAATGCAGCGGAACACAAAAGCACCTGACACGTTTACAAGATTTACAGAGGGTTTACTCCAGGTTGTTTCTCATGCTTAGCACTTAGCTCCGTATCACCCCATCCTGGGAGCCTCATCCCTACACCGCGTGAGCAAACGATAAAACTAACCTTAACTCAATTCCCCCGCAAAAATGCCTCCAGGCTAACAATAGACCTGAATAGAGAGCATGGAGGGAGAAAAAAAGAAAAGAGCCGCTCGATTTTCTGGAATAGTACCCTTCAATTGCAACTGAATTTCCTGCAGCGGGATTTAAATTCTTTGTCCTTGGATAATTATAGCCACAAGCACAGGGTTAATTTAACTTAAACAGGTTCTTCTATCCAGTTCATCTGGAGAGCTGAGCCAGAGAGAAACCCAAGAAGTAATAGAAGGGAAGACTAGAGTACGATGCCTGGGCTCCGAGAGGCTTCACGCCAAAGCAAGATCACCAGCAAACAAGAGTAATTCACTAAGTATTTTGACACCCAAGGAAAAGGCCTTTCATATCAAATCATACTACTGTGGAGTTGTTCTCCAGGAGTGTATATTGTGTTCTGGCGACCTACTATCAAACACTTGTTCAAGTAATCAAAGTCTGAAATTGAAGTTTGTAGACCCAAAGTCCCTGAGATATATTTTTAATTAACTGTTTTATTTTGCATTTGAATGAAAATAACTACTGTATATTCTTGAGCTGGTCATCATTTTTGTTTTCTTTTATGACATATTTGGAATGGCATGTTTTAAACATGTTCCCCACTGAGCTTCTGCAGTGCCAGTATTTTCTCCACATGGGATCAATACAGTACTACCATATCTTAGTGCTGGGTGCTATACCGTTTCAGGCATTTGCTCCAGGCACTGCATATGACAGGAAAAGCCAGCGGTGGAGCAACATTACGAACGCAAAAACAATCCACCTACGCAAGGACACGGTCCCGCTAGACAGCTGAGAAAGCAGGTTGAGGGAAATTAATATAAAATGTATTTATATGTTCTGTTTAAACTAAGCTGTCGTTCGCACAATAAAGTTTACATTTTCCAATTGTTTCACGCCGATTCCTTCATAGTACATTTTGTGGGCCAAAGAAAACCCTGGTCATCAAAGTCTTCAGTATATACATTATGACATTAAAATGTTTTTATATTCTACGGACTTCTGACAATAGAAGGCCACTAAAAACCTATATGAAAGGCCCAGTCATGCAAAAAAAAACATGATATACTTTGACACCAGAATCTTAAAGAATACCGCAATACAAATTTTTGCTCATACCGCCCAGCACTACCTTGTCCTTAACTATCGCCAAGCCTCTGAAAGACGGCTTAGTTTATGTGACCACAATGTCTAAACTTTTGGATACAAAGATAACAGAACATGGCCACGTGGTTTTCAGACAACTTTATTTACAAAGAAAATTACAGGGTTCCCATTCAAACTGATAGAGTTCCGGTGAACAAATACGGTCCATCTGCACACCTGTGATGAGAAAAAAAAAAAACATGTTAAAAAAAAAAAGAAGGAAAAAAGGATGAGTGATATGATGGGTTTTCATTAATCATGACAGAAAACCAATTTCAGAGTAAACACCGGTGGCGATAAAAGTGACAACAGCGACTCAGACCTGCTCCCATCTGATAAATATAAATGTCTGCAATAAACTGTCACATTACCGTGCTAATGTGGAGGCTTATCTGAACATGCTTCAATATGGAGCGGCAGCACATTAGTTACCGTCTCGTCCAGACAGATAAAATAGATTCTAGGGTGGCACGGAAAATAGCACAATCATTTCCAAAGAGAATGTCAAACCGCGCCACCGCCATGAAACCCAACGTTGAGGGGTCAGACGTTTGAATATAAAATAGATGAAAGGAGGGATAAAGCAGCTTTGGTGGCCGTAATTACCGCGACGTCAACATGGCCGCTTCACTTCTTCAGGATCTGGTGTCTGACAACGATGAAGGGGAAGGCGAAGCCACTGCCGAAAAACGCCACCATCATGGCCAGCAGACGCCACTTGTTGTCCACGGAGAACGGCAGGTTCTGTCAAGGCAGGACCAGACAGAAGCTTTACAAACGGAAAAACAACAACACCTGGCACGCATTCTACAACCAGATGGGTTGCTGGGAATAAATATTAAGTGAACCCACATTACATCTACAAGCTATACATAATTTAATTAACCTTTTAGTATTTTTTCCCCCCTTTGTAAAGCTGACATTTGACTCAATCTAATCTGGACTAGTATGGAAGAAAAAAGTATCAATATTTGTCACCAACACTCCCTTAAAATTTGAAATTGCCTCACCCATGCAAGACAATCCTTTTTCCACTGACTAAATGCTGATTATATTTTTTACATTTGTTGCAGTGTCTAATCCATTTTAATCCATTATACCCTGCCTCATACGTTTTGTTGGAATTTACACACTTTGAGAGTTTAGGGAACATAAGCACAAGATGACTAATCATCTTAAATCACGCAGCGCGCTTCTCAGCTTGTTTGTTTTCCCTGACAGTGCACACTGACGCTATATTGACAATAGCCTGGATAACAAATAATTCAACAAGAAACCGACTTGTCAAGTTGGCTTCAGTGCTACAAGCTGAATTGACTTAAATTTAAGTAAAAAGTGACATTAACATCACAAGTTAATGCATATCCCAAAAATAACTTTCCACGGCCATAATTATTTTGATAAAACCCCTTTACCCCAGCAGCCTCTCAGCGACATAACAGAGCAACCCTAAAGTGACAGTGACCTTCCACAACTGTGTGTCTGCAAGGACCATTTAATATCCCGCATTAAAACAGCTCTGGGGTGAGCGACATCCAAACGGCTGGAGGGAAACAGCACCTCTGGATGTGATCGGTGCCTTGTATTTCACCAATAATATAAAGTGTTGTTTAGAAAGTAAGGAGAAAAAAAAAACAAAACATAGCAGGGACAGTATTTGACCATTCAAATTATACTGAATTGTAATGTTTTATATAAAATACAAACACAATGTAATTTTAGAAGTGCTCTCTTATTGCAGATCCTATTATGACTACACATACAAGAAGGGCTAAAACAGTCGGAAATATAAAACCAGTCCAGCCCACACGATTCCACTCAAATGGGTGTAAGAGGCAACTTTGTATTGCTCTTATACTGGTCACATGGCCAATACCATGGGGAAAAGGCTCAGAAAAAGAGTTGTCATAGCATTTTCAAAATTTAACCCCAGGAAATACCTTCTTGGTCATTGAGATTGGGTTCCGAGAGCGGCTCGATATCAGCTAGTTTTCTAAAAACACAACACTATACTAGGCATTGTATTCATTCGTTGTGTTTATGAACTACATGCAATACAATTGCACATGGTGTACGATAACCACTGCATGCATTTCACTTCAAAACAGTTGTTATTATGGGCGTCTGATTCCTCATTAACAAACCGAAGACTGCGAGGACGTTCATATAAAACCAGTTGTAGGCGACATATAAACGCAACGTTTTCTAATAGAGAAGACACGCGCAAGTCCCGTTTCCTGAAAAGCAACCTACTGACAGAGAGCTGCAATAAACAGTCAGCATTTCACTATCAATGTGACCTTAGGGGGGGGAAAAAACCTCCCGAGGACACGTGCCATTCAGCCAAGCGAGTTTACCACAAGTGTCGTGGACATGGACTCCATACTTAAGCTCTTGTGGCTGAGGAGCATTTGTTAAAGACTAATATTTGGTGAACAATTGAGTGCGACTTTCCGCAAAGACGCGGCGCTAACGTCGACCGCCAACTTCGACGGCGGAAGCGGCGACGTTATTGAGCATGCTAAGTCGCCTAGCTGCTGCGCTACACAACTGTCCAAATGGGAAACTGCATTCACCTCCATTAATCCTTAAATATGACTTTAAACAAATACAGACACGTGTGCACGGAGAGCCACGTCATTAAAACGCATCTCGATATCTAATAACGGACTCGCAAAGCCACGGGCGGAAATGACCTCCGTGCGGGCTTCGGCTAATGACTAGGCCGCACCACGGCAGGTCACCCCGGCTTTATTTACCACATATTACTGATTTTTAGTAACCTTAAACCTTAGTTTACCTTCCCCGGCCCCTCCCCGTAGTGCGAGGAGCGGACAGCGGAGGTGGCGAACCGCCGGACGGCTTGTCCCAACATGGTGAGTGAGCTGGTTCGTGGGGGGGGATCAGTCAACGCCGGAGCCGAGCGACCTTCCTTCTCTCTTGCCGAGCGAGCGGAGCGCACAGGATTCTGGGAAGCCGGGAGGCGAAAGGGGTTGTGGGAGGTGCAGTTCTACGGAAGGACTACTGGCTCTTGTATCTTTGGTGAAATGAATTCAAATGCGAACCAAAAAATAAATAAAAATAAAATAAATGAACAACTACTACTATGTTGAAATCTGTATTCATAGTTTTGTTTTATATTTATCGATCCACAAATAAATAATACAATCCACAAATCTGAATTAGGATTTTTACATGCAAAAAAAAAAAAAAAAGACCAAACACAGACACTTAAACACATCTCCATTTCTAAATAAAGCATAACTTGTTTTGCGAAATAAATGCATGATTTACATGTAATTAAATGTATTTTCTCGAGCTTTTATCGCGCACCACTTCCCTCCTCTCTGCTTCTTCTGGTCGACACTCGTGTTTCGTCACCCCGGGTGGAGGAACGGGGGTGGGGTCGGTGCGGGTGCACGGGGCGGATTGGACTCTCACCGTCCCCACAAAAACGCCAGGAAAGCACGAACAGAAAACCGAAGAGAAAAACCGAAAAGCCCAATCGCAATTTCAATGACAACATTTGCTGAGGGTACGTTGTTAGGAGTTTTACAGTCCCGCCTTGTGGTGCCACCCGCCGGTGGGAGTCCGATCAGGGTCCGCTCCGCGGGTCCGCTCCAGCCCCCCTCCCCTCCACGTCCTATGGGTGTCACAAACACATGGTAAAATGCGTCAACGTTTGAAATAGATATTCAGGCCTTTGGATCAAAACATGCAACTTTATTTGACAACATTTAAATGATGCTATATTTATCTGCAAAGTTACTTAAAGAACACACATAAAAGATTATGTATTTGTAAGATGGAGAAATGTAGTCAGGAGTAATTGTTTGGGCGGAAATTCTCTAAATTCTGAAGCCTAAAACTACCCGGAGCACCAACTTCGGCAGGAACACGCGAGCGCGGAACGTGATGTTTGAACCGCGCTGTCACAAAGACTTTGAAGTTCCATCCAAATCGATCCACATGCGGAGCAGATATTAGTCTCTTATGCTGGCCTACAGAGTGATGGCTGGGAACGCTCCCGCCTACTTAAATGCTCTTGTAAGAGCACATGTTGCCCCCCGGATGCTGCGCTCGTCAAATGAGCGTCGCCTGGCTCTGCCGGCCGTACAGCCACGGCAATCCAGGCTATTCTCATTTGTAGTTATACGTTGGTGGAACGAGCTGCCAAAAATGACCAGAGCAGGGACCTCCCTCTCTGTCTTTAAGAAGCACTTGAAGACCCAGCTCTTCAGTGAGTACCTCCTGGCCTAACCTACAATTACTTAGCACTACCTAGCAGTATTTATTGTTACACTAATGTTATTGTTACACTAATCTCTGTCCCAATGTAGCTCGAATGTTATTTTCCTTTGTAAGTCGCTTTGGATAAAAGCGTCTGCTAAATGACTAAACGTAAATGTAAATGTAAAAAAATCGACCAGATGTAGATCGATATTTTAGAGACACATCACAGAAACACCACAATGTTTTTCATGTGTCATGGTAGGGCTGCGCGATAAAAACGACGTCGATGATTTTCACGATAAAATCCGATGATAACGATGATAAATTTACTGGATTTATTTTCGATCCAGTTCAATACAGAGTCCCTTTTCCTCTACCTATAAAGACGCAACCCCAACAGCCAATCGCACAGCAGAGAAACAAACATGTGACACAAACAGCCAATCGTACAGCAGAGAAACAAACATGTGACACAAACAGCCAATCACACAGCAGGAGTGCCGGCTCTCCCGCCGCTCTCAGGTCGGCAGTGCGCAGCGGTCGATGAGGCCCCCCGGAGCTGAAGCGGCGGGTCTTCCTCAAACAACTACTAGAACTTGAAATCACCCTCCTCCCAACCTGAATAATAATATTAATAATAATCCCAGAGCATATAAACACAATTAAATACAACAAGGTAAGTTATAACAATGACAACGTTTGATTTGAAGATGAGCTGCTGTTTTAAAGAAACGTCATGGATAAACAGTTTCCTACAGCTAAACCACAGCTATTCAAAGGAAAAAGGCAGAAAGTGTTCAGGAATGACAAATTCTTCCATAATAATTCTAATGACAAATGAATGGTAAAGTTCCATAAATGTTGTCTGCATTACAATATAGAAAACTAATCTATTAAACTGAATTTTCCATTTGTAGGTTATTAACAGTAAAAGTACAATAAAAAAGTAATTACAACTTAAATGTCTTTATTATATTTATAAAATAAAATGTATTTATTATTATCGTTATGCAAAGTAATAACAACGTTTCTTTTAGTTATTGTTTCAGATGCTGAAAAATTGCCGAAAATCAAAGACAATAAAGAAGCCATTGTCCAAAAATCCAGTCCTCAAGGTCAATCAGAATATTATAAAAGAAAGTACTATGGACGTAACTCCACGACGTAACTCCATGAAGTTTGATGTTTGTAAGTTTAGTAAATAATGATGCATTTCACAGAAACCAAGAAACTGTAACACGTACCTAAAGCGAATGAACTCTACCCTGTGTATTGCTGCCTGCAGCTATATTTATTATTGTATTTCAATTTACTTTTTGCATTTAAAAATCTTAAACACACAGATTTGTTGATTTCAATATTTACTCATCTTTTCCATAGCATTCTTCTTAATTTACCACAGTCATATACTCACCATTGGAATTGTCGTTACTTGGATAATTTGCTTCATATTTTTATTATTAATAATACTTATGAATCCATAACATTTCACAACATCATACATATAACATTGTTGTGTGGGGATGGTGTGGTTTGAGCAGCCACACCTGTCCTGGGTCTAGGTAATTGGGGCCCAGGATCAGAGTGGCTGCATGCCTGTTGCTCGTTGGTTGGTCTAACGAGCAACAGGTAAAACCGCCGTCCCCACACTCACTCAGGAGAGAGGAGCCCTTGTTATGACACCATGTTCATTTGCCCTTGGGCTGATTCCAACTAGCCCACTCTGTACAATAAACTGTGTGTCTAAAACCCCGTCGTCTGTGTCTCTGTGCTGGAGGTCCCTGAAAATGCTACTTGGTTGCCGTGTGGTAGGTGAAAACACCATATACTGTAAGTTTTCGGATGACAAAAACAAATTAGACTAGCCCTGGTTTTCCTAATTCCATTTCACTCCACTTCAAGAAGCGCCCGTGATTAATATAATTTGTGATTAAATTTGCAATGTTTAGTTGCTGTACCCCAGTGTAATTTCCCACGGCAAGATGAACTGACTACACATTTCGATTTAGATATTAGCTGTCGTCAATGATTAACTGTCTTTTTTATACTATATAGCTTCATTTAATCTGGTTATCTCACTGAGAGGAACATTTCCTTCCCAAAAAAGAAAACCAAGTTATGTGATCTGTCTTTTTTCTTATACGTCTTCAACATACATTGCGTGTCTGTCAATAAATAAGGCAAGAAAATATGTGAGAGAAACAGCATAAGAAAGGGCTTGATATCTCTTCTCGATGTACTGTCCATGTAGTATTATTGGACCTTGTGCAAGGCATTTACAGTACATTCTTTCAGGCCCCTGCAGTATTAAGAGGTACGTTAGAGCACATAGTTTTGTTTTCCTAAAGGTGAGAACACAACGCCATGGCAGCATCTGTAGACGGGAATAATGGAAATTGATAATTCAGGCACCTAATGGAATTGTTGGTAGGAAGAGGTTGCCTGGTGTTAAAGAGCAGTTTCATGGGCAAAACAAGACCAGTATTGGCTTTGTCAATTGGGAACCTGAAGAAGACTTGCTGGTGAGACTTATGGAGCAATGGAAGCCAGCTTCTTTTTTTTTTTTTTACAACACATTAATCCCCGGGGAGGAAATTCAGTCCTATTAGGTTGCTCCTTGGAGCAACCTGTGATGTGCTTCCAACTCCACAAAACCTCAATCAGTGGAGGTGAAGGGCGGTTTTGTCAGGTTGTAGGTTGCAGGCTTAGCCGAGCGCGGGGCGACTACACTTGGCTTCATGATCGAGTTCTTAAGAATTTGGCAGGTGTAGCTGAAAGCAGGTGCACAGAAGTTAATTCAGGTCCTGTTAATAAAGAAAGTCGAAGAATTGGCTTTGCATGGGAGGGAGAGAATGTCATGGTTTAGGCTTGTAATCATAACTCTGGAGAATTGGGTGAGGCTGGAGACTGGAGGTATTGGGCGGGAAACTCCAGACTTTTAATGATGTGTCCACTACTCTTTGACCTGACATGGTGCTGTATTCACAGAGGGAGCGAATGGCGTATTTCACTGAGTTAACAGTTCAGTTTGACAGTGTAATCGAGGAAGCCATTGAGAAAGAGAAGAGGTTCAAGAATGCATGTTTAGTAGATGAGGCAAAGGATTGTGACTGGAAGAGAGGGGACCCATTACAACGGTAAAGGGGCTGTAGCCAAATCGAATATTGCATTTGGAATTTGAGGTTGTTCTGAGCAGCTCAAACGCCTTTATGCTGTGGATTAGAAAAAAACGATCAGCGGTTGAGGTAGCTCTTAGACCATCATGATAGTAAGGGATGGACGTAGAGCGGTGATGGGTATACTATTCTCTCCGGCAAAATTGTTAAGTCTAGATTTCTGCCCGGAGAGTCTTTCATCGGAGGTGACAGCTTGAATAGTGTGATCAGATTTCAGGCTGGCGCAGGCGGCAGGTGAGAATAAAGGTAGTCTGTTACTATATTGAAACTACTCCGTCCAATATCACTTTGAAACTGCCATGTTGGATAAACTGCTGAGGTGTGTGTTAAAGGGCCTGGGTTGAAAAATAGTGACCCTGTCCTTTAAGACCCTCTCTAGTCTTATTTGAACCCGTTGAAAATGTTATATGTTGGATACAATTTTTTTAGTAGGGTTTTTTTCACCAGAAATACTAACTTCCTCTAAAGTAAAGGTTTCGTGTTAATGCATAATGTATATTTGCATAACAAACCATGCACCTTGTGTCGAATATGCACATTTTAGTATTTTTAGTATTTTTACAGCTTATAGAGCTTATTGTGCATAATCACCGGGTGTCACGACAATTCACTGCATATATGTATGACCGTAGATATATGTATGTGACAAATAATCTCTTGAACTTGAACTTTAACTTGGTTCCACCTTACAGTACAAACCAAATTTTGTGGCGTCAAAAGAAATGCTTACCTGTGCCTGGTTACCTTTTTCCAGAAACTTATGCAGAGGAATCTGTACCTTTTGAGTGGAGGGAGTGTCTTTAAGATATTGTCATATTGTGATACAGTACATATGCTTCGTTCATCATAGCTCATGAAGATGAGATTCAAGATTCAAGATTCAAGAAGTTTATTTGTCACATACATATACATACGTTCATACATACTGTATATGCAGTGAAATGTCTTTGCAACGCACCCGGAGATTATGCACAATAAGTTCTAAACTGAAAATAATAGCTACCTAATTTCTACCTCACTAACGAACTGAAACAAACTGATTCCTAAAACCTAATGCAGTTAGTAAATGGAATAATATAAAATAAAATAAAATAAAAGAAAATAAAAGAAAATAAGACTCAAAAAGGTAATTCAGAGTGGGGGGATAAAATATAAATAATGAGAATAGACTTATGAATATGGGATAGGCTATTTGTATATACAGATATGTGCAGTAAAGTGCATGTGAATAAAGTGAGGGAGTGTGTGTGGAGATATAGAGTCCAGTATACAACAGTACCAAACAGCAATACAGTAACACCGAACAAAACAGCAATACAGCGCAGTATGCAGTAACCCAGAACAATGATACAGTAACTTGCAGTACAGTATGCTACATACAGTACGGTAAGGCAGTGGGGCCTATGTGAGTGACTCAGAAAGGACCCCTGATGAGGTCAGCGTTGACAGTTCTTATGGCTCGCGGGAAGAAACTCAGTCTCAATCTCTCTGTTCTCTCTGTGTGGCTGCGGAGGCGCTTGCCCGACTGCAGCAGCTGGAACAGTTCGTTGTTGGGGTGGTGAGGATCCATCATGATCCTATGGGCTCTGCTACTACACCTCCTGGTGTATAAGTCCTGCAGGGAGGGGAGGGTAGTTCCAGTGGTACTTTCGGCTGAACGCACCACCCTGTGCAGGGCCCGCCTGTCCTGAGCAGTACAGTTCCCAAACCAGGAAGTGATGTTGCCTGTCAGGATGCTCCCCACCGCTCCAGAGTAGAGGGACTTGAGGATCCTCACCGAGACCCTGAAAGAAGATTATTATTGCTTAATATTTGTCACAATATGAGATTTGAAATAAAGTTTTATCATCATTAAAATGTTTCATATAGTGAACATACAGTGAACTACAGTTGGAGTCTTAAACATTTTAAATTCATATTGTGATATATATATATATATATATATATATATATATATATATATATATATATATATATAGATAACATCTTAATAATAGCATACTTCCTATTGCCCAGCCCTGTACTGCCGACTGCTGACTCGATATCCTTTTGATGATAACTAATTAAATTCCTGTTTGTCATTTTTGTGTGCACGTGTGTGTGTGTGTGTGTGTGTGTGTGTTTGTGTCTGTGTGTGTGTGTGTGTGTGTGTGTGTGTGTGTGTGTGTGTTTGTGTCTGTGTGTGTGTGTGCGTGTGTGTGCGCGCACATGCGTCTGCATACGCATGAAGATGTGTGTTGTGATGGCTTATGGCCTTCATTCACTTGTGTAAAATTATCCAAGAAAACATTTATGTTTCCTCTTCAATTATCCTGCGGCATCGCAGCAATATCTGGAGACATTGTAGGTGGGATGGATGCGGAGAGACCCGGGTAGACACAAGCAAACGGCTGCTGGGTTAATGATCTTAGATATGGGAAATGGCCCTAGAAAACATGGGGCAAGCTTTCTGGACTCAAGGCCGGCATAGAGAGCCAGACCTTCCATCCCAGAGTGTCGGCGGGGGCTGGGTATCTCCGATAGTGATCAGAGTTGCAGAGCAGAGTGCCATGGGTCAGCCGTCAGCTACGATGACACCGCTGGATGAAGGCTTGAAAGAACGGAACGCTGGCTTTGCTTTCCTACTTGGGAAACACGGAGGCTAATAGCCCCGGGAACACTGGAATGAGAGGCCAGTAGCAGAGCAGGGCAAGGTGTTATTGGCATATTCTACCCGTAACAGTTGTCTGGGTGTCTGTCTCTGACAAAGTCCAGAGAGACGTGGGAGCACGGACGGCAGGGAATGGGCTGGAGCAGACCGCTGGGGCTTGACGAGAGTTCTTGTTCTGCGAGCATACAGGATATGCAGCCACAAACTCCCGGGTGTCCAGATCGATGGATTTCCACCAGAAACGTTGTCGGAGAATGGCTCCGAGCTACGCCAGCATAAGAAACTAACTGGGAGGAGTGTCCTCACTGCAGAACCTGAGTGTGTACATTGGTTAACACAAAATAGCGGTTATCAGTGAAAGTGCTGGTAGATGGGTCGTTCGAAAGAGGGATCGGGGAAGAATCTCCTCTGGCTGTGAAGGATGACCCTCAGAAGGTCATCCTTCACAGCTCCAAAATGATAGGAGCTAGTGTCCGCAGCAGGTGACCAGAGGAAAGGAGAACTTCTCTGCCTTTACGAACAGCTCTGCAGAAGCCTCTGGAGAACACGCTTCACATGGCAGATGTACTCCTGCTCAGATCTGGAGAATATAAGGATATAATCCAGGTAGACAATAAATGCATTAATAAAGTCTCTGAGAACATCATTCACCCTGGCCAGGAAGACTAGAGGGGCATTGGTGAGACCAAAGGGCATGACCTGGTATTCATAATATCCCCTGGGGGTGTTGAAGGCCATCTTCCATTCGCCTCCCTCCTTGATGCGGACCAGATGAAGCATTCTGGAGATCTAGCTTGGTGAACATGGTTGCCTCCTGCAGGAGTTCAAATGCAGAAGATATGAGTGGAAGGCGGTACCTGATCTTCACTGTTATATTGTTCAGACCATGGTAGTTGACATGGCAAGGTTGCAGTTACTTTTCCTTGTCCTTCTTCCCAACAAAGAAGAAGCCCGCTCAGGCTGGAGATGAAGAGGGTCGAATAATACCAGCCGTCAATCACTCTTGGACGTAGGTCTCCATGGCCTTGTGTCAGGGGTGGACAGGGGATATAGTCTGCCCCTCTGCGGATGGAACCAGGAAGAAGCTCGATACTGTAGTAGTAGAACCGATGAGTTAGAAGCAAGGTGGCCCTAAGTTTGTTGAACATCTCCTTCGCAATTAGTCATGAGGTACCCCAGAGAGGCCAACAAATTCTGCGGGAGGAGAAGAACAAGGGACTGGAGACAGAGCAGATCTGAGGCATGCTGAGTTGCAATATGAACTCCATTGTGGAATGTAACCCGTTCCTCAGTCAATCTTTGGATTATGTGTCAGGAGCCAAGGGAAACCCAGGGGAAAGATCATCTGAGGAGAATGTATCAGGTGGAATGTAACAGTTTCATGATGGTAACCTGATATGCCAAGATGTACAGGAACAGTACGATGAGTGGTGTAGCAGAGAAGGTGACCATCGAGAGCTCTGTCGTCGCTGGGTTTCGACAGAGGCTCCAACAGAGGAGCTCCTCTGAATGCCACGGTGAGGAATTTTCCCCAACGGTTAATAAAACTCATGATAACACCGGACATTTTACGCTGAGCGTCCCCGTTATGCACAGGTGCTAATTACGGATGGAAGGAGACAGGTCCCAATCAATACTTGATCTAAGGTCTCCTATAGCCTTCTCTCCTCCCGTAATAAGCAGACTATGGTGCGACTCTGCTGTGTGCACAAGCAGCCATTTTCACTTTCACTTTTGTAGCATTAGTATTGATGACATGCTTGTATTTTACAAATTCAATTTTTTTTTCATCTGATGAATGTCGGCACTGATACTTAAGTAAATGTTTTTATTTAGGTTTTATTTATATTAAAATTATTAAAAAAAAAATGGTCGGTAACATGGCAACACCGATAACCACGGCAACCCTACTCCAGAGTCAATGAGAACCGACACTGTGAGATGGCTTGGTCAATTCCAGCTGAGCGAGTGGCAGAGGACGAGAGGGTCTTTTGTAGTGGATGTAAAGGTTCACCAATGCCCTCTGGTTGACTGATGAGTGCCGCCTTTTACCGGACAGTTGGACACCTAATGACGCCCCTGGCCACAGTACAGACAGCAGTTCTCCTTCCGGCGGCGCCAGCGTTGTTCCGTCCAAAACCAGGAGATCAGTCAAAGAAGGCAAACTTATCCGTCAGGGAACAGGCAGAGAATCAGCATCCAAGGAAACAGGCAATCGTTCGGATGGAAGGTACAGTAATCAGATAGTAGTGTGTGAAAGCTCAGCGTAAGGCAAAAGACAATCTGGCAGAGAACAAAGGGAAGTGGACTGGATATTTAAACTGAGGGACAAACGAGGGAATGAGCTTGTCAGGCAAAAGGCAAAAGTCAGTGGGAGGATTGGGAGATTCATGACACTTGGCCCAGTAAAAGACAGAGAGAGAGAGAGAGAGAGAGAGAGAGAGAGAGAGATCTGTGGAGGTGTGATGCAGACAGCCGTGGCACACCACTTTAACCCCCTGCTGTCATGGCTGTGACATCCATCAAAGCGGGGTCGTCACCTCCCGTCTGCTCCGTCACTGCCGCAGCGATCGGCTCAGCACATGAAGAATGGCTAATCAGTCCGATATCTGCTTGGTAGACACAACAAACAATGTCATAAAGAAAGTACTACAACTATGTTTTCCAACCACCGTGCCCTGAGAGCTTGCCAGGTGAGCTGTAAAAAAAAATTCAAATTCCACTCAAAACCCATAAATAATGGAATGGACAAGCTCTGGAGTTGCAAGATCAAAATTGCAAGGCTGCACCGATTCATCAAATGCATTATTTCCAGTCAGAATAGCAGCTCTGGAATGCAAAGTTTAAATCAGTCACATTCAATATGAATTCTGCTAAATACCCAACCTTGCTCTTGCCTTGGACTTTTAAGATGATTTAGTCGTTAAGTTGTTACTTACAGTTTCTAAGTCAAACATTTACTGGCTCGTCCACGTTGCCGGAGAGACTCTCGACTCCAGAGTCGTTTACGTTTAAGTCTTGCATCACTATCTATTAGTAGGCCATAATAATACACAGTTCTATGGGTTTGTGGTGTTTTTAGTGGTTAACCCGATAGTGGTGTGTCGTACTACTATTTCGGAGGAAACGTTGGGGAACACCGTATAACAAATAGCTAAATCAGCTACTCGCAGTATGAATTCATTAACGCTAACCCTATAAATAGTAGTCTATTACATTTCTATTTTGATTCCCACGACAGGTGATTTTCTTTACTTTCTTTTTGTAATTGCCTTCCATTGATTTACAAACAAAGCATTTTAACATATGTGGCTCAAACCATAATTATTCTCGGCGTGAAAAAGCGAGAGATGCAAAATAGCCAGCCGCACAATTGCACAGAACTGTTGTCTTAAATGACAACTCCCACCGTCGCCTCAGACGGTAATCACCTTCCAGAGAAAGTGCGGCTCCATCAGTTCTGTAAACAAACCCATAATCAGGCATGTGCACACTTATGCATGCATAATGTTGGAGGCTGCAGCTAATGGACAATCTGTGCGTCAATATATGCAGATGATAACATAATTTCCAGTGATTCAAGTATTATTATTCTTTTGCATCGCATGTACATCGCATTTTAATATTTAAACTGCAGAAATCGGAATAAAAGTTTGGTAAATACTATTCGTAGCGGTGTAAAAAATCTGCTGTATGAGCAACAGACGGCAAGTCCACTAGGATGAAGAGCCCCCCTATCCCCCTTCTGGATCTGCATAAGTCGAGGAGAATTAATGGAGCATTTAAATAAATACAAATCATTCAGGTAAAGCATCCCTCCCACTTCTCTCTCGTCTCCATGTTTCCCCCCTCCACGTTCCATTTTTCCACTTTGTTGACAACGGCCGATCTGCATATTTTTGCTGTGGAATGCGAGAATAAATAATACAAAAAGCTGCAAAAAATGCTTTTATGCACTGCTCGCATGCTGTCGTAAAATAGCGACTCTGACAGGTCATAACTCGCACAAATTCGACATTAATCTTTTAAGTGGATTAGTTAAACACTGCACAGACTTACTGCTGACCTGACCCCTCTGGGGGAGAAGTGACCGCCACCCCTGCACATTTAAATAAAAGATATCCTCACAGATGTTTACTGTCGCTCCTAATCACAATGTCACTGTATTACCATCACACATTGAATTAAGATTTTATTTTCCGATTTTTCCTCTCCCACATCAGTGTTTCCCCGACATAAAACAAGAGCAGAAACAAAAACACTGGAAAAATAAAATGCTACTTGTGTTCAAAGGCATATGAAATCGAAAATGTATTCTGAGACCAGGGGTAAACATGACAGATTCGAGCCATTTCTTATCTTTCCTTTTTCTGGCTCCACACACACATAAACACGCACACACACACACACACACACACACACACGCACACACACGCACACGCACGCACGCACGCACCCACGCACACACACACACACACACACACACACACGCACACACGCACACACAGCTCGACAGCATTTAAGACCCTTATTTAAGGAGTATGTGAGGTGTGAAAATGGTCTCCTGTGTCTGAAAAGCTTTTGATATAGCGTTTCAATAGAAAACCTTTTAAGTCGTGTTCAATACCCCCTCGCCGCTGATATAAGACCACAGTTGAACACAGATGTCGACAGGTAAATGACTATTAGACTGTTTTTACACCCAAATTAGAGAGTATTAGTATTTGTATTATGTTTTTTTTTAAACAAGGGTAAACCTGCCTAAAATAGGCGATTGACTCAGTTCCCATTTCCAGTGGACGAGCATGCTTTTCTTGTCCTGGTGTGTCACGTTCAACATCACAAACACACCAGAAAAGGGGCGTGTCACATTTCCAGTGTGATTTGGGGAAAAAAACCCAGTAGAAAGCAGGGCATATCCATGCCCGCACGGCAGCTTGCTGCCGGCTGCTGAGCAGGCCGGCCTTTTCGCACGTCGGGCCCGGTCATTCGACGGCGGGGAGCGGAGACGCTGCTCTGGTTGGGAGGTCGGCTTGGGATGGTGCTGGAGTGGGTCGGAGCCCAGCAGGGAGCGTGGGGGTTTTTTGCTCTATGCACATGGGGCAGTTTGAGCGGTCCCCGAAGAGCAGCCCCCACACTCAAAACATTTTAAGGGAGAAAAGGTCAATATTTGGACTTGTTATTTTTGATTTTGGATTCTAAATCGGATATGAAATGATCGATTGACTGATGATCGACTATTTATGCTCCGACATTCGGAAAAGAGACGAAAATTTGTGTCAATCCGCGTGTCATGTTTCCATCACTGCCAATCAGAGCTGGAGCTGATAAATACCTGACTAGTACATGTCTAGTTATACATGACTAGTGCAGGGTCAATTGTCCCGGGAATGAATGCCGGGTGTAGCCTTTCCCACTGAAGATAAAAGCCAAATGTAAGCTGGTGTTAGTGGGTATTTTTTTTTTTGTGAACTGGAAAATAGGTACTACATAAGTACATAAACTGGTAAAATAATGTAAAAAAATATATCATTTTAAATCTTTCTTTCAATTGGGTTGCAGTGCACACATACCTTTTTATATACTGTATATATTTTCTGGATTTGGACCACTTTGCCTGCTAAAAATACCCTCTGTACACACTGTTCATTGTCTGTGTTCCTCTTAAGCTCCATTTTAGTTACCCCTGGAGGCTCCCCGTCAAATTCAGAACATCAAAAGGTGTTGGAAAAAAATGACTTCATTTTCGCTTTGCTTAACAGCAAAACTCACTGTGCTTCGGGCTTTGATTTTAAATTTTTTTTCTTCTATCTCACCGAGGGTAAAAGCATGAAAAAAAAAAGATTTTTTTTTGAGAGATCCAATGTTAATAGTGACACAAAAAGCATTATATCCAAAACGAATTCAATACCGCTGTATGAGCTCTCTTTAATTCTGCGTCCTTGTGATTATTCTATTTCACGTGGATGGTATAAAAGGAGAATGTCTCCTTTTTGGAGTCATGAATATTGATTTTCTTTTTTTCATGCACTGTAATAACATTCATAGATTTTATATTTTATATAAACTCATTTATTGTTATCCATGCCTGTATTAGTGGTTCTCAAATGTTTTTTTGGTAGTACAGTGGTACCGCGACTTACGACTGTAATTCGTTCTATAAGAACGGTCGCATGTTAAAACAGTCGTATGTCAAAGAAATTTTTCCCATATCCACCACGCTCATATTTTCCTATGATTTCCTTCTTAGTTTCAATGGGAATCATTGCCTTTTTCTTTTTCCCATCATCCTTCTTCTTAGGACTCATCATGAAGGGTGAAAATAGACATAATACACAGCACAAACACTGAAAAAAATATCGATAAGCCACGAACTACGTGCACACACGATGTAGGTCGCCCGCTGACTGACTGCTGACTGACTGCTGACTGGCTGCTGACTGACCGCTGACTGACTGCTGACTGACTGCTGACTGGCCGCCAACGCGCCAACTGCAAATTTCCACGGTCGTATCTTGGAGCAGTGGTCGCAAGTCGATACAAATTTTCGCGACTATCGCTACTCGTACCTTGGATTAGTCGTAAGTAGATGCAGTCGTAAGTCGAGGGTCCACTGTATACCGCCTCTAAGATCTATTTTCAGCTGAGTACCCCCATCACTGACATTGGGAGAAAGAAAAGAAAATGAACATCAAGGATATACGGTATGTGCGTTGTTTGTGTTTTTTTTTTAAAATTATATATAACCAATATTTTTTAACACATTTATTATTTTATTTTTCAGTACCAGTGTAGTACCCCTAAGGGGGAGGAGTACCCTCATTTGAGAAACACTGTATTATTGCATTCATATTTATTCATCCTTATTCACAGTATATCTATATTTATGATAATATATTTATATAGCACACAGCACCTTGCATAGACTTTGAATGTAATTTATTAGGTGAATAGAATCGTATTTTATGTATTCTGTATATTGTTGTATAGTTGGCAGTTGTAGTTTTAACTTGCCCATTTTTTTGTAGATTTCGCTATTTTTGTTTTTATTTTGCTATTTTCTTTGTATATTTGGCATTTGTTGTACATTTGGCTATTTTAGTTACATTTTTCAGACATTTAAGCTTTCTATGACACTTGTACATTCAGTTACATTTACATTTACATTTACATTTAGTCATTTAGCAGACGCTTTTATCCAAAGCGACTTACAAGGGAGAATAACATTCAAGCTACATTGCGACAGAGATTAGTGTAACAACAACATTCGTGTAACAATAAATACTGCAAGGTGGTGCTAAGTAAATAGTGCAAATAATGGTTATGCACCAATCTTTACCACAGCAAATTTGGTGTACGTGACAATGTACTTGGCCGAATAAACAGTCTCTGACCGTGTACGAAAATAAATCTCGACAGACACTCATCACCCATTTTAATTCATTTTAGTGTTTTCACAGCCTCCATCATTTGCATCCGTGGAATATCGTTTGTCCTTTTTGAAATTCCAGCAGTCTATTAAAAAAAACAAACAAACACGCTCCTGTTTTACCGGCCTGTCAGGCGTGAGACAGAGAGCCACAAAGCCACCTGTCAGGCGGCCGCTCCGCCGCTGACCGAGGACTGACCGGGAGCATCTGTGCCAGTGTTTGTGTCTAATACGCTAATGAGAGCTGTCGAGCCGTCACATCACTCCCGCTGCCCTCCAGTGCTAACAATGGCACCTTCAATTTAGCTCCCCTGAGTGGCGTTACTAAGCTCCCACCACACAGAGGGACAGCGTGGCTTCTAGTATGCTGGCCTGTCAAATGGAAGTGGGCAAACGCAAATATATGTGTAGTCACAAAAATAGAAAGAGACAGAGAGGGAGAGGTGAGTGTGTGTGTGTGTGTGTGTGTGTGTGTGTGTGTGTGTGTGTGTGTGTGTGTGTGTGTGTGTGTGTGTGTGTGTGTTGTAATTGTCTTTGACTGCCCAGTTTGCACCTTTCACACCACACACAGATCATCGCGTTTTCTGAAAGGGTGTACTTTATTTCAGCTATTTTCTTTCTTGCATTCACAGCAAAAATACTGAAGGCGTGTTGAATTTAAACCTCTTAAGTCGTATTTGCCGCGTGAGAAAGTTGCACTTTGGACGTGATTAAATGAGGACGGTCAAACGATTAAAGTAATGAATCGCAATAAATCGCGGAGGATAACTTTGCGGAGTTAATCACGATTAAGCACACAAAAAAACATCGCATTGAGTAATACTGTTGCCACACTATAATTTGATTGTTGAGAACAGAAACACAAAAAGATCTTTACCTAAATGTATTTTATGAAAGTTGAACAAGTTGCCGTCGTTCTATACTGTTGCACTGATCCAGTTGCTCAGACAAACAAGCAGGTTTACATCAATATGGTATATTAAATATGGAAAACAATAAAAGAGTAGGCAGCAGGAGAATTGGCAGCAGCTTGTTTCAATATACGTTTCATAAGTGTACTGATGAAAAGTACTTTATACACTGGAATAAATATACTCTAAAATACACTTCAACTTCAAATCAATATTTTAACACTTCATCAGTCATTTCATGATAGAGTTTGTTTTTGATTGATCCCATCCTGCTCTCCAAGCTGCAGCACTTGAAGAACACGAAGCTCCGCTCCACCTCCCAACTGAAATGTCCACAGTGTGAAGCGTCCTAAACGCGCCTCCCTTGACGTGCCAAGTCCATCAAAGCACGCACTCCTCCGTCCGGCCCGTTTAATGATGTTTTTTTCTCCACTCCACTCCCTGACCTTGGATGTGCAAGGGCAAAAATGCTCGTAACAAAATAACAAATATAAACGGGGAAAGGTTCGGGGAAAACTATAGTCCACTCCTGGGAGGCTTTGGTTTTTGCAGTGAAAAGAAAATGCACAATACGTTGACCTTGAAAGTAAAAGGGGCCGTCTTTTAAGCAAAAGGGATTCCACTGTTTATCTCTGGCAATGACCTTCACAGGGAATTCGTCATAATCAGTGAACTGCTGTCACAGTGGATTGCACTGCTGCCTCTCAGCAAGCAAGTCCTGGGTTCAATTCCTGCATGGGGCGCTGTTGGTACAGTGCTCTGGCGGGTTATCTCCCAATAAGGGGCCTTTCTGTGTGGTGTTTGCATGTTCTCCCTGTGCTCACATGGGGTTTCCTCCATCTAACATCAGTAAGGACCCCCCCCCCCCCAAAAACATGCACACATCATCTGACCGGCACTGGACATTTGGAAGCAGGTCCCCGGGCACATCGTCGAATGCTGCCCGCTTGTCCTTCTTCTGGGGGGGGGGGGGGCAGCCAGGACAGTAAAATGCAGAGGCCACGCTTCACCATCCAAAGCGTGTGTATGCATGTGTTGTCGTGTGATCAGTAAAGATTCTTCTAACTCTAAAAGCAAACCTCCTTCATTCAAATGTTCAAATCATTAGGAGCTCTAATTGCACAAAACTGCAAATGATGAAATAATATTTAGTTCCATCTGACAGTCAAACTAGTAATACAAAAAAAAGCATTTATTAAATATTTCACTTGATTTATCGACAACACTGAGTAATATATATATTGACCTACAATATATTAATTGCATAACAAGAAGGCTTGTGAAACTCCAGTACACTTAATTATGCGGATGATTAGAAGATGACATTTACAGGAGCTGGAGGAAAATGTTTGATGGCAACGCAGTAATATCTCAAAAGACGACCTCGTGAACTCATGAATGCATGGATAGAGGGTATTAAAAGAAATCACATGTAATCACATCTGTTCTCTCACAGAGGGATAGAAGATTCAGCGTGAAAAACATGTAACAAAACCAGGGGCTTGGTGGAAAAAGGGTGTAACTGACACCTTGGGTGAAAATGTTTTTGTGGATAATTTGAAAGCTCTCGATGAGCCCGATCAAACGGTAACATACTTTCAAATACATTTTGAAAACGTTGAAGACGTTTAATTGGGTTTGGCACAAAAAAGGCGTGCATTGAGATTGGTGCTTGCTTTTTATGGAATTATCTTTTATAATAGTAATTCACTTCAGCCTAAGCTATATAAAAGTGTGAATGGTTCATATACTGTTGTTAATAAAATTAATACAATCAATCAAAAGTTAGTTTTTGCTCTCCTGGAGCAAATCAGGTACACCCCTTCCGCACCAATACCACAAAACTTAACTTTAATTAAGTTTAACATTAAGTGCGTCCTCATGGAGATTTTATTACTATAAACATAATAAATATAGCTGCAGGCAGCAATCCACGGGGCCTAGTTTATTCGTTTTAGGTTTTTGGTTTCTGTGAAATGCTTCACAATTTACTAAACTCACAAACATCAAACATAATGGAGTTATGTTGTGTTATGGACGAGTTACGTCCATAGTACTTTCTTTTAGAATATTGTGATTGACCTTGAGGACTGGATTTTTGGACAATAGCTTCTTTATCGTGTTCGATTTTCGACTAATTTTCGGGATCTGGAACAATAACAAAAAAAAAAGTTGTAATTACATTGCAAAACAATAATAATAAATACATTTTGTTTTTATAAATATAATAAAAACATGTAAGTTGTAATTACTACTTTACTGTATTTTTTTTTATGTTAATAATGTACAATTGGATAACAATACAACATACTATATTGTAATGCAGACAACATTTATGGAAGTTAAACATTAATATGTCATTAGCATTATTATGGCAGACCTTATGGAACACCTTCTGTCTTTTTATTTAAATCTGCTACATTTAGATGTAGGAAACTGTTCATACATATCGTTTCTTAAAAAAAATATTTTTTTACTTCAAACCAAATCTTGTGATTGTTATAACTAACCTTGTTGAGAGTAAGTACATGTGGAGTCTGACGACGGTTGGTGATGTTATGTCTTGTGTGTGTCAATGAGGAAACATGTATTTACGGAGATTTACAATAGCAGTTGAACTTTCTCAATTTTAGCGGTGACTTTTTTCCTTGGATTACATTTTCAATAAGTCACACTTCCATGAAATCTGAAAAATGTAAATGAAGACATTGCATTCCGATATAACTCCGTCTTAGATGCGGCGTTGTGGTTCTCCTAACTTTGCCGGATTAGCGACAGCGGTAAAATAGAAAATCGGCGAGTCCACTAAAATTACGTAACTTCGCTTCGCTGCGTAAGCTTCCATAAATACCTCATTACTGCCCCAGACGACACCAAAGGTCAACTTCACCCACAAACTTTCACAAACAATAAGGTAAGTTAGAAAAATGGCAAGGTTTGGATTAAAGAGAAAAATAGACGGTTGTTTTAAATAATCCACGTACATGCAGCTTCCTACTGATAAACGTAATGAAATGAAAAGGGAAAAGGCATTAAAAACTGATGAGCCCTTCCAGTCAAAAGTCAAGTCAAATTCCAAATTAATGTCAATGTTGAATTAATGTTAATGTCTGTATTGCAATGTAGACAAGTAATCTATTTAACAATTTTTTTTCAATTGTACATTGTTAGAAAAAATACAGTGAAGTACAAATTAAAATGACGTTTATTAATTATGTTTGTGAAATCACATCATAATGAAGTTTGTGTTTATTATTGTTCCAGGTGGTGAAAAAATAGCCGAAAGTCTAAGGCATTAAAGAAGTAATTGTCCAAACATCCAGCCTTAGAGGTCCTCACAATGTTCTAAAATAAAATATATTAATAATAACCTGCAAAGGCTATATTGTACAAATAATTGACGTTTGACAAATAAAGGAACGAGATGAGATTTACAGTAAGATGCTTTATGGCGTCATCATACTATGTACTATAAATGTACAGGTTCTGGTTCAGGATGTACATTCAAACCGTGTCCAGTATGCGGTGTAGACTCCATCGCTCTGTAGTGGTTTGACATTACAAACGAGGCGTGCGTGTATGTTTATGTACCACCTTATCTGGTAGATGTCAGTGGATCTGTCGATTGATATTTTATCTCTTTGGTCCCCTTTATTCTTCCGGATTCATGAAGAAACGTGAAAAAATGTAATACGTAATATGTAAATATGTACCTAACATGATGAAACTGGACCCTGTGTATTGCTGCCTGCAGCTATATAAATTATTATTATTATTATTATTATTATTATTACTTTTCTTAATAATATAACAATAATAATAATAATAATAATAATAATCATCATCATCATCATCATCATCATTATTGTAATAATTGTGTGTATATATATATATATATATTCAGTATATATATATATAATAGTTATTTTTTATTTTTTATTTTTTTTCTTTGATGAGATTTTCAATTCCATTGAATTACCTTTCCCCCCATACTTGAAAGTGAAATTGGTGTCTGAAAAAAAGGGAAGTTTTTGCATTTCGCTGCTAAATCTGGAGCCAGGAGGAACCAGTGACACTGACAGGCTGCTTGGTATGGAGGGGGCTGATGCACCTGCGTCCCAGCGACCCTGCACCATCATTATCCGGGGAGAGTGGGTGGGCGGCTCGGCGGCTGCCGGGCTCCTCGGAGATCCAGGGCGTGCCAGGAAGTGACAGTTTTTTTTTCATTCCTCCCGAGATCAAGCTCTTAATCTATGCATTAGAAGGAGAAGCCAATGCCTGGTGAAACACAGGTGGAGCTGTCACATACCTGCCTTGGCAATGATTTTGATTGTTCCCCCCCTTCCTTTCTTCTTTTTTTGGCTTGGTTTGGAATGGCTTGAGCCCCCACATTGGGAGACAGGTGGATGGGAGACAGCGAAGGTGAGAGGGGGTTATCGCTGTGGCCACATATGCCTGACACTCAAAATGTATAGTCAGGGGATTTATTAGCATAGAACACACCTTAGCTCATGAGTATTGACTCCTCAGAATTCAATGTATGACTTCAGGGAATGATGCAACTGAAATTAAACTGAGCATTTCCTCCATTGTGCACAGCTAAATATTAATGCCAATTAAGCCGTCTTTGCCGCAATTTGTTTGCCGAAGTACCAAAACATGCATAAACAATTTAAAGACATTCTCATGCATCATGCAAATGTAAAAAAAAAAAGTTAATGCACTTTTATCCACTCAGTATAAAGCGCTGAGATACAAAATAAATGATTTCCAGCTGCAGCATTAAGTTCAGGGTGGTTGTAATTAAAGGCATGAGATTCATTATCATGCTTGTAAATCTCCCTGTGATTTTCACTTGCTCAACAGATACACTGCTGTACTCAGGACTGGAGAACAAACACTTTCTTTTTGACAGTCTTTTATTATTACTATGCTTACTACAATGTTATTACAACGTTATCACAAATTTGTAATGGTATAAGCATTATTACAGCTGGAATGCGCTGCTTTATTGTGTCTTGTGCTGACGACATTTTGGGACTAAGACCTGAGCCTTGAATGGGCCTTGAAACCTTTACCCATTTTATTGGAGGATTCATGTTGTCAGTCAAATGATTTCATTTCACAAGGCCTTTCTCCGGCCTGTTGTAATTCTTAACATTCATGAATGATTCTTGTTTGGCCATCATCCCCTGTTCCGTCGGTACAGTATGTCTGCAGCTTCCATTCAAAACGAGGGGACTTTCGGAGAGGGGACACTGGGGGCCTTCAGTTATTCAGTCACTGTGGGGACTGTGCTGCTTGACTCGGAAAGACACAAATATTTGATGAGGCGCCCAGCTAACACCGCATTAAAGATGCACTGCCATGTCTGACACTCCAAACTCGGCCAACCTAAGGACGAAGTTACAGCGATCAGGGACCACAGGCTGTGATCAGCGGTCTCAGAATGACGGAGAGAGGAGTTTGGATTCAATTTGTCCAAACAACGGTATACAGTCTAAACACCAGGGCAGTGGCAGTGACAGTATGGGGTCAGCCGGAGATAAAATAGTCGAGCCACGAGTTGCAGCAAAAGGTGACACTTGGTGGGAACATTCTGCAGAAGTTATGCCGATTTTCTTTTTCCAAGTTTATCGCTGTTTTTATACTCACCACTCATGAGCTGTGGTATGTGAGGAGGTTCCAGCCTTTTCTCCACACCGGACATGTGCAGCTCCGTACTCCCATTCATAGTTCAAAATCACGATCTGTGTCGAGTGCAAAAACTCCCAGACTCATGGTAACAACACTGGAGCCCGGAAAATACAAATAGAAAACAGCGCATTTAGCACTAAAAATATATGTATGTAGTGCACTGAATGCAGATTGTGGATTTTGTCCCCCATTGCTTCCATTGACCACCTGACATAAGGATAGTGCAGTTTGGAGAAAAGGCTGGAGTGCTGTGGGAATTAAGCCCAGCTATGTACGACATGAGGAGTTAGTAGAAAACAATGATTAACTTAAAGGAAATTTCAAACTATTCCTTGAAGTGTGATTCCGAGCCAATTTAGCTCTTCATTTTCCAAACAGACACAAATTGAAACAACAAACCAACAACGCCGAGTCTACGTACAGTTGCTTATGACTTGTAAGAACGACCCGACGTAAATCCTCTTCCCCTAATTTCGCATAGTGGACGCACGGATCGATCAATGAGGCGTAAACCTCAGCCGTCGCTCTCACAACAGTGACTTCCCAATAGATCAAGATGCTTTTTCTTCGAGTAATTTTGTCGTAGCTTTAGCAACACGTTTGTAATGACATCCGTAATCGGCATCCACGCTTCCACAACTGTCAGGATTATTCAGATGAATAGTGTATTTTGAACTCACTCCACAGTAAATATCAACATATCAGATACGATGTTCTGGAGCCAGACCTGGAAATAATTAGCTGTGACATATACCGTGTAAGGGAAACCATAACACCAAGGATAAATAACAATGATGAGTCCAAACAATTATTTTTCTCTGAAAATGTGGGAGAAGGATCGAAAAACTTCACGATCGTATTCAACAATCTGTCTCGCATTTCAATTTCATTTCACACAATTATTCGCCACCATTTTGCCCGCAGTTTCATCCACTGGAAATCCATCCCTGGCGTTAATGGAATTATAATGATGTGGTGTACACTGTGGCACCTAATCAAATGGAATTGATTTAAGTTGCTTTTCTGGCCCGGGGTCCGGCGGTGTTGCCCAAGGGCTCTGTTTGTGTCTTCTCTTCCTTCTTTCTCCCGGATGGCCCCTCTCTCGCCCTTCTCTCTCTCTCTCTCTCTCTCTCTCTCTCTCTCTCTCTCTCTCTCTCTCTCTCTCTCTCTCTCTCTCTCTCTTTCTTTTGACAAAACCTCAGGGTTTTGAAAGAAGAGCGAGGGGAAATACGTGCATAAATTATTTTCCTCAGCTATCATCAGCGTGTATGAGTCTGAAGGTCCTTTTTTATCAATCTCTTCTTTGAGCTGAGAGAGTGTGTATGTGTGTGTATGTGTATGTTTATGTGTTTGTATGTGCGTGCGTGTGTGCGTGCGCGCGCGCGCGTGTGTGTGTGTGTGCACGCATGTGTCGGGACATAATGCTAAGTACTGGCTCACTAAAGCGGGCGGCCTCGATGGATGCAGAGCAGCCCTGATCTTTGTGTATACACACTTCTGTACTCCTATCCAGAGTTGTTGTTTTTCTTTTCATCCCCCTCTCTGCCTTAATAAGCCCTACAGGGCCACTGAGACAATCGGGGACTGTGGGGAAAAAAAACTGAGCGAGGGAGGGAGAGAGAGAGAGAGAGAGAGAGAGAGAGAGAGAGAGAGAGAGAGAGAGAGAGAGAGAGAGAGAGAGAGAGAAAGAAAGAGATGACACTTTGAAAGCTTACACATGCTCTTTTAGTGCTTCTATAGAGACGGAAATAACACGAACACACACACACACACACACACCAAATCTACCACGACAGAAGTGTTGGATTACCTCTTATTCCGCACACATACACACAACTCCAGTATCATTATAACTACGGCAATCCCCGTTCAGATAAGTATTTCCCCCTATCCTCTCTCGTCTCTCGGTCTCTTCTGAGGGTTTGGTAGAAAACCCGATGATCGGTGCTTTTTTTCCGCAGGCGGCTTAGCTCGCGTAACATCCCCGAGTTCTCAGGATTTTGCTGAGGAGACCCCGGCACGGCAGCGAGCTGCAAAAGTTCAACCCTCGGTGCCCCGTCCCCCCGTCCCCCAGTCCCACCGTTCCCCGTCTGTATCTGTATTTTTGCATCACTCTATTAGAGAAAAATACACAAATTAAGAATCCAGCTGCACCGCGCCGCACAGGACGCCTCACTTTCAGGCTCTGAAAGAAAAAGAATCACTTGCAATTAAAGAAGTCCTTGAGAGGCAAACGGCACAGTAAATATGACACACCTAGTTAGAGTCTGGTTCCAAAAGCCACAACGGAGATAATGTGAGAATTAACTTCCGCTAAAGGGGCTGAAAAGCTGGCAGGTGCTGCAAGCTCACTGAGCATTTCCACAAGATACAAGAAGCAGTGAATAGATGCTGAGTAAGGAGGAGTTGGGTTAAGGAACCTATATATAATATAATATATAATATATAATATATAATATATACAAGTGTATGTTGAAGCAACCTAGTGTGTGTTAAATGTATAGAAGCGTACATTGAAGGAAACTACAATTGTTTGTGTTAAATGTATATAGTATGTGTAAAATGTATATAAGGGTATATTGACGAACTCTAGTACTGTAGGTGTTAAATGTATATAAGCATATATTGAAGGGACCTAGTATGTATTAAATGTATATAAGCATATTTTGAAGGAACCTAGTATTTGTTAAGTGTATATACGTGTATATTGATTGACCCTAGTACTATAGGTGTTAAATGTATAGAAGTGTACATTGAAGGAAACTAGAATTGTTTGTGTTAAATGTATATAAGTGTATATTGAAGGAGCCTAGTATGTACAAAATGTATATAAGCGTATATTGAAGGAACCTAGTATTTGTTAAGTGTATATAAACATATATTGAAGGAGCCTAGTATGTGTAAAATGTATATAAGCCTATGTCGAAGGAACCTAGTATGTGTAAAATGTATATTTGTTTGTTTTTTTTGCACAGTATAGTCATACAAACCCCGAATTCTATCAATTCTATTCAGATGTATTCACCCCCCCTCTCTTAAAGGCATGCACTCAATTGTGTATGACAAATTGAGAAAACTTGCGTGTGCAAAAATGAAGCTTCTCCCGGTCTTTTCGTGCATCGCAGCCGGCCACGTCTGCCATTTCCAAGCGCTTCGCAAAACACAAAAGGGAAGCGGCGGCGTTTACCCGGTGCCGGGCGCTTTATTTGTATTCCGTCTCTTCCCTCCGCTGCATGTCTGCTTTTATGAGCTCACTCGGGCGAAACATTAAAGAAGCTCATTCTTTATTAATCCTCACAATGACAATTCAAAGTGTGCGACACGTCGACTGCTGCCACACGTGTGTTTGCACTTTCTGCATTAAAAAAAATCAGGTTACAGTCATTACTTTTTTAAAGTCCTCCCTTTGGAAGGAAGGATTTGTAGACTCTGGGCTTTACTTTACTTTGGGTTTACTTTTGCAACTGGGACAAATAGGTTGGATATACAGGACTTAAGGCAAATACGCTTCACAGTGGAAATCAAATATTTGGTGAAGTCTCCAGCACTTAGAATGGGGCTGTAAGGGACTGTGGCCTCGTCATTTTGTAACCAAGTGTGAAGCACGGTACATTGTGACCGTGAGCCTTGGGCCTCACCAGGATTCTGGATTGGCTCAAAATTTGTAGCTCCTGCCGGGTAAGGCAGCGGACCCCGCCACCAATAAGGGAAACAGCAAATAGAGAAGCAATGTGCATATGAGCGCATATGTTGTGTGTTGGCTTTCTACCGATACAACACTTCCTGCCTCCCAACTCGACACACACAATGATGAACTGATCACCAATCATAAATCCCAACCAATTTATACAACTCCTCTCTCCAGCCTGAATCAGAGCCCAATTTACCGGCTGATTGTAATTCGACAGACAGATTGCATTTGGACCAAGCGGCGTTCCATTTCTCGTTCGGATCGAAGCAATGATCAATAGTTTTTCTGGTGCTACTGGAAGATAAAACATCCATTGAAGCGGGATAATAAATGAGCAGCTTTCCATCACAGAAACACAGGTTTCTGAGAGGTTCTTAAGTGGATCGGAAAAAAAGAAGTATTGAACAGGGATAACAAGTATGGCGTGTTGACATTTGAAAAAATAAATTCTAACATTGAGGAGAAGATCCTCTGATAAACTGATATCAACAATGACGATCAATAAAGTTGAGCGATAATTCAATCCAGTAGAACCCCAGATCGGGGTTGGGGGTGTTCTACACAGAGGTATAATGATGGATTGTGACCAAACTGGAAGCGCACAATCAGCTAAATGTGAGCCACGGTTTGGGTTTTTTCCATAAATATGTATAGCATCTTATACTGCATATTGTTAAGAGCCTGGCGGTGAATTACAGATCAGCATTATCAATTCAGAACTTCTAAAATTCTGCTGAGGCACATTTCCAAAAAGGGAACTTCAGTCCATTAGAGCAGTGGTGCCGCAGACTAGCCTGAAATTTTTTAAATTCCGTTGGAATGGAATTCATTCAAAATTCAAACATTCAATACGTATTGTGCCATTGTCTTTTTTTTTTGATTGGACTTTAATTTAGTCCTCAATAATTGTTTTCAGTTCGTGAGTTGAAGTGTAACCTGCTGCTTTTGCCAGAATGACCCCAGACAAGCGAGTCAATTGAAAGATTTGTTTGCGACAAACAAATCGTTCCGCGGCTCGCAACATTAACTATTTGTATTTGTATAATAAGCACTGCTCTAAGGGTTTGTGGTGTTATTAGTGGTTAACAGGATAGTGTTGTGTCGTAGGGTTATTTCATTGTAGAAAGTGCGCCACGGCAGAAGTGACAAAATATTCCCTCAATAGGGATGGATGATGGAGCTACCTGGACCCTCTCACTTGACTCCTGGGTGCACAGTTCAAGTAACGTTTTGTCTCCATAATTTCCCCTCATCTGAGTACATTCTGAGGAGGAGGTCGCTGGGAAAACGGAACTCAATTAGCGGCAGATAAGAAATTTATGGAAACGAGTTTGAAGTCCAGGTTGGAAAGGCGATATCTGCGTCAGCCCCAACCTGCCCTTCCTGCCTTCAGTTTCACAAGCAATCACGGGCCAGCGGAGCACAACTGCCACGCAATTAAACTGTCTGTGATTTTTAATTAAAACTAAGAGGCGTGATCCGTCCAAAACTTGGTTTTGCCTTTCAGGCAACGCAAGTTTTCATCTTGGTAATGGATGGGATAATACTGCCAGGATGAAAAACGATCGCATTGTGATTCACTCTCTCAGCGCCAAGACGGACGCTTCTTCCCAAACAGTGATGCTGTCCAAACATTGTTACAATTAGGACAATAATTGTAATAGGGACATGAATAATTCAGAGGTGCGGAGCGAGTTTCAGCTGTGCCCGGTAGGCACAATCAATACGTCGCCTGCCGCCACCTTTTGCCTGGGCAAAGTCCATTAGCACTTCTAATGTGTCCAAGTAGCTTCTGAACCCAAAAAAAGCAATTTCATGTTGATATCTCTAGAGGCTGCGTGAAAAGAACTTCACAGAGGCACATGAACAAAACTAAACGAAGCCAAAGCAAAAGCACAACCCTGCGGAGCACAAGCCTTTTTACTGTACAAAACCATTGTCTTTACGCGGCATTTGTCACAAGTCATTGAATATTGAATAAGTGGGTACATGAGTGTATGCGTGTGTGTGTGTGTGTGTGTGTGTGTGTGCATGTGTATGTGTGTGTGTCTGTGTGTGTGTGTGTGTGTGTGTGTGTGTGCGTGTGTGTGTGTGTGTGTGGGCTAAGGTATAGATGCATATCAACAGCCATCCATCTCCACATAAATACCAATATCACGCCTCATCATCGCCCCGTCGTATTTGCATTACTTGGCGGGGGGAAGGGCTTTGCCCGTCTAATGTAATCTGCCTGCAGAGAGGGAAGCCAGCGAATGGAAAAGTCCCTAAAAAAAAAGGGGGCATTTAAGAGCGTGTCAAAGGTAATAAGACAACATTATCCATCTTACTGCCACTGTATAAGCCGATTAACACACTGTGTAAAGGATTAAGACCACAACCTGTTTAGAAAAGCCAATAAGACCAGGGAAATGGCACAGAGCAGATTCTCATATTTATTGCTATTTTTTAAGGTTTCTTTCATAAAAATAGAGATCATGAATTCATCTTTAGTAGTTATATTTGGATATTTAATAATAATAAAAGTACAATTTCTGCAAAGAAGCGATATCAACAGAATAATTGACATTAGAATCCAGACAGATCATTTTTTTCGGTGTATCTTTTTGGTATATCTTATATGGTTCCATGGATCTATTTATTTTTATTTACTTTATTTTTTTTTCTCTTGTGATAAAAATCTAATAAAAAATAAAGCTGCAGGCAGCAATACACAGAGTCCAGTTCAGTTGTGTTAAGTACATATTACAGTTTTCTGAGTTTCCATAATGCCGGGATCAGACTACACATATTCAGCCCGATTTTGACCCGATTTTGTCGTGGGCAACAAATTTCCAGTGGCGGGTCCGAATGTGAACATTGCAAATGACGTGTGTAGCCCGTGTAGTGTTACTTTAAATTCACCCTCACCTTACATTGCTGCCAAATGTTGTAATAATCCATCCAATTAATAATTCCGCCAATCGCAGCATTCCGCCATCTTTGTTTACACTTGCTCCCATGGGCATGCAAGTAACGTAAAGCACCGTGCCGTAAAATATTGGCATAATATTGGCAGTTCTGGCGGAATGCGGTGCTTGGCGAAATTACTCATTGGATGGATTATTACAACATTTGGCCGCCTGCTACCGTGCAGCGGCAACATAAGGTGAGGTGAATTAAAGTTTGCATCTTCAATTTTGCAGCATAAATTTATACCGTAGGGGGGTATTACAGGGAAAGGCTTACCGGTTCAGAACCATGGCTGCTTGATACCTCGGTGTACCTTATCGGTTAATAATAATATTTTATATATTGTTTAGTATATTATATACTATTATAGTATTATATTTAGTGTATCATCTATTTTAGGTGTATTTGGAGGCAGACGATCCACTGTGACGACCCCTAATGGGAGCAGCAATAAGAAGAAGAAGAAGAAGAAGAAGAAGAAGAAGAAGAAGAAGAAGAAGAAGAGAAAGGTAAGTATGTAGCTGCTTTCTACCTCTAGACAGCTCACCTAGAACCATGAAATGTATTAAACAAACAATTTAATAACTTTTATCAATATCTCACTCCGCTCAGCGACTATGTATTTTATGTGCTAATTTGAACAGATATTCAGGAAATAATCCATGACATATGCTGATATTTAGTGAGGGTTTTTTCATGACCGATTTCTTCCTGCAGTCACATATTTGCAGTCCGCATTCAAATCCATTTGTATTAGCTTATCTCAGCGAATAACCTCCCACTTGCTCCCAAACACACCCTGAGATCGATTCACTCTGCTAAGAGGAATAATCCCATTTGAAATATTCAGATGGAAAACCTGCCTCGCAGTTAAAACAATCATATGGATGGATTGGCCTGTGCAGCTTCTGCTAGTCAGTATAAACTACAATATAAACTCCTTATTGTGATTTTTCTAATTCATGTTCAGGGGTGGCACATTAGAAATATATTAACACAGAGCCAGGAATCCAATTTATAGTCCCTGACACCAAATCTCCAAAATGACATGATGTGGGCCTGTATTGGCCGGGAGACGGATGGACTGGAGTAGTAATTCAAAGTGAAAAATCAGTCCCTTGAGAAATAAGTCGCCTTTTTACCCAGGGCTCTGTGAGGAATTTGTATTAGAAAATAGAATTGTTTTTCTTCGGCCATCTTAATTTACAGTTTGGGTTAGGGTTGTGAGGCAACACACTATACCTTAACTGTGCCATCCAGTCACTTGAACCCAGATCGATTTGGAAGGTAGAGCAAAGGAAAAAAAAACAATGACATAGCTCTATCAATGTGTCAGGCTCATGTCATGTTAAAAATATCCGTACTTCTGGTTGCTTTACTAAGTAAGTAAGTAAGTAAGTTTATTGCCAAGCAATTTGTTTCAGTATCTAGTTGGAAGTTTAATATTTAATTCATAAAAAAATCGGTAAAATATTTTACTCATTGAAATAACCTTATTTTATTTAGGTTTACTGTATATTTTCATTTTTCTATCATCTTAGTCATTTTTAGGTTCATTGTTTTATTGCATATTGTCATCCATCTATCCATCTTTCCATCTATCCATCTAACTATCTATCTACCCTATACGCTCCACTCTGTTCTCATACAGTACATAGAGAAAGTAAAAATAAATGAATAAATGGAGATTATATATATATATATCTCCATTTATATATATATATATCTCCCCATTTATATATATATATATATATATATATATATATATTTATATGTATATAAACTGTCATCAGATTGAACAATGCATATTTGGAATATTCAAGATTTCAGACACATACACATCACACTACAGGCCTACTTTGTTGTTAGAGCAACACATCAGGAACAGACTAGATTTTTTATTTAAGGAGCAACAATACAGTGTAGTTCCATTACTTGTATACAATGCTATTGCACTGTCTAATGGGAGAATAGTTTAATGGTTTTATTATGAGATTTGAAATCTAAACTTAGTTTTTACAAGGTTCAGAACTACACACACTGGTTGTAAGATGAAATAAAGTAAAAGAAAGAAAATAAAAAAATTGCAACTTCTCATAAGCACAATGTTTTCTAAAAATAACTGCAGATATGACAGCAACTCATCTGCAGAGACCAGGTTAGAAACAAGCAGATCAGCAGAACACATATCTAAATGAATTGGACATGAAAGCATTCAAAACCCATTGCCTGCCTCTATTGAATATCTTAGCGTTTCAGTTTTGGCAAAATTGTAAATGAATGACTGAAGTGTAACAAAAACAACAAAGACCACTTGTTTCAGTTGAATATTAATGCATTTCGCCATTTCATAGTGCTAGAGAAAAAACAGCACCATAATGGTCAAAAGCAGTATACACAGCGGTCCAGCATTAAGCAGGGCTCACCTAGTTTCCTCTGTTTGTCTGTGAACATGTTCTCTCAAAACGTTAAGCACAGATTTGCAGAAAATATGGGATGGATAGTTGGTTCTGGACTAAGCAAGAACTGATTAACACAGCTTGGACAATGTGGGGGAGGTGAAGGGAGGGAACATACTGTAGGGTTGATCACATAGGGTACAGGGAACATAGGGTAGAGGGCACATAGGGATGAGGGAACATACAGTAGGGTTGAGGGACCATGGCATAGAGGGAACATAGGGTAGAGGGCACATAAGGTTGATGGAATGTGGGATTAGGGAACATAGGGTAGATGAAACAGGATGAGAAAACATAAGTGTGAGGAATAATAGTGTAGATGGAACATAAGGTAGAGGGCACATAAGGTTGAGGGAACATGGGATGAAGGAACATAGGGTAGAGGTAACATAGGGTAGAGGGCACATAGGGATGAGGGAACATACGGTTGAGGGAACATGGCATGAGGGAACATAGGGTTGAGGGGCCATAGTGTACAGGGAACATAGGGTTCAGGCCACATAGGGTTGGGGGTTGGGCGTGGGGTTAACAACCTCACCCCGTAAAAAAAAGCATGTTATGGAAACGACGAGAAGATGCCATTCTGGTAAATGGTGGGGACTCGTCGCCCAATGTTCCAGAAGGAACGGGAGGAACTGAACTGGACTGAACTGAAGGGTAAGGGAACATAGGGTTAAGGGAACATAGGGTTCAGGCCACATAGGGTTGAGGGAACATAGGATGAGGGAAGATAGGGTTGAGGGACCATAGCGTACAGGGAACATAGGGTTGAGGGCCCATAGGATAGAGGGAACATAGGGTTGAGGGAACATGGGATCTGGGAACATAGGGTAGAGGGATCATAGCGTAGAGCAGGCATCTCAAACTAAAGGCCTGGGGGCACATCTGGCCCGCAAAATAATTGAATGCAGCCCGCCATTATCATAGAATACTGTTAATTCTGGCACGCAAATTCATGAAAATAATGTTAAATCTACACAATTTTAGTTAATGTAAACAGAAAAAATGGAATGCCACAAAGATGTTTTTGTCTATTTGTCCATTTATTTTTAATCGTATCATTAGGAAAATGAATGCTGTACAAAAGGATGGACAGTTTACTTTTCACTTTATGTTCGACACGAGCCCCCTAGCAGAAGACAACCTCTGCCAGTGGCCCCCAGGTAGTTCTAGTTTGAGATCCCTGTTGTAGTCCCTCAACATAGCGTTGAGGGACCATAGTGTACAGGGAACATAGGGTTGAGGGCACATAGGGTAGAGGGAACATGTTTTCTCAATGGGTAGAAATAATACCAACAGTAACCAATGATGCAATCAGGTGGCTAAAGCTTTGGCTACCGTGATAGCACCACAATTCGGGTTTCCAGAAACCATTTACTGCGATAATGGCCAACATTTTACAAACCAAGTCATATCAAAATTATCAGAAATATTTGGTCAGAACAGAAACAATTGCTGATTACATGTGTAAAATGTTAAAAAACAAAGATATTACGGCCCAAGTGTTTTCTCCAGCAGAACCAGCGGTGCAGGGAGAGACTCCAGTAAAACCAGGAGACTGGGTGTTCATCAAGGTCCTAAAAAAAAAAAAAGAAGTGTTGGTCCACTCCACGCTGGGAAGGGCCATACCAGGTCTTGTTGTCTACCCCCACTGCAGTCCATATTGCTGATAGGAAAACCTGGGTCCACCTCACCCACTGCAAAAGAGCACGTGTTACGCCTGAAGACACAGATAAGTAAAACACCAAACCATAGCCGACAAACCATGGCACCCATTTAGGCGCACAGGATGTGGTTTTAGAGGAACATTGTGCATATTAATGGTCTTAGCATTAGTAATAGTACCACTCATACTTTTGGCTGTTTGGGACTTTTGTTATGAGGGACACCAAGCCCGGGAACAACTGGACAATGACACCCCTACTGAGCCATCACTTGCATCCACAGCGATGGCAGCTGCATACAGGACCAAGAGGTCCGTTAGGCTTGCAAACACTTGGGTCATGTTAAAATTCACAGAAGGACAAATAGCGAGCGTCCAATTTGACTTATGTTCCGTAATTTATTGTGGGGATCAACAGAAAGGACATATAGGGACAGTAAAATATGTCTGTGAATTTACACAAACAATTAATTCTATTATATAATTATAGAACCCAGAATCGCGATTGTGGCGCCGCCCCCTACGGCCGCCTGCGCGAGCACCTCGTGTCGATTACGCACATTTAAGTATTTTTTGTATTTTTACAGCTTATAGAGCTTATTGTGCATAATCACCGGGTGTCACGAACATATATGTATGACCGTATTTATATGTATGTGACAAATAATCTCTTGAATTTGAACTTGAACATAAAGTTATGGGAACATGGGATGAGGGAACGTAGGGTTGAGGGAACAAAGCATAGAGGGAACATAGGGTTGAGGGAAAATGGGATGGGGGAACGTAGACATGATCCCGGCAAAAGCAGGCTATTTCAATTGTAATCGGCAACTCGAGGGTCCCTCCATTGAGATCGTGGGACTTAACATGGAGACAGCCAGGAGGCCGCCTCCATCATGAAATAAAACCATCCTAGTTTTTCTAGCACACTAGGTACGCAGCCCACATTAGGTGACACACAAATCACCCCCTAATACCTCTAGCTGCTCATGATGTTAACTCTGATCCCTAGGGGGCAAAACGGAGTGAGCTTGATTGGCTGTTAAGCCTTTCAATACAACCCTCGAACCTGAGACAAAGGGAGCGCTGACTCAAAAAACAGTGGTAACCCAGCATGAATTGCAAATCATGGCTTACATGAAAAAAAGTGCGGGTCAATTTGAGACAAAAGGACGAAATTTGAAAAAAAGGACAGTTTGAATATGCTTATGTAACTGGCCAGCATTTAATTGGATTGAGTTATACTTGTCCTGTGGTTTATTATTTATTATTATTTATGCGTTAATTTTGCTGTGACTGCTGGCCAATACTGATGTTAGAGAAATCAATCGAAACCTCAATTAAAAGTTGAACAGCTGATAGATACTTTGAGAAAATACTCCTCTGTACTGATGTGGGAAATTGTAAAATAAATAAATAAATAAATGCAATGGAGAAAGTGTTCAAATTTGAATGAATTCACTGGAAATCGAGAAGGGCTAAGAACAGGACAGAAAAATCTCTATTTTTCTCTCTGTGTGACTGTGACAAGCTGATATCCCCCTAAACCAGACCATGCATGCACAGAGACTCCCCATGTAGAAAATGATCTTCATTTTCAATTTTCCGTTTGATTTCAGACAGTGTGCAGAGCCTCAGTTGTACAAAATGTTTAGATTGGCGTTGGGTCCCGTACCGTATACCTTTTCAACCCGGTTAACTAAGTGTGAAGGGAGCTCAAGACGAGCCTGTTGGGAGGTGAGAGTGATAGGTCTCTTTATGTTTCAGTCCAATGAAATCTCGCAGTGACAGACTCGCTCCCTTTGCATTTACTTCATTCCTTTCTGAAGTTTTCTCCGCATCGACGCCGCCCGTGTGCCACCATATTAGTAAAAGCCAGTCTCCTCTTCGGTCCCCTGTTAAGCCTTAGTGTCATCTGTCGCCTGTCAGAGACTCTTATGTGTCTGAGTAGAGTTCCAACGTCAAGTTTAATGTTCCAAGTTCATAAAAACGTCTGCTTCCTTTTGAATTAGTCTGGTCCGCCCATTAATGATGCATCAAATATTCACAGAACCTTTTTGTGTGACTGTGATCCACCTCTGTCGGGTACAGCCGACCCGATGGAGCAGGTTCCTCGGGAGATTTGGGGTCGACCTTTGATGATATTATTCTTTTAACCGGTGGAGATACCTTGAAGGTACTTTCATTGTAGAGTTCAGAGGGCAGGGATTGATTGGGGTTAGGTACCTTGCTAAAGGGCACTTGGCGGAGCTGGCGGAAGCCGTAGATGAAGCGCCAGCCAACCTCAGGAGTAGGCAGTTCTGTTGGAAACAACAGATTGTTGATGGACAGTCCTAGAAAGGTTCATAAACCTATTTATATTCACAAATCATGCCACTGCTCATATTTAAATTAACCTCACTCACTAGGTAGCATACCACTACTTCACGTTAACTTACTGTATCTTATATTAATCTCTTCTGTCTCCGTGGTAACACAAATTACTCTTGTTTAAATGGACGTGCGGGCGAGACTCTGAGTTGTAGGGAAGTGGCCTAAGAAATCCAACCAATTTTTGCATTGGGAATTTTAAGGATCAATGCGAAATCATATTTCTCCCTCCTCAGACATTATTGGTGGAATTTGCTGAAACCATGGAAACGGCTGCTTTGAACCTTGGAATCTGGTCTTGTGTTTTACAGGTTTCATTTTATCATCTCTTCCACTACTGTTCTGCACTTTGGTACAAAACTGCTTTGATTTTTAAAGCGCTAAATAAGTAATCTTGAATTTGAGCTTTGAACTTGTGAAATGTATTATGAACATGCATATATTTTCTCTATTTACAAAAAGGCCTATTTATTACCTTCCCTCCAAAAAAATCAATCAAAGTACATAAAAGAAAAATGTGTTACCCCGGGCAGATAACAAAAGATTTTGTAATATTTTCTGGTCTTGATCAATACACAGGGCAGAGCCCACGCTGCTTCTACTGATCTATTCTCAGCGGTGGATTGACCTTCAGAGTTACCGGGTTTGAGAAGGAGGGATTAATAAACACCGACTCACAAAGACCGACTCATCAACACCCAAACGGCGAAATAAATCAGCATGCCTTGTTTCTTTCTTAAATCCATCATGTGAGCTAAATGACAGGTTGAAAGCGTGGTCCATCTCTGGATAATTATATTTATTTATCTAAAAGGCTCCTGGCTCTTTTAGGTTTAGTGTTGGGTTATTTTCTCTCAACCTGCTTAGACCTTGTTCCAATGGAAGCTAACATTTTGTCGTTAATGTTGTATTAATTCCTCGACCATTGTCCAATCCAAAATGGAATTTTTGTGCCATGAAAGTAAAACAATTTGTGCCATACTTTAATAAACATGGAGACGTTTATATAACCCCTTTCAGGTTCTACCTCTGTCTTTACAAGACTGAACAGGAATAAGTAAGACAAATAAATGGATGGATGGATGGATGGATGGTAGATGGATATACCTTTCTTTTCTCATGGTGGGTGAAGATCACTGGTAGGTCACTATTCTTTTCTCCCAGTAAAAACAAAAGCAAACAAAAGGGTATTTTGTGGCCGTCAACCACCGACACCACCCATCCCCACCTCGAAGCCGCTGACTCCTATAAAATGTATCTCAAACCTCATATTTCACCCTCACTTTCACTGATTTTCCCCATTAAACCCGTCTCTCATGGCATTTTATCTTCTTCGTTTTGAGGATGAATGCTGGTGTCAGCTCATCCCAGCGCTGTGGAGTAATTTAATCAGCAGATCCAACCGCAACGCCATTAATTAGATTCTTAATGAAAAGCGGAGGGAAAAAGTATAGCCTCTAAACTTCTCTTTCACCTCCTCCTTTCCTGGATTACCATTTCCCTGACAGATTACCAGAGATGGATAATAGTAATAATAATGATAACAATAATGTGACTTTCAGGCAAATTCTACAGCAGGCCGTGATGAATGCAGACGTTTTACTGAAATTTTGCATAATTGAGTGTGATTCACAGCGGTAAATGCCTGTATTGACCTCTGGGACGGCTTAACACACTTTCCTGTTGCTGATTGCTTTGTAATTCACTGCACAGTGGAAAGTGGACCAGTGGAACACAAGCTGTTGGGGCGGGGTGTAGACACAATGAGTTTGGAGTGTTAAACCTGCAATTTGTTTTAATATTATCAATATTCTCCTTCGAGGGAAATTGCAGTGTTACAGCAGGATAGCACTCACATAAAAAATAATAGGAAATATTAATTAAGTAATTAGAATAATAGAAGAATAGAAGAAAATATGCAATAAACCCTTAAATGATTTAAATATAGAAAAATTCTGAATATACAATAAAGTTAATACTAATAAACAATAAAACAAAGAAAAATTAAGAAATAAATATAGCTGCAGGCAGCAATACGCAGGGTCCATACATTTCGTTTTAGGTATGTTACTTTTTTGTAAAATGCATCAAAATGTACTGAACTTACAAACGTTATGTAGTTAAATACATGTAATTCCACGAATAAAGCTTTCATGACAGTAGGTATGAAGCATTCCCATTTCAACATTTACAACATTTATGGAACTTAAACATTAATTTGTCAAGAGAATTATTATGGAACAACTTGCTAATTCTTTCTGTTTTGTTTTTTTTATTAAAATCTGCTGTGTTTAGCACATTTATTTAAAAAAAAACTTTCAGTTTTTACTTTAAACCAAATCTTTTCATTGTTAGAACTGACACAATGAAAAGATTGTGTAAGTACATCCGGAGTCTCAGTGATAGTAGGTCACTCAGTCGCACATTTCAGTGTATTCGACTCGACGTGGTCAAGAGCTTTTTTGTGGACGAATGTTTTTAGTATTTTGAATTGATCCGGCAGAGTAATGGGGACCAAAGAGATGAAATATCAATCTAGCAGATCTACAGACATCTACCAGGTAATAAAATACATAAATATACACGTAATCCCATAGTTTGTAATGTCAAACCACTACAGAGCATCGGACTCTCGACAGCACACTGGACACAGTGGCAATGGACATTCTCAGTCAAAATCTGCACATTGATAGTATATAGTATGATGACGTCATAAAGCATCTTGCTGTAAATCGCATCTCGTTCATTTTGTTTACTTATAATGACATGTCAGTCAAACAGGACCAGCTGAACATTTGCTGTCAAAGTTATTCGGTTATCTGCTCCGTATGTGGATGGATTTGGATGAAATTTAAACTTCAAGATCCTTGTGACATACTGGTTGAAACAACTCCTTAACTCTGTTCATAGCTTCTGTCATAATTGTGTTCCGGATACCTTTAGCCGGGTTGGACATATTTTGGTGTCAAATGCATTGGACCAAGTTTGTCAAATTTGGTCGGTTTTTGACAAATTTCTGCTTAGTATGTGGGTCGATTGGGATTAAACTTCAACCACGAGGTGTTTGTGACATACCGGTTCAAACAAGACTTACCGTGTTCCTAGCTTCTGCCGATGTTGTGTTCCAGATAGTTTTGGAAAAAAAACCCGATATCAATAGCTACAGGCTTGACCCCGAATAATATTACATATTTTTAATTACCTCCATCAACTACTGTTGCAGTTAAAATTACAATTCATTTAATTTCAACAAATTCCACCCCCCACAAAATGTAATTGCTTAGTATAACGATACACATAAGTGATGGTTGAGATTTAGCACTTATCACAATTTCTCATTGTATGTGTCATGGATGCACACCCAAAGGAAAATAAATCTTTTAGCTTTCAGCCAACACCCTCGGACCCGACACCCTCGCACCCTCACCCCTCATAGATTAGGAGGAGTTGGAAAAGTGGCGTGTGTGCTCACAACAGGCGAGGTTGTCATTGATTCTCAGCGATTGATTTTCACCATGGGCAGAGAAGAGAAGCGGGACATGAATAATTCTCTGTCTCAACACCACGCATGTGAATGCCACATAAGAAGGAGGGAAATATCGGCAGCTTATTGGTTCCTTATAACATGCCATGCGATATGAGATTTATAGAAAAAGAGATTGCCTGTGATCCTACGTCCCCTGGTTGTTACAGAGTAGCCTGCGAGTAGCCCTGTCTGCTGTTGGAATAAAGGAACATGCACTATTAAATGCAAACATATTGATACCCTAAAGGAAAGCTGGTATTTTCTGATTAAAAAATATGGTTTAGGTTATAAAAATACCAAGAGTGTTTTCTTAAAGCAACATTGAAAACATTAGAATCTATTTTCCCTCCCTTGTCATAGGTGTATTGACATCCACTTTACCTTATAAGGTACCTTAAAAAGTCTCAACATCATAAGGTCCATTCATATAAGATCTTCATTAGGTCTATCCATATGAGGTCCTCATAAGGTCCATCCATACAAGGTCCTTATAAGGTATTTACCTCATATGATGTTTCCATATAGGGCCCTTACTAGGCCTATCCATATATAATGCTCATGATATCCCAGAGATGGGATATCGAGGAATATAGAGTCTGGAACTTGGACTCAAGTCGCACTAAGTCGCACACAGAACAACTTCAGCCTCTATTTCAGACTGGTCTTCAAAAGACTCGACTTTTAATCAATATTTGGAACTCGTGAACAATCTTTCAAAGCGAATGTGTCGCTGCCGTCAATGATATGCGTCGCTTCTCTGTGTCATTTACTTCCTGGTGAAATCACACGTGCTGTTTATTTTATTGTATAGTCCTCGCTTTTGGCAAACCACGTGGCTTTGATGTCACAGTGAATGATGTCACACTCAGCCAATCAGAAGTTCGATTACTATTGTCTATGGCCAAGCGGACTTTCTACACCAGCGTTGGAAATTATTTTTGCAGACAGAAGCGACGAGGAGCAGGAGATTGATCCGAGCCGATTAGTCAGAATGGTTTTCAAAACAAACACAAAAACGGCAAGAGATAGTGCTCCAAAAACTGGGCATTTATTTGTACACTCTAGAGACTTGAAGTAACTTGTGTTACATAATAAGGGTCATAATGGTCTGTTTTTTCATTCCATGTCTTTCGATCGGTTTGTTCTTGTAGTTTGTTAAAATGTCATTCTCTCTGTCTATTTTCATCTATTATATTGTATAGATTCATTTTTCTGATTAGTTTTATTTTATTATTGTTTGTAACTTTACTTTTAAAGGTAACTTGTTACATTGCAAGATTAGCTTGTTACTTTACACCGTTACCTACTTAGAAAAGTAGCTCGTTAGAGTACTTTTGCGTATCCAAATATGAAAACCCCTTTCTGATTCCTCCAGCATGTTACTTAGGTTAAATTGTCCAGAGGGCACATAGCCTACTGTACGTATATCATTAATTGAATTGACTTCCCTGTCATTGCATCGCCAGGTCTACAGCCCATAATCTGTAACTGCAGGCTAATAACAGGAATGACGGACGCAATATCCCTTTTACAGCTCTGAATTAAAATGCTTGTAAGTAACCATAAACCCTAACCCCTCACCCTTCTAACTGGAGAAAGTCAAATGACCTTGAGTTAGTTAGAAGAAGACAATATGGCAAGAAAAAGACTCATGACTATATAATCTTTAATTCTTTCAAGACAATAGTATAGTACAAGGTTTCTTTTGAACATTGGAATCACAGGAAATTTTGAGCCTCAAACACTACATTTTCTGCATTCTGGTGAATTTTTATGCACCGATTTGTGCTTTTACTGCATCGATTTAAGGTGGAAATGTCTTTAGTATGGAAAGGAAAACATAAAATTGTGACACCAGGTGACAATCCAACATATAATGGATGCAGTAAGGCTCTCAGGCATTCTGTATTGCTTTCAAATATTTATTCTCCTGAAGATCAACTTTTCTCATTTAATATTATCCCTGCTGAGTCAACACACATATAGGCATGATGTCCTATTTTGTTTGGAGAAGTAAGCTCTTTAAATGTGCGTGTTGCACCTATTCACATCAATGATAAATTAATTAATTCTAATAAATTTTTAAACCTTGGGACTTTAATAGCTGAAACACATATGTGTTTCAGCAAGATTTCTGCTCATGTGCAAAACTTTCTGCTCATTCAAAACATATCACGCATACAGTATCTGTGTTTTGAGCTGACTTTTTAGGAATTGTAGGCTTTATCTCAACTATGTTATTGAAGCTGACTGAAAACAAGAATACAACACATTTTGGCCATAACCGATTAAAACATTGATCAAATCTATAAGAGAATGAGACCTTGTAAAGGCTAATTAATTCTGGAAAACATATTAATCATAATCATATTTTGGGAGGAGCGACACCAAAAGGCAAAAAAACAGATGGCATCTTGGAAGCTCTTATATAGACAATTTGTGTTCGTCCTCACGGATGAACACAAATTCATGAGGCCCCTTCGGCGAACGAGGCCCAAAGCGTTTTTCTTATACCTAATGGTAAAACCGCCTAGGCTTTTCAAAACACATTACCTACATACAACTGACCCAACCATTGTTCTCTCCAGTTTACTCTTTTAATCCAAAGTAGTGATTCAAATGAGAAGACGTTTTTCAAAACGTGTGTCAAAACGATAATCGGTTCCTCTTGGGGATGAGGACAAGACTTCCAAAGCTAAAAAGCCTCTCCACAGGTGCGGGAGATGGAGTATTGACTCGAAGAAAGATGCTCTTGATCATGGGGAATTTGTTCAATACATCCATCTTGAGACCCGACTCCAGATACTCTGCAATTTCTGTGTCCGCCGAGACCGTATGTCCGTCCTGTCTCAAATGTACAAAAGTCACCCTCTGAGTCTCTTCTGGGGACAGGTGCAGGCGGTAGTAGTTTTTTGCAGTGTTTCCCCAGCAGGGAGAGCACTCTGGGGCGAGCAGCATCTTCATCTTGGCTTTTTTCGCCTCCTCCCTTATTCAATGCAGCTTGAACTTCGTATTGTCACCGCAGCCAGCAAGGCCTCCTTACTGTCTGTTTGGAGGCAAACCGCACCTTGACGCCCTGCAAGATACAGTATATTACATCAAATATATTAGAAAACGTAATAAAAACGTGTGTGCAGAGCGTTTGCCTCATGGTCTCTATATTAACCTTATCAGGAAGATGCAACTACTTAAAACTATTTTAATAGACCTTGTGTACAGTGTATTTTGTCAGCAAATGTTTGGATGAAAATTGCTACTGAACATAAAAAAAACAAACAAACAACAACTATGACATTTGGCAGGCCACATGTCATACGGGAGAGGTTGTCCTTCAATCCCAATGTTTTAGCCATCAGGGCCTCGAGTGCTGACAGTTCCGTAAAAGCAGTTCCTTCTCCTTGAACAATATCCAAGGCCATTGTAAGCGGCTTCAAAAACATACAGTACTCTTTTCAAAACTAGTATTCTCAGTCTGTGATGCACCAAGTTGGGTGCGAAGGCTATATGTGGAGGGTGAACAAACTTATTGCTGTCGTCGCCACCGGTGGAAAGCATTTTGTGTCGATCTGCAACGGTATCTGCTTCCTCCTCCTCTGCTTCAGAGTCAGAACCAGTTTTCTGATACACCCCGAACACCCCCGAACAAAATTGGAACCATTGTTGGTGGTGGTGGCAGTCACTTTCCCACTTAGGCCATACGATGTGTGTATCTGCTCGATCTCAGTGGCAATCATGTCATAAGCGTACCATTCTCTCACTCACCTACATGCAATGGCAGCTTTCATGCGCTGCAAGGTAGAGGGATGGATCCAGTGCGCTGTCATTCCCCTAAAACTCTTATTGTGTGCTGTCCACAAGTTGTAGAAACGCATTCCAAGGAACGCTCGCTTGGTTCTGGTGCGGAAAGCAGAAACGCTGTCTAGAAAAGTGACACCAAAAGGCAAAAAAAGATGGCATCTTGGAAGCTCTTATAGAGACAGCCCCCACACACACAAACACACACACACGCGTCCTCACTGTTCTGACGATTCGGACCAAAATAGGTATAAATATTTTTTGTTCACTAGCTAAAATGTTTTACAAATTAAAAAAAAAATTTAAAAAAGGAAACACAAATTCAAATTCAGAAACGTATTCCAAGCGTCAAATGTTTATTGCACCGCAAGCGGACACGGACACAGCACTATTGGACCTATATGATGTGTTGTGCAGACTTCAATTTATAGTGACATCAGTGAGTTTACATAAGTAGCTATGAGCTTCATAGCTACATGAGCGGACAGCATCATTTCCACAGTGAAAGTTTGGATATTTCCTTACCTGAAACCGTGGGTCGATAAATCCATCCACGGCACTCTGAATGCTCGCACGGCCACTTACAACGAAGGTCTTGTATGTGGAGATACGGACAACTACAAAGCGGTGTCATACAAACTGCAGATAGCGGTTTAGGATGCTAACGGATATCCAGAGACACAGTGGAGCTACAGATGGAGCAACGGGGCACCACATGCTTGTTGCAGGGGCTGCAGACCATTACTATCGACAAGAGCAGCCCCTCCCCAGCCACGAGTGTGGACGCCTCCCTAGCCAATGAAATTAACTCCTTTTATGCGCGGTTTGAGGCTGGCAACACAACACCGCTAGCTCGCCAGCTAATTGGAGTTACACTGCTGGGGATGAGCGCACACTCTTAGTGTCTGAGCGTGACGTCAGGAGGGCTCTGATGCATGTAAACACCAGAAAAGCTGCGGGCCCAGATGGCCTATCTGGGTGAGTACTGAAGACCTGTGCTAACCGGCTAGCCCCAGTGCTCACTAGGATATTCAACGCCTCGAGTTGGTGGTCCCGTCCTGCTTCAAGAGGTCCACCATCATCCCTGTGCCAAAGAACGCCTCTCCAACCTGTTTGAATGACTACTGTCTGGTGGCCCTGACCCATTGTCATGAAATGCTTTGAGAGGCTGAACTATTGACCCAATGCAGTTCGCATACCGGCCGAACAGATCCATGCACGACGCGGTCTCCCAGGTACTGCACACCACGCTCAAATAAATAAAGGTGTGAGATTGCTTTTCATTGACTACAGTTCAGCTTTCGACACCATGGTCCCCACCAGACTGGCTGACAAGTTGCGGGAGCTAGGCCTCAACACTCCGCTGTGTGCCTGGATCCTGGACTTCCTCACAACCAGGCCCTAGGTGGTAAGGGTCGGGAGGCACACGTCCAGTACCCTCACACTGCCTCCACAGTCACACAGTGAGGACAGAGAGACTGAGACGGAGTTTTGTCCCGCAAGCCATAAGGACTGTCAATGCTTAACTCAACAGGGGCCCTCACTGAGACATACACATAGGCCCCACTGCCTTACTGTACCGTATGTTGCATACTGTACTGTTACTGTATTGCTGTGCCGTACTGTTGTATAACTGTACTGTGTATCTCAACACACACTTCTCTTTATTCACATGCACTTTACTACCCTTACCCTTTCGCCCACAAATTCAAAATGTTGCCAATACTTCCATGACGTAAAGGCTGTTCTCTCTAGCATCTCACTAGCTGAGCTACACATGCGCCTAGACGCGTTAGGCAAGTGGCAACAAAAAGCCAATCAATTTGTCACTGTCACAGAAAGAAGCTCCACCCTCTCACGGGGGTAGGTCAATACCAAGTTCAGACCACAAGACCACCATTCCTGTGATAATTCTTGAGTGGGTTTTCGTGACAAAACGTAGTTTGGAGATGCGACAGACTCGTCTGGGATTCCTCCAGGTGAAAGACCCCCTGTCGCCGACTAGTCATGTAGTGTGCAAACCACAAGACTGCAAGACTCCCGTTCACAAGACAGAAAGTTGTGAAGTGTGAACAGTACAACAATATGACGACTTTGAAAGCCATTCGATACAGTATGTCCATCGCATAAGTTGTAAACACATCGGCAGCGAAGACAGAGCGGCAGCGGAGAAGGAGAAAGATGATGTATCATTGACAAATGAGGGCCACATACATCCATAGTTTGCCGGGGGTTTTTTATATTTAATTTTCGACTCAAATCAGATAGTAAATATCCATTGTGTACTATCGATATAAATAAATAAATCTGTGGTCCCTCGTATCTGTATACCATTTGGAAGTGTAAGAAATGTGTCTTTTGTGATGTGATTTTGTTTTCCAAGGCAGCTGGCAGTATGCATGCTATGTAATTAGACCTACATTATCAACATCTGTAATTTACTCCAAAAACTCAGCTGGAGCCTTTCCTCATCTGTTACTGCAGAGCATTAAAAACGGGAACATTCTCAGTTTCTCAGTTTGTTGTACTTTTAGAAGATTTGTCAGTTCCTTGCACAGTTTTGATGGGTTTGATTGCAGCTGAATTTCCCTTTGATTGCAGATTAGCTGATATTGATCTCGGGACCAGGATGATACTTTGAGTAGTGACGTACACTCAACTTTTGCGATAGCATACATATTGTCACAACCATTTTGTTTTCCACAGTGGTACATCTACATATATATATATTAGGTCTGTAAATTAATGAACAAATTTTTTTTTTTTTTCAAATGTACCTTAAAGGGATATTTCTTGTTTTTAAAACTTTTATCAACATCGGATTGGACAGATGCTTGCTTTATGCAAATGCATGTTTATTTTAAATCAATGAACAACCCAAAACAATGACAAATATTGTCCAGAAACCCTCAAAAGACCGTGCTGCATTTAGCATGAAAAAATATGCTTAAATCATACCATGGCAAAGAAGTCAAGCCCAACAGGCAACACCAGATGGGCATATTGACCTGCAGCGACACTGGTGGCAGCCTCTCCAGTAGCTCTGTCTGTGTAGTGTGTTCTGTTACTCTTTTTTCAACTTTGTTTTCACTTTTAACATTTTCTACTGCACACAGTGTACACTGAATTTTATCCTATGGATATAGCTTTTACTTATCTGCAAGATGGTGGCAGAAACCTAGTTTATTCCACGCAACAACTGCTCTCACTCGAAATAATGGGCCATGTCGGCAATGTTTAACCCATACCCGAGGAGCATCCCCGTCCGCTCTCGTAGTAGTGAATCCAGGTAAACCCACATTAGCGTCCGGAGTGTTGCCGGGTTAGCCACGTTTCCGTCAAACAGTAAACTTCACTCCCTGTAGATATTCTGGTTCCTCACCAGGGCAGCCAGCTCGTCGGGCTTGTTGGCCAGTGAGTTCACGTTCCCCAATACTACCGACGGTATATAGAGCGTGTACCTCCCCCGCTTTGCCATCAGCTTAGCCTTAAGCTTGGCACCAGCTCTGCAGCCCCGGTAACTGTGCCTCAGTTAAGCAACAAGCGCAAAGGAGGGGGACTCACACTCTTCTCATAGAGATTCAAGAGGTTTATTCGTCACATACATATACATATACTGTATATATTGTGACGTTTAGCGGTGTAGCTTGACAGACGAGGCGTGGAGACAAGATCCAAGTTGCTAACTCAAACACTGAGCCCAGATTTATTTCCCTGTCAGTCACGTACTGACGTACAGCTAACCCGAGGTTGAGGGCACTGGATTAAAACAAATAACAGGGTGGCTCGCCCAAGGTAAATGATAGATGCAGGGCAGTGTCTCTCAGCTACTTCGTTCCCCGAGCGCACCACCAACAATCACAACCACCACCTTCGCTTCCCTCCTTTTTCTCTCTTCCCCGGAACAGAACCTGCAGCCAATCCCCAACCAGTGACACCTCCCTCAGTTAAAGCAACAGACACACATGTACACAGTACCCCAGCATTACAATATACACACACACGCACAGTATATGTAAACAAATTTGCACAATGTTGTATTTTAGTGTAAATTGTTGATCCATCTATCCATCTACAGAAGTAAACTTAACTAACCCTTACACCGGCCACCTTTATTTCTTTGTACATAGAGAAGAGGGGAAGACTTTGGCTTCATTCTTTATTTTAAGCACCTGTTCAGCAGCGATGTAAAGCGCTCTGATGTTCCTCCCAGGGGTCACCACCACCACCACCAGCACAGAGCTCCACCTGGCAGCCATCCCATAATGACCTGCACCAGCTGTCCTCCTACCTAGGTTCATTACCTCCACAACAGCTGGCCTTTCCGACTCCCGCTCCTCTCCTCTCGTCTCGTCCTCTTCCTCCCCACCCCCCTTTTGTCTCTGATCATTCTTCCCCCATTTAGATCGATTCAACCCGTTTGAACTGAAGTAAAAAACAATTGACTAAAACTAGTCAATAGTCAATGAAAAAAATGCATGGACACATAATTCACATATTTTCAAGTTAAAGTTGATTCATCAAAGATAAGCGTCAGAAAGCGTCCCATAAACCCAATCCAATAGCTTTCTCTAAATATTTCAGGAATGCAGTACTGTATCTATCGTTCTAATGTCGATACTCATAATAATCTTGCAGAAGAATGTCTATATGTTTTTTGCATCCTTAGTTTTGGACTGAGGAGATGAGATCATACAAATGATGTTAACAATTGTCAGCAATTTCGATTTGGTTTATGCCTATATCTTATAGCTTCCCTGTAGCCATCCTCCATCTAGTCTGCAGTTCAGGTCCCCTCCAGCTGGAGCTTCTCAGTCAGGTGGACCAGAACCAGTCCTGCGTGCATGTTTCTACTCTAATGGATATATTGTAAAGGATACAAATTGCTCCGAGCTGACTTGTCTAAAAGGAATGCTCAATTTGACCTCCAAAATTGCTTATCGATTGCTGAACACAAACGTTCAGACCTTATAAACACTTGTATGTTGCTGTGGTTCATATTATTTTCAGAGTTCCAAGCGTCACCTTTAGAAATCAGCAAGTTGGATTCCCCCAGGGGATCCAAAGCAAATTAGATTTTTAAAGAGTAGGGTTCATATTTTTTCAACCCATATTATTAAACTCTTTATTAAACCGTGATTTAAATGCTGGTTCACATCATGGCACAAACCCGCCAATCAGCTTATTTAGTGTTCCCCTGCAGCTTCTCTCTGTGCTTACTGCAAATGCAGTCCAATGTGGCAAATGTTTAAGCTCTAAAAAATGTTAATTGTTTTACAAAATGGTCAATTCCCTTTATAAACACATTTCTTCAAGTATAGTTTAACAGTGACAGTAATATCATATTTTATCTTTTTTTTTTGTTTTTGCAATTGGTACAGTTCAACAAAGTGTGATGTTGGCTGCAGCAGGTGGCAAGTAGGAAGTGACAGAGCTTCCTGTTTCTAGACTTTTTAATTTGTGCAGATGTAGCCAAAAAAGCTGGTTTGCATAGGTGAAAACAAGTAAAGATAAGCTTGAAAAAGCTGATGAAATGCACTGATTACAACAATTTATTTTCTACATATAATATATAAAGACTGACTAGGACTATGATCCCTTATAAATGAGGCATAGCTACAAAGTTCAAGTTCATGGGAATTTCTAATTTTTAGAGGGAAATCATTTTATCTTTTAACAGAGTGAATGTGGATTCATTTGACCTAATTTCCTATTTTAATTGACGTTTTCTTTTATTTAAAAGATCTAATCTTCATATCTCCTCTGAAACTGAGGCTGAGATGAATAACGTGGCATCTCCCCGAAGCTCGGAGGAGCTGTCAGTATCATCATTTCATGGAACCAAGCGCACAGAGACCCAGCATCTCCGCAAAGTAGCTTCACGCAGTTCAAAGCCCAGAGAGAAGTCAGTCGACAATGAAACCGGTTAATGACATCCTCTGGTACATTTGCGGTACATAAACCCACACACCATCTCCCTCCCCCTCTCTTTCGATATTCTATCTCTCCTTCCCTCCCGGACGTAGAACTAATCCGTGGCTGGAAACGCAGCGGCTCTTCCTTTCTGTGGCTGAGCCTTAACCTGTGCTAGAACAAGAAACGTCCTCACAAGCCAAGTTAAGGTCGAACAACTTCCCATCGGGGGTTACCGTCGCATTTTCTTCACTTTATGTGAATTTCAAGGGTTTTTGATGTCTAGAAGTTTTTATTTAACTTACAGTGAAAGGTAAAACACTATTTTAAAAACTGTAAAGTAAAAATAAGTTAAAGCAATCACTGCAAGTTTGACTTTTACAGCTTTTGTATACAAAAACAACAATATTACTGCTGCTATAACTTTTATTGATTATTGTTAATTTTTAGGTATATCGTATAATGTCAATTTTTCAGATTATTCTTAGTTTTTTGGCATATAGGGAATGGGAATCTGACATCACATTGCTGGAGCAAGCCGCCATATTTGGGGGATCATTCACACTGACTGTGAATGTTGGTTGGCATTTTTGAATTAAAAGATGGCTTGGAAGTCTATCTACAGTATCTATCTATCTATCTATCTATCTATCTATCTATCTATCTATCTATCTATCTATCTATCTATCTATCTATCTATCTATCTATCTATCTATCTATCTATCTATCTATCTATCTATCCATCCATCTACGTATCTATCTATCTACGTATCTATCTATCTATCTATCCTACATCCATCCATCTATCTACGTATCTATCTATCTACGTATCTATCTATCTATCTATCTATCTATCTATCTATCTATCTATCTATCTATCTATCTATCTATCTATCTATCTATCTATCTATCTATCTATCTATCTATCTATCTATCTATCTATCTATCTATCTAAATACAAGTTTGTTTTACAGTATGTTCTTTTAATTTCTCCTATTTCAGAGTTGGCCTCACCAAACGTACTGGGAACCAGCAATATAATTTAATATAACACAACACAACACAACACAACACAACACAACACAACACAACACAACGCAACGCAACGCAACGCAACGCAACGTAACGTAACGTAACATTGCATTACACTGTTGCCTCACAGCAAGAAGGTCCTGGGTTTGATTCCCGCCTGGGGCGCTGTTGGCACCATGGTCCGGCAGGTTATCTCCCGATTAGAGTCCTCCATTGGTGGAGTTTGCATGTTCTCCCCGTGCTCACATGGGGTTTCCTCCATGCAACATCAGTAAGGACCCCCACCCAAAAACATGCACAAGAAACATTTGACCAGCAGTGGATGCTCCAGTTGGTCCCCGGGCACTGTACTGTAAGCGGCCCACCGCTCCTGGAGAAGCCTCGACGGGGGGAAAAATGCAGGGAAGACATTCGACAGCCTCCATCTGCATATGTGTATCGGCTGTAGCTGCACGTAAGACGTGTTGTGTGTGAGACTATAAAAGACCAGCCAAAGCTTGTCCAGTTAAATCTATAATATAACAGTGAGGCTTTTAATTGTGTTTAATTGGGTTTTTGTGTACTGCCAGGAAATGTTATATGTAAATATAATGTAAATACAAATGCTGTATCATTAATAGGGCTGGTACCGTTATACTACAATCCTACAATGATAGTATTAGATGAGATAAACCTTTATTAGTCCCACACCGGGGAAATTTACATTGTTCCAGCAGCAAAAAGGGGACAGCAGAAAACAAACAGCAAATCAAGATAAGCACTATAAACAATATAAACTATATAGGAAAAAAATAAAAATAAATAAATAAATAAATAAATAAATAAATAAAATTATAAATTATAAAACAAAAAATTAAAAGGCCTGCCCAAAGCCTGTAAATCAAACATGTCACAAGAAACATTCAGGAATACGGAAAGTCATAAGTGCTGCACGTGCTGACATATCCTAGTTTAATTTCTGAATCACAGCAAAACAAACAGTTTTACAGTCTCCCAACCTGAGGGACCATCAACGTGCTTGTTGATACAAGTTATTATCTGTATAAGGTGATGATTCACTGCTTGTGTGTTTCCTGAAGAATCTCTACAGATGTAATCCCCAGATGTGAAGGTTATAGCCTCTGTAATGATTTCAGCTACATAAAGTGAATCTTTAATGATGTGAGTGGGTGGAGAAAGGGAAAGTCTTAAAAAAGTTAAGCAAGCCCCACTAAAAACAAAGAATCCAACTGTCCCCCTTGTCTTTGGTGCAATCTGTGTAAGCCTATAAAATACTCTCTTTTTACCTTTTCAGAGCGGCTCGATGTCGTCTTCCCTTTAGTGCCAAGAACCTTGGAGAAATCAAGACAATCCACTGTCTTCTACCGCCAACTTTCTTCCACAACATGTCTTTGTTATTATTTACTTTCAGCATCAAAGACAATTCGAACATACACTCATCAATTCCCAGGAGACGACCTTTCAAGGACAAGTTACATGTGGAAACATCGGTTTCCGTAATGCCCCTTCTCTTGTGTCTTTTCTCTTGAGAAAATGAGGTAAAAATGCACTTTTTGACATTTTTTCCCCACTCATTTATTGCTAACCTTCAAATGTATTCAAAAGCCGTGTCTGTATTTATGCAACCACTTGAATAGGCCTACTCTATAACTTGCAGAATGAATAACTACTGGTCCAGAAACTTGTTATCTCCTGGTTTTTTTGACTCCTATTTGCTCCCTCTGTCACCACATACCCGGCAATGCTCTTCACTTGTCAGGATGCCCTGTGTTTGTTTTATGTTATTCTGTCCCTTGTTATCTGTCTCTCTAGACAGATAACAAGCTCCTTCATAGCTCCCTCTTTCCCTCTCTAGCCCCCTCTGTCCCTCTCTATCCCCCTCTGTCCCTCTCTAGCCCCCTTTCTCCATCTCTGGTCCCACATCCATGCCACTGCACACCAGTCCCCATTCAGAAATCTTGCCACCTGTCTTCACCTTCATCTTCACTCTGCCTGTATTAAACCGGTTCCATGTTCACTCTTTCTTTGTCAGATCATTTTGGTATCCTCTGTGTTGTTTCCACACTCCGTTTGTATCTCCTGTTTCCCTGGTCCCTGATTCTCTGGCTGATTCCTGAGCCTCCATTAAGTCCTGCATTTGGCTTTACCAGACTGTATCCCCACAGAACGATCTGACCAGCGATGAACCCAGTGGACCTGGCTTTTGTAGCTTTCAGGCGGTTCCTCATCAGGGACCAACCAGGAGACTCAACTGTGAGCCACCAGCCTGCTAGCCACCAGCCCGCTAGCCACCGGCGGCTAGCCACCGGCCTGCTAGTAGTAAGACTGCTAATCGCCAGCATGCTTCCCACCATGCAATCCCCCTTCTGGGGGTTGCGCCTCGCTATCTTCTCTAGGGACCCTCGGAAGTTCCCCAGGAGAGAGTACGGCCTGAAGGATCTCCGAGGCTGTACGAATTCTCCGCCGTTCAACGCTCCCCAGTCTCCGCTGTCCAGCGATGTCCTCAGCTCCACAGGGTTCCTAGCAACCAGCTGTAGAGGCGGCTCCACTGCGACCGTCTGGAAAACCACACATCTTGCCCCCCCCCTGTTTTCCCCGAGCCTGCCACTTTTGGTCTCCCTGGCAAAGGCTCGACCAGTTCCTGTTCCAGAGCCGTCAGCCTCTCCTGCCAAGGCTCAGTACATTCCCGAGTCGTTGGCCGATCCTGCTGAGGTTCCCCCGTTTCGGTTCCTGAGCTGTTGGCCTCCCCTGCTGTGGCTCAACCAGTTTCTGCTCCTGAGCCGTTGTCTGCCTCTGAGGCTCAGCCCGGTCCAGTTCCTGAGCCATCGGCCGCCTCTCCCGAGGTCCAGCCCGTTCCAGTTCCCGCACCATCGGCTGCCTCTCCCAAGGTCCAGCTCGCACTAGTTCCCGAGCCTCCGGCCGAGACTCAGCCTGTTTCCAAGCTGTCAGTCGCCCCTGCTGATGCACAGTCCGTTCCCTCGGTCCACTCCTGGCCCTCCAACGTGCGAATCTGTGAACCGTCCCTTGAGGGGGTGCGGGGGGGTACTGTCAGGATCCTGCCCTGTGTTTGTTTAATGTTATTCTGTCCCTTGTTATCTGTCCCTCTCTAGCTCCCTCTGTCCCTCTCTAGCCCCCTCACTCTGTCGCTGGTCCCACTTCCCTGGCACTGCACACCTGTCCCCATTCAGCAATCTCGCCACCTGTCTTCACCTTCCATCACTCCTCTTGTAATTAACGGGTTCCCCGTTATTCTGTCTTTGTCTGTCTTTGTGGTATTCTCCGTCCTACCCACTGTGTGGTATCCTTTGTGTTGTTTCCACTGTGTTTGTATCTCTGCCTGTTTCCCTGGACTCCGATTCTCTGCCATTACGTTTGCTTTCTGTCTGTTCTGCTGTTTTTTCTTGATCCTTGCACCTACTCCTGAGCCTCCATTGAGTCCTGCATTTGGGTTCACCAGACTGTATCCTGACATCACTGGTTTCCAATCCTTGAAACTTGAGATCTATCTATCCATTTAAAACCAGTGGCAGGTACCAAACACAGTGACCAGCTTGGTCACTGTGTTCCTCCACCTTTGCTGGTCACCGAGCACCCTCATCACTTTAAGGACTTTTCCCAGGATAACTCTATTTCAGATCAGGGTTCTTCTACCCTTCCCTATTCTGAGTTGTTATTCTTTATCCAAACCATTTCCCGGCTGTTTATGATGCACGTAAAAAGTAAAACCCAGTCGACCCTGGAACTTTGCTGATCTTGTTTTGTTATAGTTATAGTCATAACTGTAGGCTAAGAGATCATTACTGTCAAATACACTTATTACAATTTGCTCTCGATCTAAGTGCCTCATAAACGAGATAAGATGCTATAGTACAGTGTGTCTTTATATCCATTGAAATTCATACTGAGGGTATCACCCTATTCTCGTCCAACCTTGAATTTAATAGACCATTCAGAGGAAAAGCGAACCAGTATCCTGTTTTTATTTTGTGAGTCAGAACAACCACTAATTTTAATAGAACCATGTATCCTCCCCCCACCCCAAGTGGTGGCATGCTTTCATCAGGTTAGTTTTAGTGTATGTATCTACATCCCGCCTCTTTCCCCATGCCCCCCTGATTCTAAGTCAAAGAAAATTTCCCCATTCAACTGAATTCAATCAGGACAAACTATAGTGTATTTTTTAAATTTTTGGCATTAGTCTTGACAGATCTTACTTTATATTATTTAGGACTGTAGTATACCCAAGCCTCAAGCTGGCCCTGCACCCCCCGCCCACCCCTTACCCAGATGCACTCCCAAACCATTATCTGATCAAGCTTAAATTTTCTCCCTTTGCTCCATAAACATCTCAGTTTGAGTCCCTAGACTGCAGAAGGTAAGAATTAATGAGATTTTGAGGGGAAAGGAATTTGAGGAACGGAGAAATGGAGGTGGTGAGAACTTCTCGGCTCTTCTGCCTGACAAGAGACCAGACGATTGGTAAAATGGTAGCTTCTTGGTGTTCTCTCTCTCTCTCTGGCAGACCCCCTTACTCTTCCCCCTCTCTCTTACTCCAACTGATAACCTTTTGACCTGTGATATGTGACCCACCGCGGCAAATCCCGCTATCTTGCGCATTTCTAAAATCACCAGGAGCAGCCAAATAAGTTGAAAAAAACCTTTCTAGAAGGAAAATTAGATTTTTCCAGATTTGTGTTCCTTTGTGTTTTTTTTTTATTTTTATTTTTTTATCTCTCAACGTATTTTCAAAACCGAGTTTGATTTGTAAATAGAAGAAAAATGTTAAACCGTGGAGTTAAATATTCCCGTTAGATTACATCAACAACACAGTTCACTTACCGAGACACTGAACAGGGCAAACGGCGATCGATTGTTTCCTTTAGAGCGACTGTCCAGGTGAAGATCATTCCTCCATATTCTATGTGATGTGAAGTCACAATATGAAACGGTTTTGATAGAGTTCAACCTTTAAATCGTACTACTTTTACACACACGAAGACATAATTGTAGAGGGTGCGTATACCAACGTATACCAACGAAGAAGTCATGCTGACTTGTTTCACATCCGTAAACAAGCCGAGGATCTGGTTTCACTTGTCTGTGAAAACTTTAGGCTCCGTGTTGTTATAGATTACGAGAAGTGGGTGGCGGAAGATCTAAATCATATTGTGGACTTTAATCTGACCAGTGCGATAGATCAAAGTCAGTGTAAGCACCGCATACTGAACTAAATTTCCCGCAATGATAGTCAGTTCTCCGACTGCGATGCAGAGAACGACAGCGATGCTGAAACTGATACCGGTGTTATCCTGGACTTAGAGAACATTTCAAACAGCGGATTTCAACCTGAATGTGGCGATGAAATGGAATATTTTCAAGAACCGCCGGAGGAGACTGACCATTTGCCCGTTGTTACAATGGAAGAAGTTGATGACGTGATTAAGTCCATTGAGGTTGGTGATGCAGATTATGAACAAGTAGTAATGGACAAGATTCTCAAGTTTACCTACAAATGCAGCCAAGGGTGAAAAGCGAATGAAAAGGGGTAGCCCCAAACTGAGAGTGCTCTGAGAGTGTAGCTGCGGTGGGGTTGGGGTTAGCCCACATAATAACTCCAAGAACTTTGAAGATATTTGGCATATGCACATCTATATATTAATGACACACCAAGGCTGATATACAGAGACTTATATTATTGATACTCTACATTTTGTTGTGTTGTCCACACTTTAAACTCCTAAATAATTCCACTTTTATAAAACATGTATTTTCCTACTGTTAAATAAATCCTTTTTAAAAACAAAAGAAGTTGTGTGTTGCTGACGCTGGTCAACATTCCCTCAAAACACAAGAACAATGCAGAGATTGCCCCATTCAGCAGTGTGGCAAGTCCCCATTCAGCAGAGTGTCAAGTGGCCATGAGGCTGTGTTGATCCTCCAACCATTTGCATTCTGGGAACTGGCTGAATAAAGCCAAGTGTGGCAAAACTTTGAAGCTGATTATCTCAGAATCACAGTCAGCCACACCCTTGTCATTAACAAATCATAGCTTTAGAAATATTTGCTTGATTTGCACAAGTGACACCTTATTTCGAAGCCGATTTCAAAAGCCACCTACTTGTACCTTAAGTCTGCAGTCGGTCACATACTGTAAGTCCAAAGGTCAGTTTTCTAAAGCAGTGGTGCGCAAACGTTTTGAACCAAGTACTACCCGTCAAATATCTCATCACTCAATCACTCATCTTGGCACTTGAATAAAGCTGACATCTTTAAAACAATGTCTTGATGTTTGACCATTAAAACAAAAAAAATGTCTTTCACTATATGCCATTCAATATGGGGACATTCTGCTGTACCACAATGCTGTATGCATCATGATACACAGACTTTTCCAGATGTTTGGCAATTCATGAGAAAATAACTTGATTAAGTTTGCTGAAACTCCCAATACATTACTCTTCTTAATGTCCTACCCCATTCAATAGGAGCACATTTATAATTATTATTATTATTATTATTAATAATAATAATAATAATAATAATAATAATAATAATAATAATAATAACAATAATAATTTTGCTGATCTTTTGAAATAAATCCACTCTATTATGTCCTCATCTGTTGTGGGCTGTGATTATGCAAATAAATATGCAAATAAGCATGACCACACTTTGATGATTCATAGGTGAGAGTAGGTGAGAGTCACTTAGTTGCACTGCTGTGCATTGCACTGCTGCCTCACAGCAAGAAGGTCCTGGGTTCGATTCCCGCCTGGGGCGCTGTTGGCACCGGTTATAGGAGCCTTTCTGTGTGGAGTTTGCATGTTCTCCCCGTGCTCACATGGGGTTTCCTCCACCTCACGTCAGTAAGGACCCCCACCAAAAAACATGCACCCATCATCGTCTGACAAGCGATGGACACTTATCACCTGGTCCCCGGGCGCGTCCACGTATGCTGCCCACTGCTCCTGGCTGTGCCATCAAAGCATGTGTGTGTGTGTGCAAGCATGTGTTGTAGTGTGGTGTGTTGCGTGACAAATAAAGACTGTTTCTTCTCTTCTTCTTTCAAACATGTGGATGAGATCATCTGCTCCTCCTCTCCTTTCCTTCTTACACTTATCATCCTTTGTTCCAAACACCCCCCTTCATCCCTGGACTTTCATCTTTAATTCCTTTTCCTCTTTAAGGCACTTACCCATGACAAGCATCATCAGCACACCACAGAGGTCTACGGATGATAAGCAATCTAGTACATATGTCACTAAGGAAGTAGAGAGCGGTGAAATAAAGACGATGAATCACTTTTTTATACAAGGCGGTGCTATGACTTAAATGTTTAATGTTCTGCTGTAGAGTTACGAACTTAAGAAATGCATAAAATAATCTTTATGTTTTCATAAAAAAGCTTTTCTTCCTTTTGAGCTGAGTCACTCTTCAAAGCCATTGATTACACCAGGCATGCCCAAAGTCCGGCCCCTGGGCCAAATCCGGCCCGTGTCTAAATTTGCACCGGCCCTAAGCCTCTGTCATAAAATCAATAATATGTGGCCCGCCAGCACGTACAAAAAAAGCAATTTTATATTTCACCAGAGGATGGCAGGAGACTTGTGGTCACACTCTCGCCGCGTGACCCCTGTGTGAACTTTTACCACTGTGGTATATTTTTAGCCCATTTCTAAAATGCCAATGGAACTAAAAAAAGGAAAGTTGACAACGAGGGCCGTCGTTTCCAGGACAAGTGGAAATCTGAGTATTTTTTCACTGACATGCGACAACTGCGTGTGCTTAATTTGTCAAGAGACTGTGGCTGTTTACCAGGAATTCAATATTAAGTGGCACTATCAGACGAAACATGCTAACTACGATAAGCTAACGGCAAACATCTCATCTCTGGCTGAGGAGTTTCAACAGGGTTTCAGGGATTTTGCAGCTATTGAAAAGGAGATCACACTTTTTTCATCTCCTTTTTCCGTGGATCATAATGACGCTCCAGCCCACCTGCAGCTGGAGCTCATTGAGCTGCAGTGTGACGCGGAGTGTCACAGTCAGCACCAGCAACTCCCTCTTGTAAACTTTTACCTCCGGCTAGACAAAGACAGGTTCCAAGAGATTCGAACATTTGCTGAGAAAATGCTGAGCTTGTTTGGCTCGACATACTTGTGCGAGAAGACGTTCTCGGTTATGAACATTAACAAGAACCGCGTGAGGACAAAACTAAGTGACTCTCACCTGCGTGACATCTTGCGCATCAAAACCACTGTTTTTGAGCTAGACCTGCCCTGTTTACTGCAGTCGAGATCTCAGTATCACCCTTCACATTAATGTAGGTCAATTATTTTTTTCATTCTTCTGAGGAGAATAAATACTGAAATCTCAGTCGATTAATTTTCTGTGATGATAAAAACCACAGTTTTGTCAAATTTCAGTCATTTAATTTGACTGTACTATCCTTTGTCAAAATGAACTTTGATGTGATTTGTTAAAACAAAATCAATAAATACTTGTTTCTAAAAAAAATTTCAGATTTCATAAAATAGTTCATTTGCGTTTAATTTATTATTATTTTAACCTATTTTATCTATCCTGATAAGTCCATTGACAACAGATTCTCATTTGCAATGTCAACCTAGCTGCAGACAGCAGAGTAAACAAAGCAAAATAAAAGCAAATACAAATAAACACGTATACAACTGACTGTACAAAGTGATTTAGTTACATGTTCATGTTCATATTTACACCCTCTTTGCAAAAAGTTTGGACACCCCTGGATTACACTTTCAAAGGTAAGTTGTGAACAAGACCCATGGTGGAAGTTGGTTGATCTTTGAGCAGAGTCTGAGTGCTGTGTATGACAGCGAGTAGCATCCACCTCATAGGCAAACAATGGCCAATGAGGTTTTTAAAGCTGGTCATGTGTTGGCAGCTTAAGATGTCTAAACAATTGTCAGATCCAACCAAGCCTGTCCTATCAATCCAATCCCCTCTGCTCTTCATCAAACAATCTGTTCTTATAATGCCATTCCTTGCTACTTAGTCTATTTATTTAATCTATTTTAGAAACCTTAACTTGACTCAACTAGGGTCCGCAATTACAGACTCTGATGTCTTCACTCTTTTCCGTCCAAAAATATTGACTGCAGTGTCCGAACCAGTCTCATGTTTCTATCTCTCTCCGAACAACCTCCTGAACCCTCTGAAATCTGGTTTCAAGGATTCTCACTTTACCTTGTTGTCATGAAGGTCTTCCACACTGCAAGAACTTCATTATCTCCTCGTTCTTCTTGACTTGTCTGTTGTATTTGCCTGGCACTGTTTACAAGAAAATATTCTAATACCTTTCTTCTATCCTTTCTGAGCTAGGGATCTCAAGATCTGGTTTGCATCCTGCTTGGCTAATCACTCAAATCAGGTCAAATTGAGAGGATCTCAATGGACTCTAAATACTGGTGTTCCCAATGGTATTGTCTTTAACACCTACATGTTCTCCTTGGACACCCAATAAGACCGATCCGTTGGCTCTGTGATCCTCTCTCATAGTTTCTGCTGTCACAACTCTGCAGAGGACAATCAACTTTACTCCTTCTTTCCCTGTTCATCCATCCATCCAACCATCCATTTTCTAATCCACTCATCTTGGTCAGGGTTGCGGTGCCGGCGGGCCAACAGAGCAGCCCAGACTTCCCTTTCCCCAGCAACTTCTTCTATCCTTTCCTGGGGGATCCCGAGGCGGTCCCAGGCCAGCTGAGAGATATAATCTCTCTAACATGTCCTCGGTCTGCCCCGGGGTCTCCTCCCAGTTGGGCATGCTTGGTACACCTTCATAGGGAGGTGTCCAGGGGGCATCCTTACAAGATGCCTGAACCTTCTCCATGTGGAGGAGCAGCGGCTGTACTCTGAGATTTTCCTGGATCACAAGCGCCTCACCCTATCACAGAGAGTGAGCCCCATCACCCTAAGGAGAAACCCTATTTCCGCCGCTTGTGTGCCCAATCTTATTCTTTCGGTCACTATCCATAGCTCATGATTATAGACGAGGGTGGAAACGAAGACTGAATGGTAAATTGCGAGCTTCGCCTTGCGGCTCAGCTTCCTCTTCACCATCACTATGCGGTACAGTGCCTGCATTACTGCAGCCACTGAACCTAACCGGCGATCAATCTCTCTTTAATGATGAATACGACCCCGAAATACCTGAACTCCTACACCTGGTGCAGTTTCTCCCCCCTCACCTGTAGGGGACAAACCATATTTTTCCGTGAGAACCATGGGCATGATGTCTGATGGCGCCAAAAGGATGACATCCTCTGCAAAGAGCAGCAATGTTACCATTATGTCACTAAACTAGACACTCTCTAGACCACGGCTACTCTTGATAGCCTGTCCACAAAAGCCATGAACAGGAAAGGAGACAAGGCACAACCTTGTTAGAATCTAGTGTCCACCTTGAACAAGCTTGACTTAATGCCAAGATTACGGACACAGCTCTCGCTTTGAGTGTATAAGGACTGAATGACTCGAGAAGCGGCTCTAGCACCACATACTCCTGCAGGATCTCCCACAGATGACCTTGGGGAACACGATCGTAAGCCTTCTCCAAATCCACAAAACACATGCACATAGGTTGGGCAAACTCCCATGCTCCCTCCATCATTGCGGTCAGGTAAAAAGCTGGTCTGCTGTTCCACGGTCAGGACAAAAACTGCATTGTTCCTCCTGGATCTGGGTAGATAATCACTTGCATTCTCCTTTCCATCACCTTGTCATAGACTTTCCTGGGGAGTTTAAATAATGTCATTCCCCCATGATTGGAACACACCCTCAAGTCCCCTTTTTTAAATAGGGACCACCATCCCGGTCTGCAAGGCCCTGTTCCAGATGTCCACGAGACATTGTAGAGTCGTGTCAATACAGATCAGGGAGGCCGTTCCTCCGAATTGCGCTCTTCCAGGTTCTCTCATTGTTGCTAACATGAGCATTGAAATCTCTCAGTAGTTCTATGGTATCACCTTCTCCAACCGTTACCAAGAAGGCCAAATACTACAAACTGTTGTTAGGTGCATACACATAAACAAGACTCAGAGTTTTCCTCTTTGTAACTTGTGGTCGCATTGAGGCGACTCTCTCATCCTCTGGGACAAACTCCAATATATAACCTTGTGTGGCCCGTCGAAAGAAAGGATGCTAAAGGCACTCCAATGGATTCACTTCTTAAAGAAACCTTAAATAAGATGGGCTAATTCATTCGAAAATAACAATTTAACTCGTGCCTCTGTGACTGATTGCAACCGCAATTTGGCTACATAAGCCTTCATTAGGGTCTAATAAAAGCAGATGACCTGACATTGTAGCTAAAACACCTCATTATTCCCATATAAAACCCAGTTGTGCAACAGCATCTACAAGATATACTTCAGGAGACTCCAGAGAATGGGAACCTTAAGCTCAAATTCCACACAAACCTCTGAACACATGATCCCAGCAGGTCAAACATCAAACAATTTGATATCAAATTTCTGGCAATTACTGAGGAGAATCTGACACATTCCACTTATATAGTTTTTGTTTACAATTAAATAATAACCCTGAGAGAGAGAGGGAGAGATAGAGAGATGCATTAGAGTGTGTGTCTTACGCGTGGGTACCTTGTTTTGTTGCCTGCTGCTTTAATACTTTGTCCATAGAGTGATACAAGGGAGAGATGACGCCTGAGAATTTTATGACTGTCCCTTTTGTATTTGATATCACGGCTTGATTGCCTAGCAGTGATTCACTATTCCATATGTGACAACTCAATCTACCGTAGCTCAGTAGTAGTAATGTGTGTGTGTGGTGTGTGTGTGTGTGTGTGTGTGTGTGTGTGTGTGTGTGTATGTGTGTGTGTGTGTGTGTGTGTGTGTGTGTGACCTGCTCTCTGTGTTGTCTTATCAAGGAGAGAGTAAAATAGATAGAGGGTAAAATAGTATTTTTTTTCCGAATGGATCTTTATTGTGAAAACGTTTTCACTGTTTATTGCAACCATGTACAAAGGCTAATAAAAAGTAATTGATTGAGCTAATGACACAGCCCAATGACAGATCATTTAAAAGTTGGGGGGGGGGTCAATCTCTTTAGAGGGTAATGTTATATTTGGAAGGGATTTTCATGTTACCCTACATATAACATTTGACATAACATTACATTACATAAAACCAGCCAGGAGGCTAGGAAATGTGTTTGAATTTGTTGATTTATTTTGGTTTTGAGCCATTATTGCACTTTTTAGAATATGCATAAAGGCATTATGGATTGCTGCACGATTCATCTTGCAAAATTTATTTTAATGGTTCAAATATTTTTTGATTATGTTTGGCCTCGTGACATAATGAAGGACAAATCTGGACCCTGAAGCTAGACCGGTTGAGAACGGCTGGTTTACTGGATCTGCACAAATTACGAGTATGGTCTATTTTTGATTCAGGAACGGTGAATTTCGGCAAAGGGTGACGTGACGTTTACATCTCATCTCATGGTGGATTGAGCCTGAAAGTCATTCTGTGATGAAAAGTACGGACCAGTACGCCTGTGTCGAGGAAAGTGCCTGCCACACAAACAAAAGCACAAAGCCATAATGATTGGGTTGGCTGACATATTGGAAAATAGGGCTCCCTCTCACACCTGACATCCATTACCCGTGACCTTTTAAGTCTCCGCTTGTCCTCTCCTATCAGCCTCAGTGAAATTTCATTGGAAATGTCTCCATGAACATGTATGTATAGAAGGGCAGTGTAGCAGAACAATTATGGTATTGGGAGGTTCGTCATGAGGAAAGATAATTAGTCAGTCTAACAGCCATGATTTTCGGATTTCAAGCTGGTTTACCTCATTCCATTTTCAATTTCCATTCCATTTTTCCATTTCCATTTCCAACCATTCTAAACTCTTGTAATGTACCATAGGCTATGCAAAGTGCTGCACAATGTATGCTATTTGGTCAGTTATGTACTCTACCCATGCAGTCTCAATGTGAAAAGGCAGAGTTTAAAAGAAGCATATGTTACTCCAGTCATAGAAAATGTTGCCCATTTTAACGCATCTATAAAGGTCTTTGGTTAGTGTCTAATCCTTCAATTTTGTTTAAACACTTTAGAATCAGTCATGGGAGTCACATCTCTGAAGTATAATAAAGAGCAAGGGAAGTGTCTAGAGTGACATACCTTCCCCAGCAGCTGGGAATAAGACAGAAACAGTCTTCTCTAGTCAGTTTAATTCAAAGAGGCAGAGGATAGTCAGAGATGAGATATTCAAGACAAATGCTGAAAACCTGACATCGCGTATCAGCCAATCAAGGGTGAGCATGCCAATGCCCGCGACCAACAGGATGCCTTAAGCCTGTCTCCTACCTGGATATACAGTAAGGCTGCTCAACCTTTTGCTCAGTTCTCATTGCCTATAGGGCAATTTCTTAGAGGACTCTTCTTATAGTTGTTATAATGACAAAACCTACATTATATTCCCCATAAAGCATCGGCCCTTTCAGGCTCTAATGGTAAAAAGCAGAGTCAATGGATTTACTCTCTGCTGGATGAAACAAAGCACATAGAGGATGAAAAAACAAAAGTGCGCTAGCCTGGCCTTATTCTGTTATAAGTCAATGATCTTACAGACCCTCACTGAGCCTTGCCTTGCCCGGTCAGGGAGGATGCTTCTCCTAAGCAAGCAAAGATGTGAAAACTCTGAGCTCTCCATGATGTCTATTTCTACATAATAGATGCCACGGTACTGACACAGCATACATACATGTGGAAGCTGGTCAAAAGCTGGACGTATCCATGCCATCCACTAATCTATGAGCATCAAAAGAAAGAAGAAGAGCCAGTGCCTAATCTGGAACTAGTTCTTCGCATTTCGACAGTAAAAGAACATGCTCTGCAAAATGAAAACTGGTTCCAGAGCGTCACCACTTGCTTGCTGTGTTACATCCAAGACCCGCTTACGTCAGGGGCTGGGGGCAGCGACATGGGATGAGGGTGGGGACAACCAAGACCAACTAAAAGTTTTGTGACCGTCATTAGACCAGTAGACTTTACGCCAATGACGAAGCGGTCACAAAATCGGCATGGATGTAAAGTCTCGTGGTCCGTGGAGGAGACAAACTCTCTCAAAACACTCTCAAGTGGAAGTTGGAGCACACTTTTTTAAAAATGATTACAACTTTAAGCTGCGAGCTGCGAGCCCGCGGACTCAAGATCAGGCAGTCGCTCCAGTGCACCGGAGCAGCTGCTCAGCAGTGGCAGTTCGCAGCTCACTGCCAGAGCTTTTCAACATTCACTACCGATACCAAATAATTGTCTCCCATCCTGATGAAAAGGTGGAAACGTATGCAGAGGTCTACAGTAACTTAATTACGTAGCTCGTTAACCCCGTTTTTCCTGAGGATAAACAAACTGGTTCTTAGAAGGTTCGCAAATTGAACAAACTACAAACCTGCACTAGCACCAGCCCAGAACCAGAACTAGGTTTGTGTTGGTGGAAAAGGGGTATGATAGAGTGCCCACTAACAGCAGAGGGGTCCTTTCCTATCTGCAAACAAGCCTCTGCGATACCATCATACACTGCTGTTTTGAGATGGGTATTCCTTGCTGTGTCCCAGCGAAACATACAAGCCATTGTTGTGTCTGGCAATAAGATGCTGTGCGCCTGGTATAGCACTCTACGGGTCTTATCATAGTTTCCCCTACGTCTCATTTCTAGGGGAGGCTTCCAGTCTGTTGTATCTTCACCTGAAATACTGTATATATCAATGCCCTTCAGCATGAAGAACAGATTTGGGTGAAACTTTGATCACAATTAATTGAGACAACTTGGATAGGTAGAGCGTACAGGTCGTAATGGCTCTTTTGTCCAAAGACAGAGAAATTGGGACAAAACAGCCTGATTAGTACCGGATTGGTTTGTACCAGTGGTTCAAAGGATGTTAAGGAAAAGCCTCCAACAGCTCCAGCAGCTCCCACTGTGGGGCTATCCTTCATGCAGCTGGCCTCGCTTTCTCTCCTACTGTCCTTCATAAAGTGCTTAAGAAACGAGTGACTGAAACCCTCATGAAACAAGGTTGTTACTGCAGTAAATAGCTTCACTGTGGAGAAAGAGATAGCACCTGTTGGACAAGGCGATGTGACGCTCCATGAACCAGCTCTGGAAACATACCCCCATTAGCTCTTTAACAGTGGATTAGTATATTAGTGGAAAATTATGTCCACTAGTTTGTCCCGTTAAGGAGCCAGACCCCTAGAGGTGTACCAGGCCACCATCAAGGTCGCCCTCAAACCTCATTCCAGTTGTCCAGCAGGTTAGTTTGACATCTCTGAGCACATCCATATGCCTCTCACAACCCGTTTAAGACATGTGATGGACAACGTTCCTGGCTATTGGAGAGAAAAAGTGAGACCAGCATAGGCTTTGATACAGTCAATCACGTAGGCAACTTTAACGCAGGGGAATTTGGAGTGTCCTTGTTATCAAGAGGTTCCTGGCCACATTTTACATGCACACATTCCACCATTTGCCATTTGTGGTTGGACAGAAAGGGGTATCTACTCTCATCTGCATCAAAGAGAGAGAAGCAGCTTTGTTTAGACTATGAGTGTTTGGTTAAATCAATCTCAACCACCTTTGACAGAGACCATTGTCAGAGTTAGTGCCAGCCCATAACATCAGCACTCTATACGGTTGTTTAGGGGCCATAACCGCTGGGAGGGGGGGTGGGAGCATGATCAGTGTAGGGGCCACGCCAACTGGAGGCTGGCGTGTTGGAGGCAATGGATGAAATGATTGGCTAATGGTTAATGCAGATATAGTAATGTTCTTATGTTCAATCATGAATTAATGATTAGCATTATGTAGCCAATTATGAACGATGGACTGTCAATTGTTTACTTTTCATGTACTAATTACCTACTAATATCAAATTCATTATTATCTAACAATGAATTGATGATCATTAACATCCCTTGCAATAAATTGTTATCTAATTGTTGTTTAGTTTGATTTTGACAGGCAAATGAACAAACTCACTTTTGTAATTGATGGAAGGCTGAAAGGCAAGAGGCACAATTGTCTGAGAATCACAAGTTTGGAGAGCGATATCATCTTAAAGTGTTTCTTTGGCACTCTAAGCACTTTCCATAGTTTCCTGGTGTCCTCTAATTGGACAATATAACCATATAATGACAACAATGCGTCATATAGAGGCTCTTAATCATGATAATAGGCAGGAAATTCAGTAGCTCTCTATATGGTCTTTAATGTGCCTGGCCGAGCTGGCTTCAGAAAATGATAGCCCAACAAATAATGGATAGTCCCGTTCTTGCAGTATTTTTTTGTGCTTCAATCTGCCTATGGGGTTGTGCTGCCAACTGTATCTGATATTAGGGAAAATATTAAGCATGGTAATTACAAAGTCCAAGTTTAGATAGGCCCCTGCACCTACTCCTAATTACTTCCTTTGGGATAATTAGTAATCGTTAAGAGATAGTCAATTGGGCATTTATGCACTGTCATGAGGCGCTGTAGCCAACATACACACAGTGAGCAGTGCATCATTAGCCGCGAGGTCAACACAGTGGTGATGTACAACACGGGGGGGGGGGCACACAGGACGGCTGGCCACACAAGCCCACGTGCACGCGCACACACACACACACACACTCAAACCACAATATTGTGATAAAGGTATATTCTAGAGGGGGCCTGTCTTTGAGGGGACCTATTATAGAAAAGTACCACACCAAACAAAGTAAGTGACACTGTTACATTACATTTAGCAGACGCTTTTATCCAAAGCGACTTACAATTGTTCAAACACCGACGGACGCAGCCATCAGGAGCAATTAGGGGTTAAGTGTCTTGCTCAAGGACACTACAGCATGCTAGCAGGAGGAGCCTGGAGATTGTGAGTGACCGCTGTGACTGTTATATGCGTGATGACTGTTATATCCGTGATGCTGTATGGCACAGTGGCAGGGAAATGTGACAATGTACCATCTGAATGCTGTGTTTTGTCTTTACTTTGGTGATTTGATTAAACCCCCCCACTGCCACCCATTACACACACACACACACACACACACACACACACACACACACACACACACACACACACACACACACACACACACACACACAGTCTGTTCACGTTGTGATGCCAGAGCATATTAGCTCAGCCTGCCCTCTATAGGGGCTCTGGTAGATTTGTTTGCACCCCTATCTGGGAAACAGCCTCATCATGGTCCATTTAGTCTTGTCTCTGTTGATTAATCCAAAGTACAGAGCTCCAAGCGTCAGCAGCCTCACTCCCACACGGCTCAATCCTTAGCACGTCATTTGAAATGGGTTTTTTAACTCCTCATTGCCAGGGCTGCATGTGTTTGTTCCTGTCATGATTCACTGGTGTGCATATGGCCAATCTGTGCGTGACGGAGACACTTATGTATGTGTTATATATATATATATATATATATATATATATATATATATATATATACACACACACACACACATACACACCCACATACAGTATAAGAATGTGTTTATTCTGCCAAGTTCATTGTCACACACACCAAAATGAGTGGGTTGACCGGGGTTTTTTAACCAGCTAAAAATAGGCGAGAAATGCCCTTTTTTCTGCGTCACCTTCTACGTCATGAACACATCGGAAAAGGGGCATGTCATGGTTCCAGTGTGATTTGGAACAAAACAGTACAGGAGACATCAACTTAAACAAATGATGACATAAAACTGTAAAACTTGAAAAAAAGTATTTTGAGCTGTTCAAAAGAATCGTATCCACCATGAACCGCCCAACACTACAGTCAAAGAAGCATGGAGCGCGGGCGATGGGGGCACCGGTCCTTCGGCGGCAGGCAGTGGGGAGTGTGGGGGTTCTCTGCTCTGGTTCCCAGGGTGCGAACCCCATACTCACAACATTTCACTGTCCCCCATGCAGAAGAAAGTCAATAACTTCTGATTTTGGATTCTAAAAGGGATATGAAATGATCTAATGATACACGGATTTTCCTGTCTATTTATGCAGCAGCGTCCAGTGTTTCAACGCACGTCACATCACATCGTGCAGGTAAGGGGGCCAAAATAAGCGGGTGCATTAATGCGGGTGTCCTGTTCACATCAGAGTCGATCGGAAGTGGGAGCCGATTAAAACCCGGGTCTATTGCCAGGTCATTTCACCTGGGACTGAGACCTGGGTTTTTTCTTTCCCACTGGTGACAAATGCCGGATGTTAGCGGTTTTACATATAAGGACTATATAGGACGTTTAACAGTCTGAAGAAAACAAAACAAAAATAAAGAAAAGAAATAACCAAATATATAAAATATACAGAATTTACAAGTGTGATTCAGGATAAATCATAATATAAACATAATAGATATTAATATATCTCATAAATTATTACAAATACTACTGCCACTACTACTACTAATAGTTCAAGTTCAAGTTCAAGAGATAATAATAATAATAATAATAATAATAATATATAATAATATAAATATATTGTTCATCTTTTGATCTGAGATGATTTATGGGTGTTTGATAACAGGAATAATTCCTGCTGTAAATGACCCTCCATGACGGTACAACTTCCATTATATCCAGCACTGAGGTACTCAGGGGAGGGCGAGGTAATTCATCTGGGGCTCAACTTACTTCCACCATTAACATTGTAATGTGAGGATGAAGGTTGAGGTTAATGTGAAGCAAAGTATCTGCATCAATATCTGCCAGAGGAAATGGTTCCGTCCAAACCGCCTCACCTTGTGCACTGGATAGCAAAGCTGAAGGCCTATGTGGCTGCCATTAGGCAGATAAAACAGCCTTGCAGCTACACACACAACGTTGAAAGTATCCCATTTTTAAACTTATTAAGTTCATCAATCATAAAATTGAATGCCGCATTCAAGTGTAAAACTAACTTTTACTCTCAAAGACCTAGTTTGGATTATTTTAAATGTAATTTCCGACCATTTCTCCAAACAGTATGTGCGGCTCAATCCCTCCATCAGGAGTTAGCTGCAACGGATGGGGGAAAAAAAATCGCAATATGCGTTCAGTGCAAAAACTCTACTCCATATTTCATGCAACTAACATGATGCCACAGCAGTCTGACTTATGTTAGGATTTATGTGAATAAATTCCATGATGTTTTATTATTATTATTATTAAATTGTAATATTAAATTGACTCATTGAATCATTTGTGAGCCATTTTGGCAGGTCACTCATCTTGGGTGTAACACCAGTAAAAACACTGCGTCACAGCAAACAGGGTATTTTGCAATAAAACCGATTTGCTTTCTTTTTTTTACGTAACTCCTTGAATTTGATACATCAGACTGCTGTGGCATCATGTAAGCTTTGCCTGAATTGGGGAGTGAGTTTGTGCACTCAACGCAAATGGACTGGTGTGGATCTGTCCCCCATTACTTAAAAAGTATAAAAAGGCATACATTTCATAAAATCCAAACTGTTCCGCCAAACTGTTGTTCTTTTTTTACAAGTTTAAAAACCCCAAAAACCCCAAATGAAGGCTGTGGACCCACACATGTCGATGTTTTGCGTTGACCTACAAATAAAAACCTTGCAAGACAAGAGCAGAGAGCAAAGACAAGACGGTGTGTGACCTGTGGGAGGGTGGATGGTGCTGCTGGGGTGTTAAGATTTAAACCGCAGCCCAGAGCCATGTAATATCTCATCATCACCTTCCTCAGTCATCCCCCCTTGTCACTCATAGGGCTGGGAGGCCCCTGGCAAAATCTCTGGCATGAATGTGTGTGTGTAGGTGTTTTAAGCACGTGTGTGTTTATTTTCTCGAAGTCACACCAGTGAGTGTGAAATAGAGGATGGGGGGGGTGTCTCATGTCAGGGATCTCACATATCCATAAAGTCAGTGGTGGTGGTGGTGGGGGGGGGCAAAGGAAGAAAAAACCCGAAAAATCCATTGAATAGAAATAAAACAGACAAGACACATCGCGGCTACAGCATCCGAAAACGCAAGCCAAGCAGGAAGACAGCCGTCTGCCTCATCCTGCCATCGCTCTCTCTCCCTCTCTGGAGGTCAGGGAGAGCTTCAATCTGCAAGGAGGAAGGAAGGATTCCCAGTGTTAGATCACCACCGCGTTCGTACAGAAATTAAATGAGGTGTTATGTAATCGCCACCACGCAGTGACAACGATACAATCGCAAGTGGATTAAGGCCCTCAATCAAAAGGCCCTTCAATTGTGTTTTTCAACCACTGTGCCACTGTAAGCTCGTCGTGAAAATGTTTCCAATTCAACTGAAAAAAACATCTATAAATAATGGAAATTACCTCCTGTGTTGCCAGATCAAAATTGCAACGCTGTAATAATTCATGTTATTCATCAGTTCCAGCCAGGATGGCAGCTCTGAGCTCTGCGTTCATCAGAACAAGATCAAGTTTCACACTGAAGGTGAGAACTATTAGTAATGACTAAATGTTCAACCAGCTTTTCGAGATTCGGTTCTCGGCGAGTCACTCGGTAAAAAGAGTCGGTCAATTTTCTGACTCTTCGTTGGTGGGATTGAGTTGGGGTAACGGACGGTGAGTGAGGGAGGGCTTTCTGAACGATGACTGAGCGACGGAAAAGTGGGTTCGGCTCTGCGTTGAATTGAATTCTCACAAGAATCATTTAATTCTTTCAAAGGGGAATGCAAGTGTTAATCAGTCACAAGACCTTTATTGCCTTGGACAATTGAATCCCCAGTTATTTATCTATCTATCTATCTATCCATCTATCTATCTATCTATCTATCTATCTATCTATCTATCTATCTATCTATCTATCTATCTATCTATCTATCCATCCATCTATCTATCTATCTATCTATCTATCTATCTATCTATCTATCTATCTATCCATCCATCTATCTATCTATCTATCTATCTATCTATCTATCTATCCATCCATCTATCTATCCATCTATCTATCTATCTATCTATCTATCCATCCATCTATTTACAGCCCCCTGTTATGTAATCTAATGCAGAAGCTTATGCAAAGTGCTCCATCTTGAACCCCCCACGGCTAAAGAAGGGAGAGGAAGAAAGGGATGAGAGGAGAAACGCTTCCAGCGTAGCGGTGGAGGAGGTAATTTCTTTTCTTCACTAAAGGAGAAAATAAAGTCAATAAAAACATATCCTCCGGCTTAAATCGTATAAAACTCGAGCACTGTTTCAGCACGGACAAGATCATCTCTCATCTTTAAGTAATCGCTATATTATGACTCGGAGCGTTGAGTAAATTTGTCTATTATTATCCGGACGTGGTGGGGGTGGAGAGGAGGTATTCTTCCTTTCTCTCTCTCTCTCTCTCCCTCCCCATCTCCCTCTCTCTCTTCTTTTGAGTTAAATGGTAGTTGAAAAATTGCCAGAAAGCCATTTCTCACTGTCATCCCTCGTGACCTTGGCAGCAGCGGCGAGTGCAGTTTGACTTTGACTCAGTGCTTTTGTCCACATTGTGGGAATTTATTCTTTGAGGTCGGAAAAGCAGCAGAAAAGGAAATATTGCGGTGGGCCATTTTGAAATAGTAAGCTTTACAAATCATTCTTCTTTGGAAATTGAACTTATTTATAAATGGGGTAAAATGTCAACTTTTACATTTGTACCACTCCACTCTTGAAATCCTCATCACAGGGTCAGAGATTTAGAGGATCATCTCACACATCTTTGGTCTAAATGCTCCATCGCTCATCCAGCCCACTCAGGACCCACTATCCTCCCGCTCTCTTTGGTTTTCACACAAGCACACACTCTTTCCTTCTGTCTTGTTTCCTCTGTCTCTTTTTCTCCTCTTCTTTTCTCTCTCTCTCGTGCTGTTTCTTTCTCTTTCAACATTGCTCCTGTCCAACGACTTTAGCACACTTACTTTACATTAGCCCACACACTTACCCAGGCACCTGCCCCTTTGCCCCTTTGCCCCTTGATGTCCACGGTGCCCTTTTTTATCAGGCAGTTTTTGGTTTTTTTTTAAGCGTGAATGGGCATCGAGGTAGCGGATTTTCTGGGCAAGATATGCATATTCATGAGGGACATGTCCTCTGTGCCCTTAACCCCCCCCCCATCGACAGATTGCCTAGAGCAGCAAAATGACTTGAGCCGGGGCTAGTTCCATGTGCATTTATTTATTTTTTGAGCACCCCTCTGAACGTCTCTGCACGGGCCTGCACATGCGGTTTGTGTGCTAAACAAGGAAAGAAGAGAAAAGAAAGAAAATGAAATAGAAACCAACCAACTAGCCAACCAACCAACCAACCAACTACCTACCTACTTACCTACTTACCTAACTACCTGCCTACCTACCTACCTAACTCGGTACAGGGCAGTCCTGTCATGTGAGTAGTCCTGGCGTTCCCAGTCTCATCCATCCCGCTGAGCCTGAGGTGCTACATCTACATCTACATCTGCTGGTGGAGGGAACAGCCTCTCAAAGCTACTTAAAGTGGTTAATTACAGAGAACACACAGGGAGAGAGGGACGACAGAGGAGAAATGGTGAGGAAAAAAGAAGGTGTGGAATCCAGGAAAATCAATTATTTATTTTTTTTCTGGGTTGAAAGGCTTGTCGGGTGAGAATTGGAACGACAGAATATCGTGGAAAAAAAGTGGACGAAATAGGTCAGGATTATTTCTTAGTTTGTTTCCCTTCGTTTTTCACTTCTTCTCTTTTCCTTTTTCCCTGAAAACTTTTGATCATTTCCCTATCTTTTTTCTTTTACTGTTTGTTTTTGCACATCAGGGTAAATACTAAATTAGTCTGATAGCTCCGAAATAGACCATGACCTCCAGCACCCAGCACTGGCCTTTCGATCAAAACGGAAATGTACAGTGATCCATGAACACAGACACAGACACACACACACACACACACACACACACACACAGAGGAAATAATTGAATTGGTGCAGGAACATAAATGAACACTTGGCCTTTGATAGCGTTGTAGCTGTCAGTCGCGAGGCGGCAGCGTTGACGCAACGGAGAGAAATCTCTGCAGCGTGATGTTTGTTTGTTGCGGGGTCGGGTGACAGCACTAGAAGCCTGAGAAATTAAATTATTTTTTGTTTTCGTTGTCAGAAAACATCTGCGTAAGAGGAGGCCACAATTGATTTAATTATAAACCGTTCTAATCAGGAGAATATAGAAAAAAGCCAAACAACTCTCAACCCCCAATGTCACCGGCACCGCGTTCGATCAGGTCCAGCATCATGTGTTTGTCAAGCGGAGAAAACCAATTCCGCTTTTTACATTTAAAGTCTGTACACACACACACACACACGCACACACGCACACACGCACACACGCACACACACACACACACACACACACACACACACACACACACACACACACACACACACACACAGCCTGGAAGAGGCAAATATTCACTGGAACGGGTAGCGGACACTACACTTCAGAAAAGTCACACGGAATGTTCAAGCTTCTCATCCATTTGTAATAAGTGCAATTGAGATATTGGGTCTTAAAGGGGAATACCCCTCAAAAATAGCAGCAAAACACGCGTAAATTAAGCCAGGGTGGTATTCTCACTAGTTTTCCCATCCAGAAAACTCTGATATTTCCCAACCTAAACCTTTTTTTTTCAAGCATTGGGAATCAACCTGAGTGACTGAGTGGCATCAGAATCATTAAAATTGATCCAGTATTGACGGTATTGCTTCAGCCAGCAGCCGTGCAATAGGGCAATCATGTCGTCCAAGATCATCAGTGGAGGAAAATCTACCCAAAAGCCATACTTAAGTAAACGTATATATACCTTATCTAAAGTTGAGATCACCCATTAAAAAACGACTTACGTACTACTTAATACTACTACGTAAAGAGTAAAAAGTATCTAGCTTCAAATGTAGCCTACTCTAGCCTCAAATGTAGAAGCAATTATTTAAAATCCAAACACATTAGGCCTATGTTAAGTAAACCAGACAGAGCTGCCACCACATTTAAAATACTTTACATTACTTTTGATAATATGATATGTAATTAATTATGTAGCAAATGGTTTTGGGAGAATCACATAATTTGAAAAGTGGGCCAAAAGAATATATCTCGTTCAGAAATATAATGGAGTAAAAGTGAAAGTTGGTAGAACTTGAAATAAGTAAAGCAAGTAAACGTTTTCCTTTAAGTGGTATAATGTTAATAATGTCATATAAAAGGCATTTATCTAGTATTTATCTGTAAAAAAAACAAAACATCTCCTCAGCTCACACATATACAGTATATACACATATATAATATATACATACAGTATATATATACACACACACACATATATATAGACACACACACACACACACACACACACACACACACACACACACACACACACACACACACACACACACACATCTATATATATATATATATATATATATATATATATATATATATATATATATATATATATATATATATATACTGTATATAAGCCTATCTTCCAGGCAATGAGTCCCAGCGAGGTCTCTGCGCCGTGTTAGGTGAAGTGTATCAGGGGAACAGGGCACAGGACTCCCAATGGAGGGTGAGGGAGAGCAAAATTCCCTAATTTATTGGCTTTCCGAACACAAGACAGCAACTGAATCACTTTCCAAGGCACTTATTTACTCATAAATCAAATACAAAATAAAATGACCTCCAGCTGCCTCTTTCAAGAACTAGCTACTGATTGGCAAACCACCCCACAACTTTTACCCTGTTTAGCAATGCTCAATTGAGCCAGCTCGCCCATACCACACAATTAACAGTTGGTATAAACATTGTTTCAACATTACATTTACAGAAATGATTCCATCCTTCACATAACCACACTTAAAATAGGCATGGTGCATACGGTTACAACACACACAGTGATATTAATGGTTCAAACAGAATGTTTTCAGTGCCACAGCGCTTGGAAGCTGTCCTTACCTTTTGGAACGCAAGGCAACAACTAACCAACTGTGGCTGTGGAGGACCAATAAGGCTCAACCAACAACATATAATATAATATAATACCAGAACGCCATCTGTCAATCGTATAACTCACTCCCTTACATATACAGTCTATATATATAATCTGTTTATTCTGCCAAGTACATTTTCTTATACCGTTTCACACCAAAATTAGTGTGAAAGAAAAGGCGTAATCCTTTCTATGTATACGTTAAACATCTTTTTCCCTTTCATTTTTCCCTTTCATTTTTCCTTTTATTTCATGAAGGTCCAGACCATGTGGAACACCTGTCCTATTGCCTCCACATGTTAACCCTGACGCTTGAAGATGGAATATCAGACTAAATCAGTGTGTGTGTATTATACGTGTGTGTGCGTGTGCGCGTGCGTGTGGCCGGTGGTGTACCTTATACCTACAGTATGATGGAGCACCTTGGAGAGGGGATGGATGAAAAGAAATGCAGGATGGAGGGTGATGGAGGGGTGGAGGAGGGTGACAGAGGGGTGGGGGTGGGAAGGGTGTAGGCGGATCAGTGACAGCTAGGGGGCTCCCTCCCTCCCCCGGGAGAGGCCATTACAAGGTGCCGGAGGGGTGAGGTTGGAGGGGTGGGGGGGCATGTTGGAGCATCCTGCCATCCAGCTTATTGGCAATCTGTTAGCAGGGTGGAGAAGAGGAGGGAGGGAGGGAGGGAGGGAGAGAGAGAGAGAGAGAGAGAGAGAGAGAGAGAGAGAGAGAGAGAGAGAGAGAGAGAGGAATAAATTGTGGTATTTCATTACTGGAGAAGGTATTTGGGAATATCTCATGGGGCGGGGGGGGGGGGGCGTTGGCAGATATATTTATGGGGGCAAAGAAGAGAAGATAGATAGGGGGTGATTTAAAACGCCGGATGAGAATTTAGGGCGAGGAAAATGCAAAGACAGATACATTCGAGTACAACAGAAGGGAGTGTTTTTTAATGTCTAATGTTGTTTTACAGTATTGTCCTGTTGTATATATCGGGGGATCCTTAAAGTTGTAATTGTGGGACCCCCTTGATGTAAAAGTGAAGTAAAAATGTATTTACAATATTTATATATATATATATATATATGTATAGATACATTTATAATATATATTATTATTGTTTTATATTTTACTTTTACTTCCATATCCTATATGTATTTTATCTATTATTATTATTATTATTATTATTATTATTATTATTATTATTATTATTATTTTATTTTATTGTTATTTATTTTGTTAATATATAGAGAAATGTAAAACAAAAATGAATATGCATGGAGCACTGTTTCGAAATCCCTGGTTTAAATCTACAGTAACGTTTTTTCAGACAGGGACACTTTTCATCCATGCCAGCAGCCATTTTTGGAGCCTTCCTGATCAAAAGATCTATATGGAACTTATCCAGGTGACCGTTCATCACGGATGCAGAATAAATAGTGAAAATTCATTTAAAGTGTCGAATCCCAACAATGAAAACGTCAAGGTGGATCTACACAGCGCTGGGAAAAGAGCTATAAAAACAACTGTGTTGTGAATATGACAGGAGGCAGATAAAAAAAGAGGACGTTTTTAAAATAGGCATACATTCATGGGGAAGAAAAAGTGGAACATTTATTATTCCAACCAACAAGCGAACTATTTATTTTAATATTCAGCGCTCAATCTGAATCCGATGGGAACTGAGGCGTTTGCCATGCACTTTGAACTACACAACATGCATTTGCATAGCTTTTTGTTATTAAACAAAAAGAATATACTTTTAAATTTTATATTCTGTGATAATATTTTTTAAATAAAAATATTAAATAATGAATCATAATAAAAAACAATTAAACAAAAATTTTACATTTTTGATTTTATACAACTTTTTCTGAGAGGCGACGTAAATATCAACCTTCAACTGAAGTGAGAGGGAAAACACAACTACAAACTCCATGGCCTCAGGGTCTTATGGCATCCCAGAATCCCAGTCCCTGGCCTCGCTCGCCTTTTTTCTGAGAAGCCAAGGTTTCCCCTTATTGATTCTGTCACAGCACCCAATTTTTCAAAGACTTAGAGACTCCATGGGAAAAAGAGAAAAAAATATATAAAAAATCACCCCCTCCATACCACCCATAAGGAGTGATTTTTCTCTCTAACGTATGAGGCGGCTGCATATTTCCATTCCAAATGGGCCCAGAGTTATTAGTCCGGGCGGAGGGTATTTCATCACTGTCATCTGCACACGCAGAATTAATTGTCGGGACGGTTAGCCCCACGAGCCACCTTGTGGGGTGCAAACTACATTTTTCTAACCTCTAGACCTTAATCAAAAGCAACGAGGAGGATGAGGAGGAGGAGACACCTACTGTACCCAGGGTAGTTAAGCAGTGACACCAATTTGGAAAATCAGCAGGTTTTGGCTCCCGAAAGAAAAAAAAAAGATAATAAAAGTTGGAAGATGTTAGGAAGCACATAGAAAAACAACAAGAGTAGTATGAAATAAATCAAGTGTATTCACCTGCATTTTGTTGGGTCAGCCAGATTTTCAGCCTGTAACCGGCCCGGAGATTCCGCCCTCGATACGAGTGACTCAGTAAAAACATTGGATGAATGTTTTGACCGTTCGTTTGTTTGATTCAGTTGGTGTAACGAGGGTCAGAAGAGTCAGTTCAACTCAGAGTTGCGAATGGAATTGTTACAATAATCATTTCTTTCTGTCTAAATGATTTACTTGGAACATGGAATGCAAAGTGTCAATCAGTCACATTCAACATGAATTATGACAAATGCCATCACCATTTCTTCACATTAACGAAATCCTCAGTCATCATTTTCTGTTCGTGATTTTGGCTGATTTTGTTCAACTCTTTTGGCGGAGTGACTCCCGACTCCTGACTCCTGCGTCATTTCAATTTTGGTTCGCTACAACCAGCTTCGCACATCTTGCATCAGTAGAGGGAAGATTTCCAACCTGTTACAACGCTTAGGGTAAAATCAACAATCAATTTTCATTGTTGAGAGTGTAGCTACACTTGTAGAATAAACGAAAAAATAAAACCCCAAATAATCTTAATTTATCTTAATTATCTGTTATACATTTACAAAAAAAAAAATATTAAAATGGACTGATGCATTTCTGGATAATATTCTCTCAGGTTTTATATTTTTAAACGTACTGCTAACATGGTTGTTCACATGGTCACATGGTATTTTTCTTTTTAAATGAATCTACATTTCATTGCTAACCTTCAAATGTATTCAAAGGGCCGTTCTACATTAATACGAGGGCCACATTTGGCCCGTGGGCCGCTGCTTAGAGGAATCAGGACTAAAAGTTTCCGCATTTTATGTTCCCTAATATTATAAGAAGAATCTAATTGGGATTAAGAGTTGACTCCAGTGGAAAAAAAAGGGATATGCCATGTTCACCACTGTTTGCAGATGATATCAATATATTTTTAACAAACAGTGCAGGTAACCAGACTCTATACTGAGTTCAAAATTCAGCCACGGTCAATGCGTTGAAATTGGCTCCAGAAAGATGCCAAATGCCACAGAAAATGACGGAAGCCGTCTGAGACAACTTTCCCAGCATAAGTAATAGATGAGGAGGATGGTATTCATAGTGCAGCTGCGTTCAAAGCCACAGCTGTAATCATTTTAGGGAGTGTGCAGGGAGAGAGTGTACTTGGAGTGTACTTGGACGACTGCATAATAACCTGAAAATGGAGTTGGATTGAGATACATGGAGAGGAAAAAAAACAGATGTTGGTTTGGATTATTAAGACCAATAATTCAAGAGAAATAGTGTTTGAAAGTCGTTCGTTGAGGATCAATCGGGACTCAGTATGTCATAATTAGAGAGATACCTATATTTTGGTTGTTGTGTCAGTCCAAGGGGGCAAATTGAAATATTGTTGGGCAGACACATATTGATTAATGAGCGTTAATTGAACACTTACAGTCCCATTCAGCACTAATCACTTAAAGTGTAATCGCGTTCTTAATTAAGACGTGAAAACAGGAATTAGTGATGGTAGTTTGGCTGCATGGCTTAATGACACACGCACTTAACAAATATGGCTTGTGAAAATTATTAGTTGAAGTGGCATGTAAAATAAATAATTCTACACCAATGATTACAGCGCAATTAACCTTCTCCAGGATTTTTTTATTGCAAGCCTACAGCTGGAGTGCTGCGATATTCCAGAGGACCCGAGGGCATGTAGTTGCATAGCATACAGTTATACAGTGGTGAAAATATGCTGGTAATAATTGCTACAGAGAGTTTTAGGAAGGTTTTCTTTTTGATTTCTCTGGTAGAATTCAATTGAAAATGTATGTGATTGCTGTACAAAATCAATATGATTATGAAGCAATATTTAGTAGGCAACATCACTGCCTGGTTTGGGAACTGTACTGCTCAGGACAGGCGGGCCCTGCAGAGGGTGGTGCGTTCGGCTGAACGTACCACTGGAACTACCCTCCCCCCCTTGCAGGACTTAAACACCAGGAGGTGTAGCAGCAGAGCCCGCAGGATCATGAAGGATCCTCACCACCACAACAACGGACTGTTCCAGCTGCTGCGGTCAGGCAAGCGCCTCCGCAGTCACACAGCGATGACAGGGACTGAGACAGAGTTTTTTCGCGCAAGCAATTAGAACTGTCAATGCTGACCTCACCAGAGGTCCTCACTGAGCCACACACATAGGATCCACTCCCTTACTGTACTATATGTAGCATACTGTACCGCATACTGTGTCACTGTTCTGGGTTGTTCGTGATGCCGTATTGCTGCGCCGTACTGTTGTATACTGTGCTGTATTATCCCAAACACTACCTCACTTCATTCACATGCCACTTTAATGCACATATCTGTATATACATAATTGCCTATTCCATATACATAAGCCTATTCCCTCTATCTATTCCATTTTATTTCACATTATTTTATTGTATTTTGTTTGTTTTGTATTTTATTCGATATATTTTTATTTTATTCTATAAGTATTCGACTTACTGTATTACATTTTAGAAGTCTGTTAGTTGGTCTATTAGAAATAAATTTTTCCTAGGACATATTGTGTGTTATAACCGGGTGCGTTGCATTACATTTCACTGCATACATGTATGAAAGTATGTATATATATATGTGACGAATAAAGCTCTTGAATCTTGAATCTGTAATCTTGAATCTTGAAGTATGATGGAATACTTTATAGTATACTGGTACAGTGCTTCTTAAAGTGGACCTATTCTTTTTACACAAGTCAATATAGGTCTCTGGGGTCCCTAAAACATGTTTTAGAAGTTTTTTCTGAAAATGCAACTCAGATATGTAGTATTTGCATTTGAACCATTCTAACGTGGGTCCAATCCACCCTGTCTGCAAATGGGCTTTTTCAGTGGGAGGAGCCACCCTCCCGAGGCCTCTAGTTCTGTTAGCCGAATGGGGTTTGAGCTAGTGGAGTTCCAGTTCTCAACCTGCAATGCAACTCTTCATTCATTCTTAAATCATGAACACGACCTGTAGGATGACAAGAGCACAGTTATCTATTGTACAGAACCACCACCAATCGCCCTCTTTGGTGAACAATTTTACCTTGTTTGGGTCTATAAACAACTAATCACTACTCCAAGAGGGGGACAATCACCACGGGTGAGAGAAATAAACATAGAAACAAACAACAACATGTACATGGAAAAACATATACACTGGACGACAACATGTATCGAAAAATCTAGTTAATTAGAGTTAATTAGGTCCAGGAAAGCTGAAACAGCAATTTGGGCACGTAGCCTCTGACTGTCATAGTTATGGCAGTAAATGAGGACGAAAAGGAGAGGGATGCAACCAGGAGGGTGTTGGGATGTGGTCCTGTGATGAGGCTGCCTGTAAGTGTGTGTGTATGTGTGTGTGTGTGAGGTGTCCACCGGTGAGGGTACAGGATTCATCCCAATTAGTTCTGGTGTATAAGGTCAGAATTATGTCGTGACACCTCCAAGGAGCGGAAAGGCCCCGAAGCCACCTCTGAGTCCCGCTGCCACATAGACACCCTACGGCTGCAGGAAAGCAGGAAAGCCCCGTGTGCCCCACCCTGCAGGTACTGAAGACCCAGCGGCCTCCAGAGAAGCTGGAAGCCCGCGACGCAGCTGCAGGCACAGAACCTGGGGCTTGGGCACCAGGCACGGACCACTCCAGATCTTAGATCTACAAGGCTTCATTTAAAAGTTTGTTTCGACGATGGTTGCCATCCTCCAAGCAGAAGAGGAGGAGAAAACGTACATTGCATCAGATGGAGCAGATGACCATCAAAAGAAATCCATGATGAGCTGACGTCAACTTGTGCTGAGAGTAGAAACCTTTCAAAACTGAGCATTAAGAGCGGTCGGAAGCCTGAGCGTTTTGTTCACAGCGATTCCTTTGTCATTAGTTTGATTTCATTATTTGACACCTTGACATCGTAACATTGTTTATATGACAGAAAATAAGGAAAAGCTTAACAGGTCCCCTTTAATACCTGTCAGTACTCTTTACTGAGTGACTCACCAAGAACCGATCTCAATAAAGAGTTGTAGCGTCATATGGACCTATAATTAATATCCATATTTTAATTAAGTTGAACGCCACCAAAGTTTTAATAAAACTTGGAAAATGAATTTTGTTTATGGCTGCACAGGCGACGATAAAGGTTCTTAGCCCTCAGGGAAGCCCTCAGGAGTTCTTTACATTCAGAAATTCTCACACGATATATCAGATAAATACCCACCTACTTCTTAATAAAACAATGAATATTTATTTTTAATAACAGAGTTTAATAATATAAGACAAAGGTGAGGTGGAAAAGAAAGTTAACTCACATTCGACAGAAACACACACCTTGGAAATGAAATGGTGGCTGCTATGGGAAGAGGAGGATATTGACTAAGAGGGATTATATTTAATAGCGCTTTAATGCGCAATTTAAATATTTTAAGCTGAATAAGGAAATAAAGAGATTATTGCCGTGCCACATCAACATCACTTTGCCATGCTTTACCCGAGTTCCGGGCTTACTGGGTTCGCCTTTTCCTGGATCACCATATCAGCCACGATGGGTCGTGACTCGTCTTTGTTATCGGATCAACTCGGGATTCCCATCTGGTCCGGATCTGCGAGGAGGGTCACATACTGTATCCATCCGTATTGTCGGGTTTTGGAACGGCAAGATGTGGCGTGCGTGTTGGGCATGACTAATTCCGGGCTTGGCGGGTGGTGGTCGGGTGGTGTGTTGGCGCTTCTGGTGCGTTCGTTCAACGCAGGTAAAGTGACTCGCCCAAAACGGTTGTTCGAGGCCGAAAGGAGAGATCTTTCAATGGTGGTTTTTCAACCAGATTTAAGAGAAGATAAAAGGAGGAAAGGCCTTTAAGGTACAATTCGCACCTGAAAACCTGGTTTCAAAGGACAAACAAAAGACAGGGCCACATGCCACCACGGCCAGGTAAAGTAAAAGTAAGTTCTTCAGGTAAACGTCATGGTCACAAGAGAGTGCAGAGCTCACAGGGACCGACGAGCGGTCAGGTTCCGGGGTTTTGACGTCCTCCGAGGGGTCGGAACTGGAAGTGACCTCCTTCAATGGCCATTGGTCGAGGGGCTTAGTGAGATGTAACCCATTGGTCCGTGGCAGAAGGAAGGTGTTCCCTTGATTCAGGTACGTTTAGATTTATGATTTTACTCCTAATCTGGTTTATAATCCATCTCATTCAAAATTTAAGGACCAGAATCAAATCCGCGTTTGACAAAAAGGAATCTTGAAGTAAAAGATACATAAAATACATGCTAATAATAATAATAATAAAATACACATAAATAGATCTTTGAAATGCAAGAAGATAAACACATACATTGATGAATCTTTGGAATGCAAGAAGATAAACCCACACACCTGAACAATAACTCTTGAAATAGAGAAGATAAACCCACACACTAAAAATAGTAAATCTTGAAATAAGGGGCGAGGAACAGTTATGCGATAGGGATCAGGGTTCGGGGCAACCCCATCTGTGGCTGCTAAGGGGCGTGGAAGTTCAGCAAATGGAAAGACAGCGTGAACATATTTTAACATAACTTTGGTTACATATTGATTAAGATACATTTTCAGTTCAATCTCCCTTTTAGGGAAACAGAGTTTAGGTCATGTAAATCTCCTGGAGCAAATGGCCTGCAGTCCAGCCGTTTGTGCTGGGGTTCCCTGCTGTGAACAGCAGGGGAAGGTTTCACAGGAAAAAAACACCGGAGATGTCTGTGTCGGCTATTTTAGTGAGCTCCAACTGTTAAAATTGCTTTACTGTGGGTTTCCGGTGAGGGGGAGGATACATTTAATATAAAGCAGACGGTCCTCCTTACGGAGTCAAACCTTTCATCGCTGCAGATAGCTCTCACTTTGGATGAGAAACTTGAGCTTGTTCTGATGAACACAGAGCTGCTGTTCTGTTGGAACAGAATAATTAGTACAGATCTTGCAACACAGGGAGCTAGTTAAAGTTATTAACGTATTTTAAGTGGAATTTGAAACATTTTCACGGCACGACTGGTTGACCTCGAGGCACAGTGCTTGAAAACTGCTGTACTAGAATACTCATACACTATATAACTACTTAACTATTGCTATATTTACAGGATTTGGGACAATAACAAAGTTTGCGGATTCAAACTACGTATCTGTAGTTTTAATCCAAACTGGAACCTCATCTCCTTCTTCAAGTAATTCTAATTGACGGTAGGTTTAATCCTCTTCCTAAACCAATCTCTCTCTCTCTTTCCACCTTGCCCTCTCTCCGTTTTACTTTTATCACTGTTCTTGTCTGGACAGGTGAATAAGTGATGGCGCTCCTCTCATGTTGTGAGAAATATATGAATGGAGGAAGCGGAGGGAGGGCTGTATATTCTCTTTGACTCCTCATTGCCTCTTCTTGGACTTATCGGTGCACCCACCGCCAAGGTCAAAATAAAAGGTGTATATTTTATAAAGATGGATCACGGAACAGAACTGGTGGTTTCTCAGACTTGGCACGGCAAGATGGCCGCCGGCCTCCCACCGGCCCCCAAGGCGCCCATTTCTCAATGTGTTAACAGTGAAATATGGAACATCAAATCTGATTCATGCTGCATAAACAAATTCTACATGCACATTTCTTACCGCCAGAAAGTAAAGGTCCCTGAACTCAATGGGCACGAGAAACGAAAAATGACCTTGATATCTAGTTGATGTTTTAGGATTTCATGGAATGGAATGCTTATTAATAATAACAATAATGAATATGTGAATATTCAAATAAATATATATACATATTTTTTTTTAAGTTGGAAGTTGTTTTGTACGCTACAGGTATGAGCGTCTGATTTTTATATACAGTATTTATATTTAGCCTTCATTGAAGAGAACAGGGAAATAACCTATTCTCCAAAAATATATTGTTCGAGAAGGTCCCCGTGAACCATACCGCTGACACGACCTTCAATCACACTTAGCGACAGACAGGGAATTAGAGATATCCCCACTGCTATCTGCTCGCATCTGTCATGCTGTGGATGTATTTTGGGGTACCGGCAGAGTCGAGTGAAGAAAAAAAAAAAAGACGAGTGGTAAATATTCAACTCATACAACCTTCCACCGGGAGAACTAAACACAAACCTCGATAAGATCCAGGACTATTAGGTAAACTGACACTTTTTAAAAATAGTATAATGATATTCAGTTATGTAGAAAACCCCTTGTTTCAATCCCAGGGTGCACTACTGCATCACTGTGGCAGTGATTGAAAACATCCTGCTCCTTAATTAAGTGCAGCGTCATCAACTCTTTCACCAAATTGCATAATCTAAAGACTGAGCTCTGAGACTAAGATACAAGCTTTTAAACCTCATCATCAATCTGAGAAGACGTCTAGGGCTGCGAAATATGGAAGAAAAAATATGCAATGTGACACGTAGTAAACAATACTACATCGTGATGCACGACTCGCAAAAGATTTGTCCATATGAAACCAATCTTTTAAACGACTCGGGAGTCTGGAGTCACTCCTGCAAAAAAGTTAATCTTCAACTCACAAACTTAGAGTGTTAGTTTCCGTAGATTCCCAAATTCATCCTCAGAGATTTTGAGTCTTATTTTCAAAAGATCAGTGCCCCCCCGCTGCGTTCTTTCCTTCCTCTACGGCACTAATACGCTTTTTCCATGCACTCACATATTCCCTTTGCTTCAGTTCTGATTCCACAGACCTCTGACATTTCTCATACAGTATATTTCGGGGAACGGCAACTTGAGAGAAATGTGTGTGTGTGTGTGTGTGTGTGTGTGTGTGTGTGATCCTATCTGGTATCATTTATCCAAAGTATTTATAAGACTTTGAAAAATAAATAATTTTTTTCTGACAGCGTCAATGAATGGCATAACATTTGCAAAATATTGTGTTGTCTGAGTTTGATACTGTTCCCCGTTTCAACCTTTTGTGACAGACGAGTCTTTTAAATCCAAGGTATCTCCACACAACAGATACCGACAGTACAGACTCCTCCGCCTTCGAATTTCCATCGAAACAACTCATTTTCTTTTGTTTTTGTTACGTAATGTTTCCATGCCTTCTGCTCGTCTCTGGGTTTTATTACTTTTATCACCCAACTTAAAAATGTATCTTTTTTTTAATGTATTCACAATTGAAATACTAAAATTGTGTTAAATTCATTCAGAATCAGAATCAGAGTTGTCTTTATTGACAAGTAAATTTACACAAATAAGGAATTTGTCTCGGTGTTTGGTGCATAATAATAGCAATAAACATAGTAATTGATAATAAGGAAGTAAAATGCAAGTACTCCAGGTTAAGAAACATAAATGTTAAATAGAACAGGATGAAATAAGAAAAAAATAAGTAAACTATATAAGAATATGTAAAATATGGTTATATAGAAATAAAGAGCTGTACAGTTTGTGCAGGAATGTGCAAATGTTCACAGTATGAAGTATAACAGTATGAACAATGTGCAAGGATAATAGTCCAGAAGAAAGTGCGTTAGCTATGCATTGACAGATGTGGAGACTTTACGTTAATTTAGCGTGTAGTGTCTACGGGGGCGAGATGAGAGTCTGTGTCAGCCTCGGGCTTTGTTGATGAGGCCAGCTGCAGACGGGAAAAAACTGTTCTTATGGTGAGTGGTTCTGGTCCTGATGGACCGCAGCCGCCTGCCGGAGGAGAGTGACTCAAAAAGTTTGTGTTCAGGGTGGGAGGGGTCAGCCACAATCTTTGCTGCTCGCCTCAGGGTTCTGGAGGCGTACAGATCCTGGAGATATGGCAGGTTACAGCCAATCACCTTCTCAGCAGAAAGAACGACACACTGCAGTCTGCCCATGTCCTTGGCAGTGGCAGCAGCCACTCCATCACCAGATAGTGATGGAGGAGGTGAGGATGGACTCAATGATGGCAGTGTAGAAGTGCACCATCATTGTCTTTGACAGGTTGAACTTCCTCAGCTGCCATCATGAGGTACATCCTCTGCTACAGCTTTTTTGTAAAGGGAGCTGATGTTCAGCTCCCACTTCAGGTCCTGGGTGATGATGGTACCCAGGAAGCTCCTCAGTGTCGACTAAGGAGTCACACAGGGTGATGGGGGTGGGCAGGGCTGGGTTCTCCCGGAAATTGCTAACCATCGCCACTGTCTTCCAAGCAAAGAATTCCAAGTTGTATTGATTGCACCAGTACACCAGGTGACAAATTTCCCACCTGTAGGCGGACTAATCCCCACCAGAGATTAACTTAATTTGGGTGGTGTCATCCGCAAACAGTGCAGCTGTTGGTGTACAGGGAGAAGAGTAGAGGGGTAAGAACTCAGCCTTGCGGGGTATCGGCGCTGATGGTTCAGGAGTCAGACACATGTTTCCCAGCTTCGCATGCTGCCTCCTGTCAAACACAAAGTCTATGATGCATCTACAGGTGGAGTCAGGCACACTCAGCTGGGAGAGCTTGTCCTGCAGGTGAGCACCAGTGATAGTGTTAAAGTCAGAGCTAAAATCCACAAACAGGATCCTGGCATAAGTTCCTGAAGAGTCCAGGTGTTTGAGGATGAAGTGGAGGGCCAAGTTTACTGCATCACCTACGGACCTGTTGGCTCTGTACACAAACTGCAGGGTGTCCAGGAATGGGTCAGTGATGGCTTTTGGTGGGACAGCACAAGGCGCTCAAATTATTTCATTACCACAGAGGTCAGGGCGACGGGTTTATGGGCATTAAATCCTGTGGTCCTTGGCTTTTTGGGAACAGGGATGATGGTTTAGGTCTTGAAGCAGGCTGGCACATGGCATGTCTCCAGTGAGGTGTTGAAGATGTCTGTGAACACCGGAGACAGCTGATCAACACAGTTCTTCGGGGTAGATGGAGAGACAGAGTCAGGCCCAGCTGCTTTGCGGGGGTTCTGTCTCTTGAAGAGTCTGTTAACGTCTCTCTCCAGGATGGTGAGAGTCGTCATTGTGGTGGGGCCTCTGAGGTGGGGAGCCGTGGAGAGGCCCAGGCCCCTGCTGTGGTGGTGAGGTGTAGCTGATGGGCTGGAGCTGGTTGAGGGTGTCATGGGGAATGGTATCAGGACTGTCCCATTGTCTTTCAAAGTGACAGTAAAAGTAATTCAGACTGTTGGCCAGCCGTGAGTCGGTAGTGGAGTGGGGGCTCTAGGTTTGCAGTTGCAGACAGAAGCAGAGTCATGCTGTTGTAGCTGCTGTATAGTTTCTCAGAGAACATTCGGGTACAGTACAGCTTTGCTCAAGGTCTTGCTAAACCTGCACTTAGCCTCTTTAAACCTGTCTCTGTCCCCCCCATAAACGTTGCTTCCTTCTCCAACTTTAGCTGTCTGAGTTTGGATGTGAACTAGGGTGTGTCGTAACTTGTTGTAACTCAACCTAGTGCCTGATGGCCTAAAGCTGCTCTCTCTGAAAAAAAACAGATGTAGGATGTCAAGCTTCTGTGAACTCATCCAGACTGTTGGTAATAGTCCTGAAAGCATCCCAGTCGGCACAGTCCAAGCACGCCTGAAGATCCTGCACAGCTTCATTGGTCCACTGCTTTGATTTCCTCACCACAGCTTTAGAGAGCTTTAATTTCTGCGTGTATGAAGGAATCAGATGGACCATGACGTGGTCAGAGTGTGCCAGTGCAGCTCGGGGGATAGCGTGATGGGCACTGCTTACTGCGGTGTAAGAGTGATCCAGAATGTTCTCCTCTCTGGTGGGGCATTTAAGTCACTGTCTGTATTTGGGGAGTTCATGGGTGAGATTTCCTTTGTTAAAGTTGCAGAGGACAATAACTAGGGAGTCTGGGTTTGTCCGCTCCACATACAGTACCTGGTCGACAAGCATGCGCTGTGGCACCTGCACGTCGGCCTGCGGTGGAATGTAAACACCGACCAGTATGTTTGTCACCAACTCATGGGGGAGAAGAAGGGTTGACAGTTAATTAAAAAATTAACAGCTATTAATGGGATCACTGTCACATGTCACACCAGTAAATGTTTGTATCAAAACTGATTCCTCAACCTTTCCTCTTGCTGGAAAGTTCCGTTTGGTGGTCCGCTCTGAGGTGTTGGAAGCCTGCCAGCTGCACACGCAGATCGCACGGTAGTACGGTATCGATCCACACAGCCAAGTCTCTGTGAAGCACAGTGCAGAATATCAAGAAAAGTCTTTGTTCTTCCCCAACAGTATCTGTAGTTATCCAGTTTTTTGCACAGTGAACGCACAGTAGAGAGAAATATTTCTTGTAACGTGCGCGCCGTCCACATCGGCGGAGACGCACGAGCGCGCCGGCACGTTTCCCTCGCCTCCGACTTGTCACTGTCTGTACAAGGGAGAGTGTGCCTTCGACCAGAATGTCCAGTAATTCCACAGATGTGGCGATGAAAGTGGGAAATAAACCTGCAGAGGTTGTAACCCTGATGTTCAGGAGCTTTTTTTGTGGGGAAAGAGCTCCGGGTAACTTTCACAAAACACCCTCTTTACAAACAAAACATGACAAAACAACATGCACCAACACACCGAGGCAGCCGTCTGCGGCACCATCTTGGGTGAAAGATGCCGGCATCTTCAAACCACTTACGTTGCACTTAGTGTGTTAGAAGTTGTACTTAAGATGTGCTTAAATATATTTAACATATGTTTTGTTACTTTTGATGACCAAAATAACATACTTTTAACAAGTATACAAAAGTACAGCTTAAGTTGGGTTAATGTTTCAATATACTTTTTAATAAGTGTATTTTTACTCCCTTTACAGCTTGCGGTGTGGGAGTGGTGTGGTTTAAGTAGCCACACCTGTCTTGTCTCTAGGTCATTGGCCCCAGGATCAGGGAGGCTGTTCGCCTGTAGCTCATTAAAGTAATCAACGAGCAACAGGTAAAACCCCCATCCCCACACACATGGGAGAGGAGCCCTTGTCATGTCAAGTTGTCCATCTGCTACGGGCTTGTTCCACCTTGCCCACTCTCCATAATAAAATTCTCTGTGTCGGAGGGCCCTCAAAATGCCACTCGGTTGGTGTGTGGCAGGCGGATCTGCTACACAGCTTATTAAAGACTAATACACCAAAGCTGTGGTTTAAATAAGTACATAAAAGTAAATATGAATGTAGCCCTATGGAAAAATTTGGTCTAGAATCTAAATGTTTATTGATTCATAAATAGGAATTAATAAATTGTAGAAATAGAATAAGTTCAAAAATAGGATTTAAAAGGTTAAAAACTATGCAGAGGTTTGATATTGCATATTGTGCCATAGCCATAGGACTTCACGGGTTTTCCTCCACCTACCATCAGTAAGGACCCCCACGAAAAACATGCAGACATCATCGTCTGACCAGCGATGGACACTTGATACCAGGTCCCCAGGCGCGTCGACCAATGTAACGTAGTTTGCATTCAGTTCAATATCGTCAATTTTGGAATGCTTATATCACTTATATTATATATTATACATTCTTGAAAAAGATGAAGAATTCTCTCTTCATGTTCACATGTCACGCCAGGATATCGAACGTGATCTGATATTGTCTTGGGCAGAGAGCAGAACGTGCACCAGCAAGAGAGAGAAAGAGAGGGGGGGAGAGAGAGAGAGAGGAACTGGGCTGAACGTCTCCTTCAATAAGAATGAAAAATACACATATCACAGGAGAAAGGAGCAGAAAAGAGAATTAATAACACTCTGCCGAGCTCGTCGCACTTCTAAATTCTCTTTCTCTCCCTCGGTCGGTCGCTCTTTCTGCTTCATTTCACTCTTCTCTCTCTCCCTCTTATTCAGTGTTTTTCAACCGCTGTGCGTAGATCACGTGAGTGCTCGCCAGGTGTGCATGAAAACTCCACTTAATAAAATAAATAATGGAAACTAGCGCTGGTGTTGCAAGATCAAAATTGCCAGGCTGCGCCAAGTCAGTTCCAGACGGAATAGCAGCTCTTTGTTCATCAGGACAAACTCAAGTTTCACATGGAAAGTCAGAGCTATTAGTAGCAATGAAAGGTTGGACTCTTATTTTAGATTCGGTTCATGACGAGTCACTCAGTAAAATGAGTCAATTTTCTCTTAGTTAGTCTGAATCATGTTGGTGTCACGTGCGAGGGAGGAATTCCTGAGCGATGAACGGGTTTGGTGGAAATCAAACTGTAAGATAGTCACATTCAATAATAATTTATAACTAGAATTAATTCCTTGACCTTTTTTTGCCTTGGACTTGGAAAATGTTGTTATAATTATTTTGACTTTGAGTTGAAAATTCACTCCCCCACTCTTTTGCCGCAGTGACTTCCGACTTCCGAGTCATTTCAAAGGTTTGTTCACGACGAACTAATCATCAGTGAGTCATGTATCACTACCTATTAGCCATAAGCACTGTTGTACATGTTTCTGACATTTTTAGTCGTTAACAGGATGGTGGTGTGTCATAGGATTATTTAATTGTAATGAGGGTGCTGTGGCAGAGTAAAGGCGTGTTAACACCGCTCTAAACAATTTAAATTTAGCATTAGCCACCTTATTGGCTTTCATTGGTGATTTGTTGCATTGCTGTTAAAACGCATGACGTTGCTTTTGCTGTCAGTGGAAATAAATGACAGCGGCCGTCACCCATCTTTTCTCCATCCACTCCTCTCCTCCACCTTCTTGCCATCTACTCCATAGCACCCCTTGGTTCTATATTCTGAATATTTAGGTCGCTTTCCTAACATTTTGCTAATTTTCAGATTTTAACATTTATATTTAGACTTATCATTGAGATTTAACATTTAGATTCAACATTTAACATTTAGATTAACATTTAACATTTAGATTTAATATTTAGATTTAACATTTAACATTTATTTTTTACATATAAACATATTGTTTTACATTGATTTCTGTCTCAAATGTGAGGAAAATTTGCTAAATGTGAGGCAACCTAAATATTCAAAATATAGCTCCTAGGAAATTGTAACCAAAGTTTTGCATTCGGCACCCCATACCGGAGGTGTGTGTTGATTAATAAAGAGTGGAACCGATGGAACCACCGGGGTCCGCCCTAACTCAGCTCCTTCACTCCACTGCTCCAGCATCAAGGCCAGGTGAGAGAACGAGATAGAGAGAGAGAAAGAGAGAGAGAGAGAGAGAGAGAGAGAGAGAGAGAGAGAGAGAGAGAGAGAGAGAGAGAGAGAGAGATAGAGAGAGAGAGAGAGAGAGAGAGAGAGAGAGAGTGTTCTCCACCGCCTCATCCTTACTTCTTACAGCCTGCCAAAAGACCCCCCTGACGGTGCTCTTCAACTCCTCTGGTCAGAGCATGGTTCATGCAGAGGGGGGATGTGCTCGAAACACTGTGCAGCCCTGTGATGCTTATGATGGTTCGCTAGGTTGTTGTGGACAATTCCTTTTCTCAAGCTTTTAAAGTAGACATACTAGTTATGAAATAACTTCAAATCAATCTGTCTAATTATTTTATTTGGTAAGTAGTATTATCGCAAAGTAACCCCATTTAGAGTGTTACAACACCCTGTCGGGGCCGTACATTATCCCTTACTTACACATCACAGGACATTAATGAGTTAAAAATAAAAAAATAAAAATTCCATTAATGTTAAAAGTACATCTGTCCTACCTAATAATAGCCTGCAATGTAAAAGCCCTTTCTGGTCACGTTTGTGAATTATTTAAGAAAAATGGCACAATAGCGCTATAGGCCCACTTTACAATAACTAAATAAGACCCACTAAATGAACAAACAAGCAAAGCATAAGCAAACATGATATTTTTTCTCTGGCTTACATTTTCATATAGTAATGTTTATTAACATGCATATAAGACAGGTATGTTTGTATGCCGTACAGGGCATTAAAATCATCACACTCTTTATCAGCTCTGATTATAAAATGTAAAATTAACTTCATACTGTATACAGTATATAAATACCAAGTGGTACCCTCTTGATCCCTTTCAACAGCGGAAACTAAAATTCAATTACTTTTTAAATTTTTTATTTGGTAATGTTATATTTTAAGCATTAAAACAGAGGCAAAGCCCGACTTGGATATTCCAGTTAAAATCAAGCTCAGTGAACTATAACTCCATTTATTAACCTTATCTTAATTACTCTTCAGTGTCCGCTCTAACCTTTGATAATAAAATGCTCACGGAAGCAGGGCTTTCCCACAAGTTAACACTTAAATATGCATTTTTATGTGCAGGAAAAACTTTATTTTTTTCTTTTCCCCTCAGAGAGGAAAAGTCTAACTGATATTGTGGCCTTTATTTCTTTTACATAAGCCCCCCTGGTGAATACAAACCAGGACTTAGAACCAAACTTTTCAATCTCTCTGCTGTTATTAATATTCTTTTTAGTTTTTTTCATGTATATTGTTGTACTCAAGAGCGCTGGCGTTGGTTGAATGTCAAGGTCGATGTGTTCCAGTGGAGTCGCGGTGAAACCAAACAACGGCTTGGTATTGATCTGTGCGTTCACTGGTTGGCGATTTGGGGGCAAGGGACCCGTGACCTTCTGCTGCGTCAGGACTTGGTTTTTAAACCTTTACCCCAACATCTCAGGGTCACAGATAACGCTGGCCTTGCAATATCACTGTCGTGTATTATATACTGACTTTTTTTGTTTCATAGAACTAAAACACATTAAAATATTGACATTTACAGAGGAAACGCATGTCTTCCTCATTGACACCACTTTAAGAAAATCATATTTTTTATGTAAAAATGTAACTTTATTTGCAATTGCATGTTAAGCTCAGCTACATGGATCTAATGGACATTTTATGTATTTATTTATCCATCCATTATTTTTTGAATATATATTTATTTCTGTATTAAGTAATTAATTTATTTATGTTTTTATCCATTTTTGATTTATTGATCTATCTATTTTTCACACATAGGGGCGGGCTGCATACTTGAATTTTCTTGAAATTCAAATGACTGTTTGATGTTTTGGGAGAAAAGTTTGTTTCATCCATTATTCATTACTCTCTTTCCCTCTCTCTCTCTCTCTCTCTCTCTCGCTCTCTCTCGCTCTCTCTCTCTCTTTCCCTCTCTCTCGCTCCCTCTCTCTCTCTCTCTCTCTTTCTGTCAGTCCCTCTTTATTCCTGGTGTGAATATCAACAATCCACCTCAGTAAGCACACACACTGCTCTTCAGAACACGCACTCCAATCAGGAGGCAGAGAAATAAATAAAACCCCAAAGCAGGGCCTCGTTTCCTTTCATACGCCGTTTACATTTTCTCCACCCATCACTTCTCCGCCTCTGTTTGCCGGACGATCGTTCAATTAAAATCTGTTATCTATGGGAACGCTGGGGGAATTCCTCTCACCTAAGCTGCCCCGACCCATAATCTAAAGCAAAAAGCCAATTAATTAACAGGGGTCCGCATTATGGAAAAACAAACCGGGGGGAAGAGTGTGGACTTTATCACATTTCCCTTTAAGTGAATTAGTCAGAGGGAGTGTAATATGATTAGACATTTACTCGAGCAGCGTTGAGGTACTATGATATATGCGTTTTGTGACATACGTGAACTCACACATTTTTTGATTAATTGTATTATTTGGTTCATACATAACTTGGTACATTATTTGGTTCAAAGATATAAGCTTACAATATATGCACCCTCTATTAAACATGGTATTTATAGTTGCAGTGCTTAGCATAAACTGACCACTAGTTTAAAGCCTACAACAAATGTATTGGAATACAACTAGCCATTTAACTAGTGTTTATCTTAAGGTGAAAAACACTGATCTTTTCCAATAGTGTCTTTTCCAGTAATATATTATACTCTTATTACCACCCTTGCACACACAGTACATATACAGATTTTATCTCATATATACTGTCTGTATATACATTCAAACTTGAATGATTTTCTATTTTTGACACATGGGGAATTGTTGATAAAGAGGTTTATTGTTTAATAATGCGTGGCTTGTGGAGCGAGTTCTGTCAGACAACTTGACAGCGCCACATGCTTCCACGCGCACACACAGTAATAGCCCGGCCCTTTAAACAGCCAATCCCTCCAGCCCTGCCTGCTTTAATGCCTGCTTCGCTTGCTTGCGTTGCTGCGCTCCCTCGACTGTACTCTTCTATCTGATGAACTCATCACTCCCAGTGCTGTAGTGGTGCGTAAATGCAGGTATACAGTGTATAACATGTAACAGTGTCCATACGGCACAAAAGTTCAAAGGTCAAAAGTTCAGACACAAAGCTTTCACATGGTACTATCCTCATGTTGAACGGCAGAAAATTGTTTTAAAAGTAATTATTAACATGACACCACTTAAGTTAGCAACTGCTTTGCATCGTCTGATGTTATGGTGTACAGCCGCGCACACACTGTATGCGCACAGACAAACACACACAGAGTGCTTCAGGGACAGAAACGTCATGCACCGCTGTCGGTCTAAAAACATCAGACCTCGATCCAGAACACCAGTGAATCAAACGAACAATCCAGATAAAAACCAAAACTGTGCAGTACAAAGGCGAGACAACACAATGCGACTGCCATTTCTCAATGACATCCCAAAAACCGCAACAAACCGATGACACAAACTGGCACAAGATAGATTACAAAAAAGCTGCCGGGTCCCTAGGGCACAGCACATGAAACAAAGAATTACTTACCTGTACAGAATATGAATAAAGAATAATGGTGAAGCATGAGATAAACTGTAAAACAAGTAGGCTATGGTAATATATACAGGTACTCCTTACTTAACAACCTACCTGTTTAACGACCGTTCAGACTTTTTGTGCGCTGCGTACAATAGAGCGCCGTGTGCGCTGTGTGCGCGGCGTCTTAGCGTCAAGCTTCTTAGTGCGCATCATCCTTTATATATTTTATACATAATATATACTATATACACTGTATACACTATATATACTATATATACTATACACACTATATATACTGTATAAGCTACATACACTTTATACACTATATACACTGTATACATCTCATCTCATCACCGGTCTCAGACTCAGTCTCGTTCCCTCAATCTGTCAGTATTTACTACACTAGCGTTCGCAATCGCCACGCTCCCTTTCCGTGAAATAACAGGGGTCTTCGCCTATCGACCAATTCACTTAACGACCTGGTCCTAGAAACCGAACTCGGTCATTTAGTGAAGTGATGGCACAGTGATCTGTGTCCAGATCTTTTGTCCTCCTGGAGTTTACGGCCATAAATGCCAGGATGCTGTTCGGGTGTCGCCAATCTAGCCACTAGGGGTGCACAAGCCAGTGTATCATCAGTGCCGGTCCCAAGCCTGGATGAATAGAGAGGGTTGCTTCAGGAAGGGCATCTGCCGTAAAAACCATGCCAAATCAAACATGCGGACAACAAATCTGATTTCCATACTGGATCGGTCGAGGCCCGGGTTAACAACGACCGCCACTGGTGCCGTTAGCCAGCAGGGAGCCAGTGGAAATTGTGCTACTGTCAGCCGAAGAAGAAGGAGAGGGGGAAGATGTGTCCGGAGACAGCAAGAGAGGAAGAAGTGTAGGAGAGTAGCGTTGAGAGTAGGAACTTTGAACGTTTGCACTATGAAGGGTAAAGAGAGAGAGCTGGCTGGCATGATGGAGAGAAGGAAGGTAGATAGCACTATGTGTACAAGAGACCAGATGGAAGGGGAGTAAGGCCAGGAGTGTCGGAGCCGGGTACAAACTGTTCTATCATGGAGTGGATGGCAGGGGAAACGGGGTAGGGATAGTCTTGAAGGAAGACTATTTCAAGAGCGTTTTGGAGGCGACGAGAGCGTCGGACAGAGTGATGAGCATGAAGCTGGAAATTGATGGGGTGATAATGAATGTGGTCAGTGCATATGCTCCCCAAGTTGGGTGTGAGATGGAAGAGAAAGAAGAATTCTTTAGTGAGTTGGATGTAGTGGTGGAGAGCGTCCCCAAGGGAGAGAGAATGGTTGTTGGAGCAGATCTCAATGGGCATGTTGGCGAAGGGATCAGAGACATAGGTGATGGGTAGGTATGGTGTCAAGGAGAGGAATGTGGAAGGACAGATGGTGGTGGATTTCGCCAAAAGGACGGAACTGGCTATTGTGAATACCTATTTCAACACAGGGTGACATACAAGAGTGGAGGAAGGCGCACACAGGTGGACTACATCTTATGCAGGAGGTGCAATCTGAAAGAGATTAGTGGCTGCAAAGTGATGGTAGGGGAGTGTGTTGCCAGGCAGCATCGGATGGTGGTCTGTAGAATGACTCTGGAGGCCAAGAAGAGGAAGAGAGTGAAAGAAGAGCCAATGATAAAATGGTGAAAGTTGAAAAAGGAGGTGGTGGAGGTGGGATTGCATCAAGGATCAGCTCTGAGTCCTTACTTGTTTACAATGGTGATGGACAGGTTAACAGATGAAATCAGGCAGGAGTCTCCGTGGACTATGATGTTCGCGGATGACATTGTGATCTGAAGCGAGAGTAGGGAGCAGGTTAAGGAGAGCCTGGAGAAGTGGAGGCATGCATTCGAGAGAAGAGGAATGAGCGCATGAGAGGAACTCCGCTCCCGGCTTGCTGATGACACAGGAAGTGTTATTGCTATACATATCAGTTTAAACAAGTCCATAAAGGTATCCTTCGCTGGGCTTATAAGTGACGGGAACACTCCATGGTGTGTCCTTGGTTTATTTTTCTTTGCAGCAGCCAGCAGACCTGGTGGAACTCTGCAGTTCTCTTCACCGATTCAATTTTACAGGGACAATGGCAGTATAGATTTTTTGTTAAAAGATGTGTGTTAAGAGCTGAGGGCCGTCACACCCATCAGCACATCATTTGCTTTTGTTGGAAAGCGTCTTTTCATTTCATTTAAGAGTCAATCAGTAACAGGACAAAAAGAGTGCTTTTGCATGTCATCCATGGTGTCATGTCTTCTCTCCATTGGAGCCTTGAATACAAAACCCCCCAAGCAGTGCAGTGGGCACTCTGTGCAGTGATGCCAGCCTTCAGGTCCTCTGCTCTCACTCTATTATTCTTACATGAATCCTGCGCTTTTCGGGGATGCCAGTGATTATGGACTGGGCTTGGTCTCCTGCCGATGCTAGATGAAGATCGGGTGACTGCAATTGATCAGACATGAATTTAGTCACTGAATAGATCTTCAAAGAGAGGCTGATGCAGGACAGACTGCTCGTGTATGATAGCATGTATTGCCTTTGCCTCGGCCTTCCTGTGCGGGTCCGGCCGGCCGATCAAGTATAGCAGGGTGGGTCGGGTGTATGCAAGAACTTTCTTGATGGCACAGATTGCCGAATACTGGCATTCCCAGCGTGTGTCGTATAACTCTTTAAGCTCTACGCGCCGCGGTGTCGGTTCAAGTTCTTTATGCTTTTTCGTAAAAATATCATGCACAACGGACCCAGAGAAAAACATACCACCCCTCTAAAAGTACATGTCCAGAGCTGTCCAAAACAGTTGTTGTCCAACACCTTATTTTCGTAGCTCTTTTAATTACTGAGATATAGGCCTTCAAAATTCTATATTTTATTAGTGGACTCTAGTAAAGGGTCCACTAAAATCTCACAAACTTAGATATGTTATCCTACAAGACATAATGTATATCTCAGTAATTAAAAGAGCGACCAAAACAAGGTTAACTGTTTTGGACAGCTCTGGACATACTTTTAGAGGGGTGGTTGTGTCAATAGGGGATGCTTATTAAAATGGCCAAACATATAATTCAGGCATTTGCAAATTACATATGTAAATTCTGACAACGCAAGTATATTTCCTGACCAAATTAACGCCTAGTAGCACATGCATGTCATTTTTTAGCCCTATCTTCTTTTCCTTTTAAGGTTTATAATAATACAACTACTTTACCTATGAGGCCATTACATCAAGATGCATTACAAGATGGCGCAAAATTGAAGATTGTGTCATTGTTAGAGTTATGGTTTGGGATTAGGGTTTCAATGTTTAGAAATCACATAAAATGTACAGTACATAATAATTTGTTTTTGCTCCTGTAGAAGACACAAGTCCATTTGATATCAACCTTGTTTTAAGAAAAACATGTTTTATTCACAATCTCATGGAGACTACACTACACATAAGTGTAACAGCGACATCTTTGATTGGTAGAGCTTGCTATTACCATGGAAATGTTTACTTTACAAGCTGATGGGTACACAGGCGTGCAAACGCTGATACTTATATCAGCGTTTATACTGAGGGTATGACCCTTTATCCTTTTCACCCAACCTTGAATTTAATAGACCATTCAAAGAAAAAGCGAAACCAGTATCCTGCTTTTATTTCGTGAGAGAACGGAATTTCAACCAATGTATTTTAAATTTTAATACAACCATGATCTGTACGCTTTAAGAACGTCTTGGACCTTGCTGTGCATGTTGGCTTGGATCTACGTTAGCATCCACGTTGGCATCTGGGTGGTCATCCACGTAAGCGTCCACATTAGCATCCAAATTGGCAAAGGTAATTTTGTTTTAGTCTTGTGTTGCCTACCATTTGATTACCTATGCTTGGAGTAGCAGTGTGCAAGTACAGCATGGGTTGTGTGTGCACATGGATCGACAATAAACCTACCTACCAAGACACCACTACACCAACGCCTAGATTTCTAGCTCACTAACTCTGGATATTTTTGCTGCCCAGACGCTAAACTCCAACAATGCAAAACAAATAAAGATAATTTTAAAGGAAATCTGTCAGATTTCTTGGCCAGAACTGTCAATTTTTTAGGTTTATTTCATTTCGTCAATTTTTTCCACAATTTTTGACTCATTTCATAAGATTGTCTCCGGAGTCCCGATCTGAGCAGGATTTTTATTGTTATTGATATGATTTAGTCCAAACTTTCACACCTGTCTATTCTATAGTTGGGGAGATACCACTGAAACTATGATGGAAATAGTAATTATTCAAATTTTTTTATTGGTGCCACGGTCTTAAAATAATGGTGAAATTGAGCTATTAATCATTTTGCCGGGGCCCTGGAGGGGCCTCGGAGCCCGTGTTGAGAACCCCCGCTCTAAACTTCATTTCAGGGCTACCGGCACAAACTGTGGTTGACGTCGCCTGAGGGGGTCTCTGGACTTGTACTTCGCACCGAAATAAGAAATGAAAAAATCCATCTGAAATCCGAATGACATCATATATGATAACACGTCAGTTTAAATTGCCTACAGTCTTACTTAAATTAATTTCCTTTTTTATCTTAACTTTGGAAAGAAAGAAAGACTTGTGTAGCTTGATTTACGATTGAACCAGATTCAACGGGAAGACAATAATTATTCGACAGACAGTGACTTGTGGAGGGTTGAGGGGAGTGTGCTGCATTGTGGGTAATCTGTTGGACAGCTGTCAGAGTGTTCTGTGAGCTGTATTCTCATCTCTCCTCTGGTGGAGGACAAGAAGAAGGAGAGGTCATCCTCCACTCCTGTCGCGGTCTGGAATTTTAAAGCCAATTGAAATAGTAAAATATGTGCATGGATTGGATGAACTTTAGTTTTATAATATTTTACACTTTGCTTTCTAAATGTCTGTGATAAACTTTATCACAATTTGTATTGGTCACATACATAATATATACAACATATAATGTAAAACAAAGTAGGAAGACATTTTTTGGGGATTATTCTAAAATGATCTAAATCCAAAAAGATATATGCAAGAAGCAAAAAATAGATTTTCATTTAATTCTTTATGCTGACATTTAACCCAATCTTACAACTAACTAAGTAAGAAAGACAAAAAAAAAAAAAAATAGTGCATTTAAATGTACTCACAGATAAAAATTGGCAACTTTTTGATAATTCTCTCACCAATACATGCTTTGATTTGATTTTAATATTTTGAAGACACTTATTTTAGCTTCTCATTTTCTCGTCTTCAATCTGTACCTGCAGTGCTGATCCAAATGCATAAGATAAGATAAGATAAGATAGTAATTTATTCATCCCGAGGGAAATTATTGTGTAGCAGTTGCAGTACAAAGTAGGAAATGGGTGCAAATACTGTATACAGCATATAGTGTAAATACAGAAAATAAAGAATATAAGGCTATAAAAAGTATCAGTAAGGTGCAATAACTAGATTTACAGCCAGAAATGTCACAGGTTAGCCTGGTAACGACGCTGCCTCGCCTTTTTCACCAGAGTGTCTGTTTGTAAAGTCCATGTTAAATCCTCTGTGATGTGGACTCCCAGGTACTTGAAGCTGCTCACCCTGTCGACAGAAGTCCCATAATCACCAAGAGTGCATGCCTCCTCGGTTGTAATCCACGCCTAAAGTCCACAATCAGCTCCTAAGTTTTGCTGACGTTCAGGTGAAGGTCACTCTCCTGTCACTCTGGTGCCAGGTTGTCCTGGCACCAGAGTGACAGGGCAGTCCCCTCCTCGCGGTAAGCCTTCTCGTCGTCGTTGGTGATCAGGCCCGCGATTACGGTGTCGTCAGCAAACTTGATGATGGTGTCGGAGCTGGACCTGGCCACACAGTCATGTGTGTACAGGGAGTACAGTAGGGGGCTGTGGACGCAGCCCTGGGGGAATCCTGTGTTCAGGGTGAGGGAGCTGGACATAAGTTTTCCCCAATCATCCCTAATCACCTGGGGCCGGGCTGAGAGGAAATCCAGGATCCAGGCACACAGCGGAGTATTCAGTCCAAGCTCCTTCAGCTAGACAGCCAGTCTGGTGAGGACTATGGTATTGAAAGCTGAACTATAATCGATGAATAGCAATCTCACATAGGCCCCCTTCCGGCCATATCTATGTAACCTAGTTAATAGTAGGGTGCAGTTCCAATATTCACAATGCCAAAAGTAGCAGTTACAGTAGGACTAATAAATTAAAGATTATCTGTAAGATGCAACCAAATGAACACATTCTAGAAATGTAACAGGTTAACGGTAAGTATCATAAATATAAATGTAAACAAGTTAATGGCAAGGTGCCGTCAATACAGTATATATTTAAATTTCCCAAAATGTGGTGATTGTAATATCATCCATTGAATGGCAAGGTGCAAATCCAATATACGTTGAAATATCACAGGTTAACGGCAAGGACCACAGAGATGTATGAAAAGTGGCAAATAGCTATGTACTGTATGTACAATATCAATCTGAAGTACACGCACATAAATGTATATGGTTAGATTGAAATGTTGAATGATTATGTCCATGATATTTCACATAATGTCCCTGTTATTGCTGAACATTAAACTCATGGTGTCCCATAAATAAGAGAGTTGTAAATAACTGTAGTCCACTGAGAGATAGTAATCCAGAGAGAAAGGGAAAGATGTAGGAAGATGTAATGAGCAGAGCAGAACAGAGCTGGAACATAGGCTGGAGCCACCCCAGCGCCTCATGTCTTTGCTGTCCATCTCTCTGCCTGATGTAGAGGGGTTGTGTAGTTTGATTGCCACGGGTGGAGTTGCTTGCGCAGCATCCTCCTCTCTGACACCACCACCAAAGAATCAAGCCACGCCCCCAGGACAGAGCCAGCCAATTTCGGAGGAGGATCGCAAACACCCAGGACGATGGCATGGGAAAACTCTCTTGGCAGAGAGGATGGCTGTAGACTCACGGCAAGCAGTTCAATGTCCAGGCTGCACACACAGACTTTAACCGTGATATGAGCAGGATTACACCATGTCTTGTTGACCAGAATACAATTCCCCCACTATTCCCTCTTGCCACTCTCTCCAGAGGAGCTCTCTGTAGAAAGCCGTCTACAGACACATTGGAATCAGGGATGTCCTCATTTAGCCAAGTCTCTGTGAAATACAAAAAATTCCTCCATCTTGTTAGCCAGCAACCTGACGTTTCCCATGGTGATGGAAGGCAGAAATGGCATCCCCTGTTCCTTCTCCTCCACAATTCTTGGGTACCGTGACGTCCCGGTTTGTCCCAGATTGTCCCGGTTTCGAGCTGTGTGTCCAGAGTCCCGACAGATATCTGTACAACACTAAAATGTCCCAGTTTTCAACATAAACTACCAAATTGTCCCAGTTTTCAGCGCATATAAAACAATAATAAAAATATCAAAATACTGGTTTTCAGTGTTTACATATATTGTACACTATACTGTAGAGAGGCAAGCAGAAAAGAGCGTGCACCAAGATCCCACCGGAGAAGTATAGGCGACTTAGCTGCGCATCCCATGCCTCTATGTAACTTATTGGACGAAACAAAACAAAGCACCGTGCACAACAGGGGGACGCTAATCTGTCACAATAAATAACAATAATTTATAGAAAGAAGTTGGAAAGGATAGAGCAACTGTCGTTGGCTGCTGCTCGTACAGCGCCCCAACCGGGAGTTATATCATAACAGCAGATATCTGATGTGGGGTCAGAAGAAAACCACAGGCGCAAGATGGAGGAGGTCTGGCTGAACATTTGCTCCAAACCACTCTCTTATGAAAATTCTCGCGATTTGCTGAGTTAAAAAAATAAAAACACATGCATGAGTAAGACTTTAAAAGTAAATAAAGCAATGATGATATCAACACACCTCACCCCAAAAAAAAAAAAAAAGACTGAACACATACTATTAACATAATTACACAAATATGACAGAAAAAAAACTGCAACTCAAACTCATCAGTGACTGGCATGTAAACATGTTTAACTGTTTGATGTTATTAGTTAAGGCTGAGACTGCAGGACAAGAAAATTAAGTATTAAGTAATGTAACTTATTTCTAAATTAGGGTCTGTGCTTGGTGTGAGAGTCTCCACTCTCATGTACTGGTTTTGGGAGGGAGAGGGAGTCTTTCTGGCAGTGGGGCGCGTGAGTTTATTGTGCTTTGACGAGCAAAAAGGCTCGCTGGCCAAATTGGAAAAATAACCCAAAGATAATAATTAATCCCCGGGTTCCTTGGCCGGGGTACGGTGCGCAGGCGTAGCAGCGAACCCCGCTGAAAGACAGCACAACATGGAAGAAAACTCTCCCGGCTGTGTCCGACCAATCACGGATAGAGAGGCTGATCGGGCAGGACCTGGTACAGCTGCGCCGCCACGGGGCCAGGCCTTCAGACCGTGGCTTAACCACGCCCCCTCGTCTGGCACACTTGGGTATAAACACATTGTCGGACAACATGAAGTAACAGCCTGTTCTCATATCGCTATATAGAATATAGGATAGGATGATATACGTATGTACGCTGCGTACTGTAGGGGTAAACAGAGCACCAGCTTCCATGTAGCAGAGATTGATCTATAAAGGGGTTGGGGGTAATTGTGAGGGGAAAATTTAGGGAGAATGAAGACCAACACTTAAATTAGGAACTTTGTTTTGGGAATTCAAACCAGCGTGATAAAGCTGCTTTGCACTTTCTTGAACTTTGATCATCAAATGCTTTTAGAACCGTCTCATATTTTATGCTGAGGCAGATCTCCAGCTGAGACGTGAGAGCGAGAATCTAACGTCCTTACAAGAAGATGAAGGCTCCCCCAGACTAAAGGCTTCCGTGGAGCTAAATTGATCTTGAAGTGTCACAATGTTAAAGCGCCGCTGGATGCAGTGCGGTGGGGAGCTGTCCTGTCCAGTACGCTCACTGCGTACACCGCCGCTGTTTGTTCGCTGAGGTGTGGCCATTAAAAATTGAACTTCTTGGAAGTAAGCAGATGGTTGATGTGTGTTTCGGCGGTCTTGCAGGACTTGATGAAGATTTAAGGAAGGGGAGAAGGTTAACAAATGCTGGTCCACAGGTGAAGACCAGTGCAGAATGTCCATTTTTTGCCTTCAGATGTGGAGCAAAGATGAAGAGACATTGAGAATAGAAAGCAGATAATGTAATACCTTTGAAGGACTAAAATGTTGCTTGAGGAGGCAGCTTTGATTTTTAGCAATGTTCTCTAAGTGGTTCTCAGAATACTGAGAGAGGAATTGTGGGAAAATGATAGTTAATGAGAATATATGAGAGAGAAAATGCATTAAATAAAAAAGTATGTATTATTTTATACTTATTGACCAGTGAATTATATATATTATGGTTAAGGACACGTGTTAACTGAAATAGACCTCAGCCTATTTACTATCTATCTGAAATCACGAATAACTGAATGACACAGTCATCAAGTTATTAAGAATTCCGCGGCGTGGATTGAGCAATGCTTTTTGGAAATATCAGCAATTTCTTGAACTGCTGGAGATAACAAAAACCTTGAAAAGCCACAGCATTGCTTAAAGTGCGCCTTGCCCTTAAATGGGTACTTCAAGGGTAATTAAAAGGATGCCAGTAAAGGTTATCTTAAGAAGGGGCACGTTTTAGCCAAGGCTGAAGAGTAATCGATTCAACTCAGTGGCACAATATTAAATAAAATAACATTTACCTGCACATCCCAGTGGGTATGGACTCCAAAAAGGATTGAGACCAGTGGTGAAACAAAAGAGCAATGAACAATTTAATCCAATTTGGCTGAGCTACCTGTCATTTCAAAGTAGTCTTATTTCTCATTTTGGGTGATCAGCTTTGCAATTTCTATTACATGATGCATTCTGATGTTGAGCTTCCAACAAACGCAAATATTGTCAGTACAAAAATCTCTGTATTTCTAATTTACATAAAGCTGCACTGCAGCAGATTTATTAACCTGCAATATGATATTGATCAAATACGCTAATTCCTATTACGTGGGTGTAACAACCTTGCAACTAATTCAATCTGATAAATAGCCAGCAAGCTTGAACAATTATCATCAAATGTTGGAGCATATGAACCAAGATCATAAATAATTGATTGGTCTCCTTTTGTTCTGGACCAACTTGGGGTTAAATGGTGTAAATTGTGGTGGTTCGTTGATTTGCAAACGGAATGTTTACTGACGGCCGTGGTGAGGGACGGATTCGGCCATGGTTTCGATGTTGCCGCGCTCTAGCTTCACTTGCAGTGTTACTTCATCAGAGAGACCCCAGGCAAATCCTAAGGGCGAAATCCAGATAACAATATGAAAATAAAAAAAGAAATGAAACACCTCAGATGGGACTGAAAGACAGCTTTTGATTTAGCTGATTATTTTTTCTTTTTTGTGGGATTAGTTCATATTGAACAACATCTGTCAAATCCGACTCTCAAATAGACTCCATGAGTCTATCTAAAGAAATCTAATGTACAATCTTTTACAATGTTCTATTTTGTAGGTATATTGGTTTTTTTTTATTTATTTATTGCCAAATGTGTCTTGTTTCTTGTTTATCTCTAGGTTTGTTTCATAGAAAAAAGAAAAAATAAAGTCTTGTTTGTTTATTGATTATTTTAGGAGTATTTTTCTTGTTATTCTTCATTTCTATTGTTCATCTTTTACTTTTCTTTCTCTGCCAAAATTCCTGTGCGAGGCTGAAGGCATCGTACGAGGACGTGATGAACAACGTGGGATGGATGGCGGTGGACAGTAACTCCGAGCCCGCTCTTCTCGTCTTCCCTCGCTCGTTAGGTTCGCGTTGCCTTTCGTGGCATCACCCATGGCTGTGAGCTACACATGAATAAATTATTGAACACATCACATTGATTGAAAATAAGAACAGCAACAAGATCCAACTTGGATATAAATATATCTACAGTACACACGCCGTGTCGCCACCTCACGTAGAAACGACGGCCGCGAATAACAGTGAAACAGACCAGGCAGGAATTGCTGTAATTGGTTTACAGGGATCCAGTCTTATATAGTTTTGAAAGCAAAAATATGTGAATTGTTGTTTTTGTTTGTTTTTGTATCTCCTCCCTCTGCCTTTCTGTTTTGGTGTCAGCTTTATTCGAGCTCAAACTGCTCACACCAGCGCGGCGCCTGTGGGAGCCGAGTATTCTGTCAGTACACCAGCGAAATCTGAGAGGAGGGGGAGGAGGAGGAGGAGGAGGAGGAGGAGGAGGAAGACGAGGAGGAGGAGGAGGAGGAGGAGGAGGAAGACGAGGAGGAGGGGGGTAGATAGAGTGCAGCGCAGAACAAACAAAGGAAAACATAATGAGATAATTAGCGAACAATGCTCGACACTTATGCATCATCACACGCTGCACGTTTTGGAGAGTTACACAGAGGAAAAATAGCTTTGTTCATTATCATTATCAGTCTCCTTATTGTAATTAACTGAGAGCAATACAGTACATCCACAATAATACAATATACTCTGTGTATATATATATATATCTTATATCTTGTCATATCTAATATCTTTATCTTTCTATCTGAGAGCCAAAACATCCGAAGAGAAGTCAAGAGAGTGCAGACTCGTTTCTAGTTTTGAGTCTTCATTCACTTTGAGTCTGCATTTCGGGGATATAGGATTCTGAATCGATTTTGCTGAAGTTCATCACATTCCCTAACGCGGTAACAGCGCTTGTTTTTCTTGCAGTCGAGAACCATGACTACTATATGCTGACGAGTGTTCATTGCTTTTCACGCATCACTGACACATTATTGATATCGGTATTGCTGCGGCGGTTAACACCACTTATATTAGTTTTGACGATAAGATCCACAATGTCAATGTGAAGACAGTCTCGTATTACACACAGCGACCGGGTCGAGTTTAACAAGGAGTGATGCAAGACCCCAAACGATCCGTTCCTACCGAACAAATCTCGTTCGCTTCGGAGTGACTCGCTCTGTCTCTCGACTCCGGAGCGGCTCCTCCGAAAGGGTTGTTCGTTCACCGTCACGTTCCCTCCGTTGTCAACTCGGAGCCGAACTCTTCTGACTCTCATTACGCCGACTGAATCGAACGGACGAAAGAGAGAACATTTAAACAAGTCCTTCGACTGAGTCACTCGTACAGAGCGCGACTCTCAAAAAAGAGAAAGAGAGAAACTTCTCATCGCTATTCATAAGCTCCATAACTTCCCCGAGAAATCACAAGGAAACGCTTTCCCAGTTAAGGTTCGAAGAGTAATCGCCTGTGAAGTTTGTTGTCGCCTAATTTTTAGTTTTAAAATTGTTGCTATCACTAGCCGATATGAAGTAGTCTGAGAAAGTCAGCTTTGGAAGCCCCGGTTCCAGACTGGGCATAATGAACATATTTAAACAGTTTTTCCACCAAACTGTGAGTGACAGAGGCTTTGGGACGTTTAAAGCGATCCATTAATTTCAAACATCCGAGATAATTGCTGCTTTCACACACATCTCCCAATTCTTGTATCTCCACATGAACAGAACGGTGACCAAAATAAGGTATTATGGTACGCACAGGGGGGGATTTGAAATGTTTACAGTTATCACTTATTCACTTTTATTCCACACAGTGTTTTGTCTTTTTGGGGTTTTTTTTTGCGGTAGGGAACTGCCATCCTCTAAGCTCCTGTGATTCCACTGAAATTGCTGAGTGGTTTCCAGTCAATAGACAGAGTTAATGTGCTGTTTCACCCTTCTTATTATATTAATTAGGATACGTTTGGTTTATTTTTTCAAATGACTGGAAAAATTTGAAATGTCCATTGATCACATTTTGCTTTGTCATTTATTACAGTTTATGGTGCATAAACAAAATCTTGCATCCAATATATTGTCAAATGGAAACAGCAGAATGGTCATCAATGTATTGAGACAAAGTGTTTTTGTTTTTTTCTAATTGTTAGTCATTCATTTTTTGGTTTGTTTTTCAATGTTTTTGTTGATTCTTATGTTTATTGTATATTTGCCACTTTTTTATTCTTGTTTGTTTTAAAGTTTATTCTTCTGGGTTATTTCTAGGTTCATTTTATAGCTTATGGCAGAGAGAGAGAGAGAGAGAGAGAGAGAGAGAGAGAGGGAGGGAGGGAGGGAGAGAGAGAGAGAGAGAGACAGAGAGAGAGAGAGAGAGAGAGGGAGGAATTAGTTTAAGCAGCTCAAGTTTTACGCAAATGAGTGTGGAGGAGTGGGGGTGGTGGGGGGGGGCGGGGGGCGAAAAGGGGAAGGTAAAATGAAAGAAAAAAGGAAGAGAAGGTGTGTGGGGAACTAAATAGAAAGCCTGGGAAGAAAGTGAAGAAGGAGAAGAGAAGTGTGTATTAAAATAATTTGCAGTAAGGCTCAGCCCCGGCTGAGAAACTAATACCTCAATTCAGCACCGGCAGCCATTTCACATATTCATCTCAGAGACAGAGAGAAGAAAACCCTGAAGAAGTCAATGTAGAGAGAGGTGGAAGGAAAGTGAGCGAGGGAGAGGGAGGGAGAGATAATGCTGTCTCGCCCGGTTTTATTTCGGTCCCCCCCCCCACCCCCGTGAACTGAAGTAGGAATTTGTCACATGTAGATGGTGGGTTTCTGACATCTTCCAGGAGGCTGTATTCTAATTCTAATTCCTATGACCCGCAAAGTTTCAAAGTTAACAATCGGCGCAAATAAATGTTTTGGGGACTATTATCACATCAAGTTGAAGATGTGAAACAATATTTAATTCTTAAAAATGTGTCCATGACCAAGGACTTTAGCCCATAGTGTGGAAAGTGTTGGAATTTGAATGACTTTATTGATCCCGAGGGGAAATTTGTCCTCTGCATTTTGCCCATCCAACTCTTTAGAAGCTGTGAATACCAGGGGACCCACTCCAGATTTAGAGACCACAATGCCTTGGCCAAGGGCATCAGCATCAGTGCCACCCTGACATGCACATATTTTCTAAATGAATGATGTGAGGTCTTTCTTCCAGGATGTCACCTTACAAGCTTGACGAAGAAAATTATAGTTTGGAAATCCAGTAAGATTTGGTAATCTCGGTGTCGTGTTGGTAGTGTTGGTAGTTACAGTATGGTGGTCTTGGTTGTCTAGGTCATTTTGGTAGTTTCGGGGGCCTTGGTAATCTTGCTTATCTTAGCAGTCTTGGTCATCCTGATGGTATTGGTAACTCTTGGTCATCTTGGTGGTGTTAGTAGTCGTGGTATTCTTGGTGGTGTTGGTAGTCTTGGCAGTCTTCGCAGTTTCGGGGTTCTTCGTAGTCTCGGTGGTCTTGGTGGTTTTGGAGGCCTATTAAAACTCACATGCCATTCTTATTCACAGAGAAACCTACATTTTGCCGTTCAGATATATATTTGTATTTCATAAGAGCTTAGTTTATGGTTTGCAAACCCTGAAGATGTGTATCTTGTGCACAAATCCATCCCTATGGCGGTCACCATTATGCAGTAAACCAACTAACCTAGAGACACATTTGTGTTTTTGGGGAATGTTGGGAAAGACCTACATCAGCCAGCTTGGCAAAGTACGATACCCTAAGAATGAGATTGCACTACTGTAAGGGAGGTTGTAAATCACAGCAGAGTGAGTGTAAAAACAGCACCAGTCAGTGGTTCCTACAGCAGCATCTTCGGCTTCAATTCTTTCACTGTGGCTCAGACATGTACGCTGGAGAGACACTGCCAATATGTTACAATACGCAAATCAATCGAAATCCCTCTGCATTCACTCTCAGAAGATATTTTTGCTTTCTGAAATGTCATTTTCAACAGATTTGATGTGGGCATGTGAATATAGGTTCTGGATGTAAAATAAATCCCTTTTAAATTTTCCTATAGACACTGCAACGGTGGTTTGGGTATTTTGCAAAACCCTTCCAGATGGATCATCGCCATATAAAATTTGTATTTGTGAGGGGAAAAAATTGGTGCTTTAAGAAACGGATCTCCATTATCTTTTCAGGGAATTTACATATTTAAGTATTAAACCAGCCATTGAAGATTGGAAATTGATCTAAATTTGACAACAGTATAAGCCTATTGCCTCCGAAACCATTGTGTGGAAATCTGACTTAAAAACTCGATTACACAGAAACAAAGTTGAAATAGGTACCACAGAGCTCTGGATGAGGAGAGACTCTTAAATTGTGTTGTGTAATTTTGAAATGTATGTATAAGATAAAACCTCTTATAGGGAAGAAAAAACCCTTCCCTCATGGAGGCCTATAAAGGTGCAAAGGTAAACCACTGATTGACTGACTGCAAAAAAAAACTCAAATTTGAAATAAACTGTTGATCTAAAATATTACCAACAAAACATTCATTATAATTAGGAGTCAAACTAATCTCAACCCAGAAATATCGCTTAAACTTTTGTGGCAGGCAATCACAATTCTATGTCAGATGAGGTAAAAAAAAAAAAAAGAAGAGCCAGACTTCAAGGTTGATTGCGCAAACATTTATAACAATTTATCTACTTACTGATTTGTTTCCGCAACTTTCTTTCTCAACAAGATAAATAGGAGACCATTTCACATCTCACATACTCCTCAAATTGTGTGTGTTTGTGTGTGTGTGTGTGTGGATTATTATATTATTAGGGGTCCAGCCCGCAGGGCTAGTGCTAAGTTTCATCCAAATATATCTACATACGGAGCAGAAATTTGTGAAAAACCGACCAAATTGACTCAAAGTATCCAGGTGGTTGTAGTTCACCGACGCACCAATGTTCAAAAACAAATGGATAGAGACAAGATTTACAGTAAGAAGCTTTATGACATCATCATACTATGTACTATAAATGAGCAGGTTCTGGTTCAGAATGTACATTGGCATCGTGTCAAGTGTGCGATGTAGACTCCATCGCTCTGTAGTGGTTAGAAAGGCGTATATGTGTATTTTTGTACCTTCTTAGTTGGAAGATGTTTGTGGATCAGTTTGATTGATATTTTATGTCTTTGGTCCCCATTACTTTGCCGATTCATGGAAAAATATGAAAAAACAAAAACTCGTGACCACGTTAAGTCCAGTCCGCTTGACTGTGCGAGTAAGTTTTGTATTTCATAGAAACTTAACTTATTGAAAATGTAGTCCAAGGAAAGAAGACACAACTAAAAATACGATGGTTCGACTACCTTTGTAAACCGTAAAAAATGTGACATGAACAGTCAATAGTACACAGCAGAGAAACAACCACGTGACACAAACAGCCAATCGTACGGTAGGAGCGCCATTGCTTTCTCCACTCTCTTCCCGGCCGGGAGAGTGTGGAGACACGGCGGGTCTTCCTCAGATCCCAATTTGAACTCAATCGTGCACTCCTCCCAACCCGAGCATGACACAGCCCCCGTCCCCGCAAAAGGAGAGTGATTAAAGAAGCAATCCATGGAAGGAAACAATTCCTCATTCCACTCCAAAAGTCCCTGCATATAATCACAGAGCGCAGATTTGGGAACCTCTGAATCTCAGAAAACTGTAATACGTACCTAACATGACTATACTTGACCCCGTGTATTGCTGCCTACAGCTACATTTATTATTATTATTATCATAGGGGTCCAGCCCCCACTGATTTTTATTATTATTCTCCTTGACATTTTTTGCACTAAAAGTGTCTGGAACACGACAACTGCTGGATCGACGGACATGGTTGAGGTCTCGTTAGAACCAGGATGTCTCAGACATCTTGTGGTTCAAGCTTTATCCATATCGATCCACATTCGGAGCAGGAATTTGTGAAAAAACGATTAAAATTTGACTGAAAGTAGCTGAACGTGCATCGCCGACATGCCTAGGTTCTAAAACCTCCGGGTGAACCGTCGGGTGATGAAAAGAGATGAGTTTGTTGAGTAAGACACTTTGTGATATCATCATCCAATTTGTTATATATTTGCAGGTTGTGGCTACAAATGACGGCATTCTGTTAACTGCTGTTAGATGCAGCTCAGGTGCTTCCTTCGCTCTCTCCCTGGTGCTCTCGATCCGCTCTCTGCATATTATCACAGAGCTCAGTTCATGAACCTCAGATTAAGGAACCTCGGAATTCCAAAAACCTGTGTATTGCTGCCTGCAGCGATATGTGTTATTATTATTATTATTTTTATTATTATATATTATGGTCATAATATCAATGTCAGCTCCGCCATCTGTTTTCCTACGACTTGGAAAAAGAAATTCAAGCAAAATTCAAAAAAAATTTGCTTCTTGAATTATAGGAATTATAGGAATCTGTTGCACTTTGTGTGAGTGCACACGAACACGTGCACATGCGAAAATACATTACCTGCACACGTGCACTACATGCTTAACAAGCAGGAAGGCTTCTGGGATGGATGGAGTGCTATATAAATGCTAATGTCACAGTCCATAGAGCCGCTTCCCTTGATTTCCACGAAGACAAACTAGAAAAAGGGGGAGATCAGGGGACGACCGGCAATCACAGAACGTGCGCACGTGTGAGTGCACGACCGTGTGTTTGTGTTTGTACGTGTCAACACTTGGCGCTGGCAGCAGGGGGAAAACAACTGAGAAGGTGTAAGAGTGATTTGGCGCCGCGACGCTCTAACAAACGAGTCTGGCTGTCATCTTGGAAAGGTCAGCCCAAGATGGAGCTGCTGCAGCGACGCCATTAGAGTCTCAGAGCGAGTCATGATGGCCGTGAATTTGGAAGGAGGACGTGTTCCTATCGTCTGTTGTTCTGTGACGGCTTCTGATCCCATCTGGGAAAGAAGAAACTGATACACCAACTTAATGATGCTTGGCTTGAGTCAGCAGGGGGAATCAGGAATCATGTTTGAGTTGTTTCTCTTCATTGATGTCATGTGATCAAACTAGATCCATAGCAGGATCTCAGCTGTGAGGAAACAGAAAACAAAAGGCTGTTCCACAGTTTTTCTTTTTTTTTCTTCTTCACACAATTCATTTGGAGTCCGGAGGGTGAAGTGAGGACAAAGGTGCAGCCCAAACGAAGGGGAGCAGGAGACATTTTGGTACTGCCAGGGATGCCAGACATCCAGGGGTTTCTAGCAAATTACTCACGGTGGCATGATGGATGTACACAAGCCCTGCAGGGAAAACAAGGAAAAATAATTACATTTGTCTGAGTTTGTCTGAGTGCTATCTGCTAACGATTAAGCAACCGAGAACCTAAGTCGTTGGAACCACTTCAACGTAGACAAAATTTTGCGATCTGCCTTGATTATTGTTTTTTCACCTTGATGTTCAAGGCTTGATTTTTTTCAAGCTGGATTTTCTAAATGCCAATACAAGGGGGTGTACTAAGGGTGTCACTATCAGGAAATTTTAACTTTAACAATTATCATACAAATAAATGTCATTGATGAGTTAATATTGTTTTTGTCTATTGTATGGCACTATTATAGTACACACCCTTAATAGTCTAATAATACACTCCCAGCTTTTGAAAAAGAGACATCTATTGGCATTTTTCTCAACCAAAGTGATGACAAAGCGCCAAATTTGCATTTTATTTGTTGCAGCATTCCCAGATTGGATTGATATTATATTGCTATTTTGATTAAAACATAAAATTACTTTATAACTATTTAGAAAATACATTTCAATTTGAATGCATTTCCTCAGTCTTCAATTTATTTCCCCCAAACTTCTGAAAAAGGTTGATGGAATCCTTCAGTTGAACGGTGCGGTTGCAAATCTTCCTCCATTAAGAACAAAACACTCGCACTGTGAACCTTGTTCCCTGAGTCGTCTCGGTGCCACAGGGACCTGGGGGGCAATAAACCTGCTCACCGTGACCGATGGAGGATTAAACGATCCAGGGGACAAATGAAGGGAAGTTTGGGTGTTTCCTGAACCGTCACCCTGTCAGAGCCTTCTAAGTGAAATATATTCCAGTCTCCCACTTAAAACAATCACAGAAAGCTCATATTTGACAAGAGGAGTGGGTCTCACCCACACACACAACGGTTATTCTATAATAAGGTTCACTCGCATATTGCTCGTAAATTTAACCCATGATAACGGTGATATCCCACTGTGGGTTGACAGCAGGACATTTCAGTGGGATTATAGTCTTTATCTTTCAAGTGAAAATTCTACCACCGCCCCACTTAAAAATACGAGAATAACAAATAAAAATAAAGAAAGTAAATAAAAAATGTTTTAATAAATTATAAATATATATATATGTGTGTGTGTGTGTGTGTGTGTGTGTGTGTGTGTGTGTGTGTGTGTATGTATATAATCCAGTTTAAATATGTCAATATTTAAGTTTCTCAGTTTTAAACAATAAAGTATATTTTGTGAATTGACACTGCAACACTGATTTTTGTCCTATCTATCCTCTTTTTTGTTTGTTTATGTGTTGTGTTCAGCAGAAGCTCTTGGGTAAATGAACTTGGGGTTATGATTAGATTATTAATTTGCCCAAACAGTTGGAGGAAATGGCACCGGTCAGCACCAGATGGACAGACTGTGGCCCAACCCAGGACAATGGCATCTATAAAACTGGAAGGACGGCCATGTTGTCTGGGTTTTTACTGCCAAAAATAATACTGGTAATAAAAAAAGACAAACTGGATGTTACACAGCTCACCATCCGAGTTATAAAGCATCCGAAAACAAGTTACACAACAAATCTTTGCTCCAAAACTCATGATAGGATGCTCGACTCATGAGCGATTGGTTCGTTCAAACAAAGTCACACAGAACTCTAAATGAAAGTCCAAGGCAAAAACAGGGCCAAGGCATTTGGCATAATAAAATAAATAATTTGCACACAACTGAATGATTCTTGTGATTCACACTTTCTCGTCCAAAACAAACATTTTAGATTTGCTGAGAACCCTACACGAATCATTTTGCCAGAATTAAAAGATTTTTGTAAGAATTCCATTCACAACTCAACAGAGACAGGTGACAAAAAAATCCAACGACTCTTTTTACGGGATGACGCGCAGAGAACCGAATAAAACCCATCCTACGAATCTCTAACCGAGAGCAACTGCTGTACACTCGTAAATAAGGATAACTTTGTGCACCGTGCAGGGAAGAATTTAATTTCTTGGACCCATATTGTGTCTTTCGGAACTAACTCAAATGTTAAAAATAAAAAGGCCACCTGATGACATTTGTCTGAAACAAGGTCAGCTCCTTAAGTGACGATTTAAGTGACGATTAAGAGGAATTTTACTTTGTTGTGTGGGCACCCAGAGAATATTAATGTAGATGATTTCCGGGTGAGCTTGCTCCTTATCAAAAGCCGCGGGGGGGTTTTCGGACTCATTTCCCCCGTGGTGTGTTGCCAGCATGGTTCAAATATTCTTTAATCGGGTTCCTGAGGGGAATACAACGGCTTTGATTAAGGAACAAAAGGCGTCCTGAGTGGATGAAGCCACGCCGCATCGGATTCATTTTGCTGCTCATTTGTGTTTAATCGTCGTCATATATATAACATCTTCATATTTTCGATTCCATTAGTTAAACCGAATACACGGAATCACAGAGAATCCCCAAATTGATGGATATTTTGGATCAAATGAATCCACTTACTTACCTCATTTTTAACATAGTGTGTCGCTATGTGCCACTAAATGTCCATGTTGTCAATATCAGTAAACTATGGGTTGCCAGTTTACGCTCAATAAATGCAGGACCTCATTAGCTATCCATTTCAAAATGTCAATCGATAGTTCTCCCATAAATCTCAAAGGGGAATAACTGTCTTGATCAAACCACAAAAATACAGACATTTGCAGCTCACCCACTAGGGATCTACATGTGATATACATGTTGTGGTATGCATTCAAACCTGGTGGGCCGCCAGGTTTTCATGTATTTTTATCGATTTTAATTAGTTTCCAATCGGAGAATGTTCTGCTGAGATTATGTGGGTATTGATAAAAAAAACCATAAATTAATGCTATTTTGATCTCAATAGCCCACCACGTTTCTAATTTGCCAGGGCTACAATATTTGTGTTACTTTGTGAAAATATACTTTTATACCATTATTTATTGTTGGGAGTGTGAGTGTGAATTGTTAATGCAGAGGTATATTGTTCATTTTCTATCCCTCTATCTATCCATCTCTCTACCTACCTATCTATCTATCCAGATGCCTCTATCCAAAACACTAACATCCTCTTATCTTGCAGTGTTCAGTACCAACACAGTGAATGTATCCTCCCTTCCATCTTCCCAGACTTTCCCCCTCTCCTCATCCACACATCACCGTGCGTTTGATCTGCGTCCGTCATGCAACTTAAAAGTGGCAACCTCGCATTCGGGCTGAAGAAGAAGAGACGCCATGGCTTTACTTCTAATGAGTTCATTGGAAGGACATCTGTGGAACATCTACAACACGTATTATTTTCGCCATGGACTCGCTGCCATGGCGACGCCATGCCAATTCATCTCAGCAGCTTTTGTGCAATTAGGGAAGAATTCTTCTTTATCCCCACCTTCACTTCTCCCTGCATGCAGCCGTTCAATACAATACAATATAATATCTATGAATCTGAATGTAAAATATCTCCTTGTGTGCCGTGAACCTCCATCTGATTTCTTGCGAAGGCACTTGGGACACATACAGGCTTAAGCAAACCAAGGTAACCTGAAGCTCTCTTTTATGGGTTTTCTCAGCCTGCATGAGGTCATTTTAGGTGTTTTTTTTCCTTTCTCTCTCCCCTTGCCCTGCCCTTAATTCTTCAAAGTATTTCATATGGATTTTGTCATAAGCCCCAAATCAATACCCTACTCTGAGATTTGTGTTGGCTGTTTAAACCACGACTAAGCAATTGACTAAAAAACTGAAAGCGAAAACCATGGAGCCTTTAGGACAAAATGTGATGAATGGATGTCATCGAACCTGAGAGTTGAATTAAAAATGTTTAGTCTGAGAGTCGTTTTAGGCATATTTATTACTCTAGTGAACATGGTATAGTGAGGAAGTTCATGTATGTTAATTGCCCATTAAAATTATCACTTTTAATAGTTATTAGTTAGATTAGTATAGTTTAGTGTGTGTGTGTGTGTGTGCGCAAAAAAACGAACTAAACAAACAACTGTTTTGCTGAAGTGACTCAAGACTCCTGAGTCATTACAAAGATTTGTTCGCTCTGTACTATGTATACTGTAACTACAGTATACTTAAATACAGTGATACGGAAGATTTTAATACAATATATATATATTATAATTCATACATCATACCACATTGCTTCGAGGTAAGTATCAGTATATACTGTATATACACGTATATTCGTAATGTAGTTATTGAGTCGCAAACAAAACAAACCAATAACTTTTCTGACCCCTGACTTATTTAAAAGATTTGTTCCCTCCCGAACAAATCGTTTGCGAATCGTCCCGCATCACCACCACACAGTATATCTCGGTCGTTGCTTCTTTAATGTCTCTCTCTCTCTATCTCTCGCTCGCTCTCTCTCTCTCTCTCTCTCTCTCTCGCCGCCAATGAGAGCAAGATGCTCCATTCACTGGCATCCAGAGGAAGGGAGGAAGGGCTAGAAATGGAAGGTGGAAGTGAGTGACACCCCGAATGGCTGGTCCCTCCCCCTCCGCCAGCCTCGTCCTTGGGTTGTGACATTTCCACATTCGGTTGCCCCTCAGATTTACTGGAATGAGTGGGGGTTTGCTGAGCCAGGACACTTTATAAATACATCTCCTCTCAATTACTGTTAGCGGCCGGCCCTGGGCAGCCCAGAGGAGTAGGAGGAGGAGAAGATGGCTTCATCCCCCGGAGACCCAGTGCCATAGATCAGGGTCCAAATGGCTGCTCTAACTCGACCATCAATCTGTGTTAGGGCCCTGCCTCACGTCAGGGACACACACTCTAATCTGGGCGGAGCAGAACCCCGCCAGGTAAACACAAACACACACTGAAAGAGGATTTATAATTAATCTGCGGGTAAAATGACGTCTGTGTGCTGAGAAACCCCCCCCCACCGGACTGTAACTACAGGAGCGAGAGCTGTGTGTTTGTGTGAATTGAATACACAAAAAATAAAGATAATAAAACGAAATCTCTTTATTGTTTGGTTAGTGAGGTGATTCAAGATGCTCTATTCTTCACCTGCCGTATGGTGCAGTGAAATGATTAAAGGGAAATTCTAATTGCATAAAGTAGGAAAGAACGTAGGAAGAAAAGTAAATATATGAACATAATTTAAATTAGAGGAAAATATACAGGAAAGCAAAAAATATTATTTAATATATAAAAAATATAGCTGTAGGCAGTACTACACAGGGTGCAGGTTAGTTGTGTTGGATACGAATTACAATTTTCAGGGTTCCCGTAAAATACACCGTCACTCCACATCGACACCAATTACTAATTTTCGAGTTCCCATGAAACAAACCATCAGATAGTGCTATGGCTTGTCTTTACATCAGCATTTCCACTAAAACGAGTTACAATTTTCAGGGTTTCCATTAAACGCAGTATCGACTGATGTAATGCCGCGGTAGCGACTCTCTGTGACTAATCCTAGTTTTCCGAGTGCTGGTGATACGCATACAGTAATTACTACTACAAGCTGATACACTTGTTGTGTGTCATTACTTTTTTCTAAAAGTTAGAAGGTAGCTGGTTACTACTTGTAGTCCAGAGTCCTGCCTCAAGGTGTCTCTTTGGGAGGAAATCACTCCGTATGGAAGTTCCCAACAACACAGTTCAAACAGACTAAACACTTCATGTCCCTCACAGACATTTCATCAACTTTTGGGACTCATAAAATGGACACGATTCGGACGTAGTGCTCTGGAGCTGCAAGCAAACCTCCTGTGCGAGGACACAAACAGAATATGTTTCTGATTGTTTTTGACTCCTCCAGTTACGACTGGCTCGAATGCCGCAAAATAAGGAGGGACACAATGTGTTTATTTACAAAAAGGGCAAAAGAGGTTTATAACGAAAAGCCCCACCGACATCAAGCAGGTAAGACCATGCAAACACACACACACACACACATATTATATTCATAGATCTGTGCTTTTAACTGTCTTGCTGATATGATGCCTGAATAATGCTCTGTTGCTCCTCAGCCAGTTATCTCAGTCGGAAATAAACAAAACAAACAACAGTTACGATCATTTGTAGAAATCCCCCCCCAAATAAGATACAGATCAAAAAAATCAAAAAACATGGTTTTAATGAGACATCAAAGAGCGTGAAGGTCGGCCAAGACAACGCAGCATGGCCACCTCAGGCGCTTGCTTTTTTTTGACTTTGCAACTCTCTTTTTGGAACATTCCTTGTATGGAAATGAAGATGAACAGTCTGTGAGATGATGATTGCTCTTGTAAACACAGGTTTGCTGCCACTGTAGCGCTGCATTATTTTACCGGGTTAATGCCAGCATGTGCATGTTAGCGGCTGCTCGCCTGTGTAGCCTTCAGGCTGTTTGCAGCCGCAGCAGGAAATGGTGCAAATTGCTCCACTGGTCCTGGGCTGCTCCAGAAGGAAATGTTTCAAGTCAACATTATAAGTTAATGAAAAATATCGTGCTAAAACAAAAGCATTTAGTGCCGGAAAATAAGACATTTTGATGGCCTTTGGTGGAGAACACTTTTGAATTTTTGTTTGACTTTGAAGACAATGCAAATGCATGGCATTGACAATTTAGGAGGCGGGAGTAGATACCTAACCTTTTAAAGTACTAGTACATGCCTGTTCAAAATGTACGACTTTCTAGGACATTTAATGGCACAGTTTAACAAAATGTCAGTGATTCAGTCCTGTGTTCCACAATGGTAGATGATACTGCCGGTTAAAGTCGCACACCGCCGAAAGACAGTCTTTGCGAGTCACAGAGCCCTGAAGCCGTGCCCCCTGCTGGCTTGCTGTTTATTGAAAGTTTATTAATATATAGATTATAATATAATACACATGTCACGTGTCTAAATTGCACCAAATGTGACATTGCATGTCCTTGGGTCTCCCACCAAGTGTGAAGTAGATCGGATGGACGGTTGTCGAGATAATCAAAGGCCATACAAACATACCTACTGTACATACAGACAGAGAGACAGACACTCTTTCCTTAATAGTTAGATTACACAAGTAGGCCTAAGGGATAATATGCAGCCGGCTGGTCATTATCAGGAAAATAAACCTGGACAGTGTTACACTGAAGCGGGTTATTTTCTGGCATCTGGCTTTATGTCGCCTATAACACGGCTACAGATGTTACTAAAGATGGTGCCACTACGCGGCCTGATGTGAGGGGTGTGAAACCAGGCAGAGAAGTTGTGCAGTGGCATACATGTGACGTTCTGATGCATCGCTGTGATATTGTCGTTATTTGTCATCATGATATGTTGTTCTGTCCTCCGAAAAACAGAGTGTACTACTCCATCTTCCACCACTACTGACAGTCTACTAACAATTGAAGTCCTCCCTATTACAGATTCAAAAGCTCGGTATAGCAGTGGCCAAAGATTGATGAATTAATCAGAATGAATGAGCTTCATATATAACCAAACGATGGACAAACTGTTCAGAGGTGAATAAATCAGTATGACCTTAAAGCCCCCAAAATACTAAATGCTACAAAAACAACAGCAAAAATACCTCCGTACTGATTTATTCCAACTATAAACGACGAATGAGTAAAAAGGCAAAATCTAGACCAGACCATGTGAATAATTCGGCAGCTTTTACACAAATGAATAATTCCTCCTTAGAATTAAATAAATGTTTCCTACATGTGGATATAGTTTGAATCCTATTTTCATTTGGCTTCATTTGAACTGAATGAAACATGAAAAGAAAGGGAAAATGGGAGCTGCCGTCCGCTATTGTTATTGTCTATTGTTCTCTGTTGTCACTATTACACATTATCATTCATTTTTTTTGGCTGATTTCATAGCGACATTTTTTCAGGCTTCTTATTAACATTTTTGTGTATTTCATTGTTTATTGTCTATTTTTAGGCTTATTTCATTGTTTATTCTGGGTTATTTTAACCCTAAATCCACAGACCACCGTTCGTCTAATAAAGCTGTTAACAACGGATGACGAGCAGAGCATCGCCGTAAACACTGATTACTTAAAAAAATAAAATTAAAATAAAAAAGGGTTAGGGTTAGGGTTAGGGTTATTATTCATTTTAGGGATTTTGGTCTTATTATTGCTTGTTTACTTCAAGTATTAGTGGTCCAGCATATAGGGCTGGTTATTGTTATTGTTTGGGTGAAAATTCTGGGAATTCTGAAGCCTAAAGTTAGCTGGAACACCCGAACATACTGTAACACACAAACACGGTTTACATCTTGTTTGACACTGTCACATACATCTCATGGTTGAGGTTTTATCCAAATTGATCCACATACAGAGCAGAAATTAACGATAAGCCGACCAAATTTAGATTGATATTACAGAGACGAGCCAATGCTTTTCACGCCGAAATATGTCCAGCCCAGATAGAACTGTACCTCGGCATAACCTACGAACACGGTTGAGGTGTCGTTTAAACGGACGGACAGATGGACAGATTCTGATTGAAAATCTCAAGTTGGACTGTATCCACTGTGAGGTCTGGACTCACACTCACACTCTGTAGTGTTTCGAGGTTACCAAACTGTCGATTTACGTGTATATTTATACAGCTTCTTACCTGGTAGATGTCAGTATATCAGTTCGATTGATATTTTAAATCTGTGGTCTACATTGCTTTGGCAGATTAATGAAAGATATAATAAAAAGTAGTACTTAACATGTCGCCACCGCGTCCACTCGAAACCTGTGCGACTGAGTGATGCGTTCAAGATACAGCGAGGCATTGGAAAAATGGAACCCATGCAATGCAACCCATGCGATCATTCACAGAAATACAACCATTTTTCGTATTTTATGGAAACGTAAACGTAAAATTGACCAGCCACCCATCACTGAAAATGCACTCTATTTCCAAAGATAACATGGTGAGTTATAACAATGAGAAGTTCTGGTTTACAGGCAAACATGGATGGTTGTATTAAAGGCAGGAGGGTTGCGCTGTGTAAACAACATTGTGATGGCTCCGCAAAACGAGCAACCAGGACAGACCGGGGGGGAACCCATGTGCCGTTCAATGCAAACATGGAAAATTGTGCTGCTGAAAAACAAACTGGACCCTATGTATTGCTGCCTGCAGCTATATTATTATATTGCTATACTATCTATCTATCTATCTATCTATCTATCTATCTATCTATCTATCTATCTATCTATCTATCTATCTATCTATCTATCTATCTATCTATCTATCTATCTATCTATCTATCTATCTATCTATCTATCTATCTATCTACAGTATGTTCCAGGACCCACTTTTTAAATTTTATTTATACTTTGTTTTGCTGTTTGTTTGCACTGTAGAGTGAAACAAAAATGAAATAAATAACAAAATAACGGTATGAACATGATTCGACGAGTCACTGGTGTAACCATGTTTGGTTGCCTGGTAAGAACAATGGCTCAGTAGAAAAAAAATAAAAAAACAACAACAATAACCCAAAAATGTTGTTTTGCCTGAGGGATACAATTGGAATAATGGAACTCCAAGATGTCAAGAGACAGAACATGCAGACAAAAGGATTGAACAGACTACATGCACACACGCACGCACACACACACACACACACACACACACACACACACACACTCAGCGTGTCATCGTTTATTTAAACATTTAAAACCTGTCCCACTGCTTTGCCGCCTCATCTTCCTACGGGTTGTTTCACTATTTGACCAGATAATACATTCAAACAACAAATTGTGGCAAAGTGGATCTCAAACAGGGAGCAGGAAAAACTCCACACCAGAAGCTTCATAAGACTTTATTTACTAGACGTCTCTTCTCGTGGTGTTATATATCTATCTATTTGTCTGAAGAATAGATGATGTAGGTAATTTTTCCTGTACATTTATGTTTATTTATGTTATTTATTTATTTATTTATTTGTTCATTCATTCATTATCTTTTTTCATCACATTATTTTTTTTTGCGCGAATATCCTTATATGTGACCTGACTTGGAATGTAATGAAATAAAGAAGAAACTGCATCATGATCCTTTATTCCAAATCCATTACATTTTGTAATTGAACATTTTAGAGAAATATTACTTGTGGCATGAAGGCCCAGCTTGACAAAGTAAAAACACCTTAAAAAAACACATCAACATTTTATCGAGTAGTAGGGCACCAGGAGCACCACCACTGATGGAAATAATAACAAACCTACCTCTAATAGATTTTTTAATGAATTAATTTAGGCCGAGTGAAAAACCGAACAACTTTAATCCCAAATATTCAGTTGGTGTTGCTTAATGGGTCCGTCACTATTAATAAACAAAATGAACGAGATGAGATTTACAGTAAGACGCTTAATGACATCATCTTACTGTTTACTATAAATGTACAGATTCCGATTGAAAATATCCATTGCACCGTGTCCACTGTGCAGTGTAGAGTCTGTCGCGCTGTAGTTGTTCGACCTTACAAGCTATTGATTTACGTGTGTAGTTATGTACCTTCTTGCCTGGTAGATGTCAGTAGATCTGTTCGATTGATATATGTGACCTTACGCAGCTAAACCCGCTATCTCGAGCATTTCTAAAAATCACCAGGAGCAGCCAAATAAGTTGAAATAACCTATCTAGAAGGAAAAATAGATTTTTCCAGATTCGTGTTCCTTTGTGGGGTTTTTTTTTAATCTCACGTATTTTTCGAAAAGCGAGTTTGATTAACGAATAGTAGAAAAATGTTAAACTGTGGAGTTAAATGTTCCCCTTAGATTACATGGGGAAACACAGTCCACTTACCGATATGCTGAACAACGCTGATCGATGGTTAAAGGGAGCATCCAGGTGAAGATCATTCCTCAGTATTCCATGTGATGTGAAGTCATAATGTGAAGCTGTTTTGATAGAGTTCAACCTTTAAATCCTACTACTTTTATACACACACAGAGACATCATTGTGGAGTGGGCGTGTACCAACGTATACCAATGAAGAAATCACGCTGACGTCACTTCCGTAAACAGGATGAGGAAAAAAGTGATCCAAAAAAACTTGAAACCAGCTTGAGAAAGAATCTACAGATATCCCAGTCGGAGAACCTGGGTAGTGAAGCCGATACAATAATCCAAGGAAAAAAATTAACAATTTAACAATTAAAATACGTAAATTCGACTACTATCATTAATCCAATTGAATACCTCATAACTGACGTTTACGAGACACGTCACCTACCATTACTGAGACTCCAGATACAGTATGCCTACATAAACAATGTAAGTTACAACAATGAAAGTAATAAGTATGAAATAAAAAATTAATTACTTTTTTTTACATAAACTTCATGTATAAACATTTTCCTACACCTAAACTTAACAAACTTTAACGAAAAGGCAGAAAGTGTTGTATTGACACATTCTTCCATAATAATTCTAATGACTAATTAATGTTAAATTTTCTATAAATCTTGTCTGCATGACAACATAGACAATCATCTATTAAACTAAATACCAAATGGTAGATTATTAACAGAAAAAATTACTTACATGATGTTTTGATCAAAGGTAATAATCCTTATCAGGATATGAAAATGTCTGGTAGAATAAATGATAATTTATCACCAATTACAAATTTTCAGTATTTCTGCCTGCAGCTATATTTATTATTATTATGATTCTGATCATTATTATTATTATTGTTATTATTATTATTATTATTATCACCATCATTATATATATATATATATATATATATATATATATATATATATATATATATATATATATATATATTCTTGCAGCTTGTCAGTTCAAGTCTTCAATTCAAACCAAACCACAATTTCTATTAACTATTCCAAATGAACTTCTTTCTATCTCCAAACACCAAACACATCTCCAATTTCAGATACACGGTAAGTCATCGATTTTCTTTCTTCCCTGTGCATTGATCCATCTGTATAATATAGAGATGGATGGAGGATGGCTATGGATCTCCCATACAGATTATATTATAATCTGTATGGGAGATTGGCAGCAGCTTTAGGAATGACGAGCAGGCGGTCAACTGTAAGGATAAAGGTTTGACAGCTTCACATTTCATTACCAAAGCCACCGAAAACCCCCCCAAAAAACACTTAAAATAAAAAACAACAGCAAAAACAGCAACTAGAAGACAAACCTTAGGGGAATAAAGCAGGAGTTGTAAATAACTGAGCTCTTGACAGCAAAACCTGCTGGCTGCCGGAGACAAAGCATCCATTCACTCAATAACGTCAAGCAGAACACTTGCACTTCTTTGTCTTTCACAGTGGAATCCATTAAGGAGTTGCCTCTCCTCTCCTCTCTCCGCTGGATTTACAATGGCGTTCCTATTGTTCCTAATAAATCACTCCTCCGTCCAATAGCCAACAGTGTTCTCTCCATTTCCTGGACCAGTCTAACTAGATAGGAGCTCCTGAATTAATACTTAATCCAGTGTGTCCCCTTTGCTGCTGTGCTTCTAGTGTAAATACTATACCTCTGTATTTCACAGATATAAAACTATTTCAAATCATTTCAATTGCATTTCTAGAGTGTCTAAAGCAGGGGGTTTCCAACATAGACTCCAAGGACCCCCTGGGGGTCATTCGAGAGGTTCCAGGGGGGTCCCCAGCAGAGATTATTAGTTGTGAAACTTCAACTTCCTCCTTTCATTTTCAAAGCGTTAAAACTATTAGAGAATGTACATCATAATAATAATAATAAGAATAATAATAATAAAAAGAAAATAATAATAACAACTTTATTTATATAGCACCTTTAAAAACAAAGCTAACGAAGTGCTTTGACGGATTAAATAAAAGCAGAGTGTTCAGATCATGAATTTGAAAGGCAAAGAAACATTAACAAATAGGAATTAAATTAATTCATTAAATTGTAAAAGCGGATAAAGAGACAAAACATAAATAAATAGACACAATATGTTCAAGTTCAAGAGATTATTTGTCACATATATATACATATGGTCATACGAACTTGAACTTGACTCAGAAATATAAATGAAAAGGAACATTTTTAAAAACATTAAATTAAAATAAATAAATTAGTACATTTAAAATAACATAGATAAAGAAAGGGGGACAACATCACATAAAAGCAGATCTATAAAAATGGGTTTTGAGAAGTAATTTAATTGCGATTTTTAGCCAGGTCTGCAATGTTTTATTTGACTTGTTGTCTTTATATGGGGTGACAGAGTCCAGGGCAGTCAGACAGGTGTCGTTGAAATGGGAGACCAGCTCCTCTTTGTTAAAATCTTTTGTGATAAAAGATTCAATATTCAAGAGGGAGACTGCAGTTCTCTTATTGATTCAAGATGTTTATAAGGCAGTTAAAGGCAAAGCAGCAGTATTGAAAGCTCAGAAAACTTGCTCGCTGACACAGAGTTAAAAACACGGCGGTATACAGGATTGTTGTGAGTGATAAAAAAGTAAAAATTGGGATAAGACCACACTGAATAAAACTTTGTGATCAGACACACAGATATCCTTTGTCTCAATGTTTTCCGGGCTGAGACCACTGGACTTAGTAAAGGATGTGGCCCTTAGAATGTGTAGGTTCTCCGTCTCTTCGAGTGAGGCTAAAAGAGTCAAGAACCTCCATAAAATCAGGAATAAAAGTATGGTTGGGGGAGCAGACATGTATGTTAAAATCCCCTTAAATCTGAATTTTTAAGAAAACTCAGCAAATTCTTGGTTCAATGCATTATTTGGTCTAGGCGGTCTGTAAATTAATACAAGAATCACAGATCATCAGATCCCTAGAATTTAAAATAAAACCAAGATTTTCAAATGTTGTAAAACTACTATATGAAATGGGAGTGCTTTTAAAAGCCTTTCTAAAGATAACAGATAACCTGCGGTGCCTGAGAGCCTGGGTTGGTTGAAACATTTTAAATCAGGGAGGGTTGCTTCAATAAGGGAGCAAGTATCTGCAGTATCCCCGACTTAACCAAGTCTCTCTGTGATGATAAAAATCCAAATTATTAAAATACTAAAATCATGACATAAAATGGATTTGTTATTTCAAAATCTGATGTTTAAAATACCAAAGTTTACAGGTTTACAGATATCAGCAGCAGAAGGTAACAGAGGTTGTTGAGCCTTATTAGCCTTAAGGGGGCGTGATAATGAGCATGCTACCATAGGTCTCTGATAGGAAATTATGGTGGTTATAGGTGGAGGCATAACAATCCCATCAGGAGAGCTGAGGGGAAGGCTGGAGTAGGGGATGGAGGAGGTGACCGTCTAGTAAATGGATGTGTGGGACTCGCTGACCGTCAGGTGGTGAATGCATTGCAGGAGAGCAGTATGCGTCCAATGTTTATGGAGAGTGGACGGGATCCTCCATAGTTTGGATGGAGGCGATCGCCCTCAAATAGATCCAGTCTATTGTAGAAGGTGATGAAGTTGTCCACGTCGGGCATAGGCCAGCAGAGCCATCATCCCCTCATGGAAATTTTGCAGGATATTGACAAATTTATGTGGACAACCAACCCTGAGAAGGACAGCCCAGAGCAAGTCAAAGGCTTTTGACAGGTCTACAAAGGCCATGAGGCCTTGATGTTGCTCTCTACGTTTCTCTTGTAGATGGGGAGTTGTGAAGATCATTTCCACAATGCTGTGATTTTTTTCTGAAGACACAATGAGACGGGCAGTAGTAGTTCTCATATGCTCCGTATGAGTCGTCTTAGCATTACATTGGCAAGGATATTCCAGCAATAGACAAAAGGGATATTCCCCTCCTGTTGCCTCAGGGGAGGCTTCGGTGCTCTTTCAACTGCTTAGAGGCGCCAGGACATAATACCGACCTTATTCACCAGAACCAACTGGGATAATCCTGTATACTCACTGGTGGACACTTCTCACACACACACACACACACACACACACACACACACACACACACACACACACACACACACACACACACACACACACACACACACACACACACACACACACACACAGACACACACACTGACAGCCAGTCTCATCACAGGCGCGCACAGGCCACCGGCACCTTCTTTGAACACACCCCACAACCCTCCTGGTTGCATCCCTCTACTTTTCTTCCTCATTTTCTGCCATAACTATGACAGGAAGAGCTTGTAACAGCAACAGAATTGCTGTTCCAGTTTTCCTAGACCAAATTAACTCTGTTTTTTCGATGCATGTTGTCGTCCTATGTTTATGTTTGTTGTTATATTGTTGTCTGTTTCTATGTTTATGTTTTTCTATGTATTTGTGCATTGGTGGCGGGTCTGCACAACAAAAAACTGTGCTTTTGTCACCCTATAGGTCGACACGGAACAGAGTTATTGCAGCAGTTCTTGACGATAAGAATTAAAAAAGAGTTGCATTGCAGGTCGAAAAGTTTAACTCCACTTGCAGACAAACTCTGTCCTAGATGCAATAGCATACAAATACTCCGTGTTGTATGACCGGCATGCTGACAGCACAAGTTTAAAAAAATAAATAAATAAAAATCTCCTAGCAAGAATACTTTGTCACTGCTAGGGATGCGATGTATCTCATCCAGTTCCTGATAGAATCGGTCATTTGCCTCATTCTCAGCTGGGTGTGTTCTGAGTGGGTGCATAAGCAAAACACGTTGTTTTGCCAGGAGGATACGGACAGACGTAAGTCTCCCACTTATGCCTGTGGGTGTTTCAGTGAGATTAGGTAACAGGTTCTTTTTTATTGCAAGCTGAATACCATGGAGATGTTGTCCTCCTGTGGGGTATCCCTGTCAGAAAAGATATAGCCCTGGCCTTCATCCTTAAGGGAGCCCTCGTCCAGCAGTCTGGTCTCACTCAAGGCAGCGATGTCAATATCATAATGCCGAAGCTCAGCAGCGACAAGCGGTGAGCGGCCTCTTCTTTGCGGCCTGTCACAGTAGAAGTCCATCGGACTCATTGGCGCAAAGTAAGGGCGCGGCACAGTGTACAGGGGCATCGCAGTGTACGGGCGCCATGCGGCGTGCCGTATTATGCACGCTTCCTATGAAATCCATGTTAATCCACTGTTGCGGCTAAACCGGCCACGTCAGCGTGGGGAACGCATGGAATTTCTTTATTTTTGTGGGGGATTTCTATATTTTTTTTCAACTACGCAAGCCATTTTCGATAGAAACACAAGATAAGACGACATAGAAATGTTTTTGTAGAGAGTGCAATCAATTGAAATGTGTTTTTATATGAGTCTACATTATACCAGAGACTACAGCTGCTGTCAGATTTGCTTATTGATCAAGACCGTGTGTGTGTGTGTGTGTGTGTGTGTGTGTGTGTGTGTGCGCATGTGTGGAGGGGTTTCAGGTTCATTGTTATAATGTGCATAATTTCATTTTGAAGGGGATGTGTCCAGGAGTGTGGAAGGAGAGGAGAGAGAGAAGTGCTGAGAGCACTGGATGAGAGTCGAAGTGAGAGAAAGAGTGTATGAAGAGAAGTCCATAATACAAAGGGACACCTCTTCACCTTTTCAAACTGGACACCTCAAACCCCGGGGTATTTGTAGCCTTGCAGCAGTCAATAAGAGCAGCTTCGGCTCACGGAGGTGCAGTCTGTGTTTCTTCATTGTGTCTGTCTGGTCGACCCTGCCACACATCACAGTACTATCAAACTGTGTTTTGAAAATATTTAAATTGCTGTTGTTTCCAATGTTCCTCTTGTCTCTACGACGCGTCCAGGACACTGCACCACGTAGCCGGTGGAGCCAGTGGAAAACTACGCTGCGTGCCACATCCGTACCCTGCCAACACGTCCGGTGGACTTCTACCATCAGGGATGGCGTCCAAAAGAGTTCTTATGTTCCATGCAGTCAGTTTGAGGGGGATTAATTTATTTTGTGTTTTTTCGACTGCTGTAGAGGAATGTCCCAGTAGGTGCAGAACCCTCCCCAGGAGGAAAAGAGTGGACAACGTTTAAGCCACCTTTTCTGGCCTTTCCCCAGATTTGGGGTGAGCAGTGCGGCTCCCAAATAGGACTGCTCAGTCCTCCAGGGGTCTGCAGAAAGCAGCTGCCACTCAAACTCTGGCTGTTAGCAATTAGCCCTATATCGCTGATGTACAGGGGTCTAGCTAAAGGCTCTCAGTGCATTCATACCTGCCCCAGTTACCAGACTTCCTATCGCTGCTAGACTTTATTGTTATGAATTCCAGTTATGAATCCACAATGTCAGTTGTAGAGACCAGCGCAGTGATTTTATTTGAGTGCCACTGAGGGTGCGCAAGTCCCAGCAGCGCCATCTTCACCATGATGAGATGGGATCCAATGGCGAGGGAGAAGCCCAGGCAAACGACCGGCATTTCTTTACAGTTGCAAGAGGCTGCCAGAGACCCAGTCCATTGTGGCCTGCCTATGTACGCCTGCATCACGTTGCTTGTCTCTCAGGGAGTGCTCCCCTAGCCTTTGCCTTCCCAGACTTACCCACAAGGCAGCGGGGCTGTGGTTGGTGGATGCCAGGGCATGTTCACAGCTGTGGGCTTGCACGTCACACCTCTGGCGACCACCTCAGCTCGAAGATCCCCTGCCAAGTTTCCCTAGGGCCACAAGGCACCTAGTTACCGTGTGTGGCCGATGTGGCGTGGCTGGAGAACTGATGAAGGAGAGGCTTTGTACTGGCAGAAGAAGACTTACACACAAGGCTGTTTCCCTGTTCACCACAAGGGCTAGCCAGCAGCAGTGAGCTGTAAGCAAGAGGGTTGCAAGCAGGTGGGAAGTAGTAATGCACCTTCCCTCTAACTACAGGTACTCTAACTTAACGGCCTACCTGTTTAACAACCGATCGGACTTATGACCAGCCCTCTGACCAGTCTGTAATGTGCGCTGCATACAATACCGTGGCGTGAGAGCTGCGTGACAGCTGTGTGCGTGGCGTCTCAGCATCAAGCATCTCATTGCGCATCACTTTATATACTATATACACTGTATATTCTATATACACTATATATATTATCCACACATTATGTATAATATCTACACTATACATCTCATCTCATCACCGTTCTCAGTCTCAGCCTCGTTCCCGCAGTCTGTCAGTATTCACTTCACTAGCGTTCACAATCGCCACGCCCCCTTACCATGAAATAACACAGGTCCTCACTTATTGACCTGGGACGGAACTCGGTCGTTAAGTAAGGAGTACCTGTACTGCACTACTGCACTAGATTCATCACAACACCCTGTGCTTAACACAAAAACACACACACCATTGAATTGTTTTAAATTTACACCTTTATATAGTTCCTATAGTTCCTGTTTTTAAATCACACCAAACAGCTTCCTGCCATTTGCTTCAGTCCTGAACTCCACCTGAACAGTGATGCCCTGATGTGCAACTCTATTGACTGGGAAGATATTAAACCAAGTAACTAGCATTTGATTTCCTGTCAGAATAGTTATCCTACTCCATTTTTAGAACTGCTGCTTTGGTATTATTTTGTATTTTCTTTTAATATTCAATTATTTAAAAGTATCATCACTTGTGATTGAAATTTTTCCATATCAAACTAATTTTTGTGTGCATAGTTCATTTGTGCATCATTCATGAAAGAAGTGAATTCAAACAATTACAAAGAACCCCACCTCCGCCTCATGCTGTCATAATAATGAGAAAAGTGGAATTGAACCTCACACTGTCATTGGAATGAGAATGAACTGAACTGGAATGGGTAAATATCCATTTTCAGAATCACCGGTGACAGTGTCGTGCTGACAACAAAGCTGTATTAATTTGCTGCTTCACCTATTTTACATCCCTGAAGCAACTATTGGTCATATTTCATATGATAAAAGGTGACATAATGTCACAACTTGACGTCTCTAACACTTGTTGTCCTCCTCCTCTTCACAGGATGGATCCTGTGTTAATTCTGTCGTTCATCATCGGGTGACGTTGACAAAATTGCTTTTGATCGTTATCTGGGCGATGATCTTTCTTTTCTGTTTGGTAGTGTGTTGTTCTCAGTCCTTTAGAGTTAAACCCATTCTTTCATTTCATCCCCACTGCACATCAAGATCCTCTCCATCTCATCTCAAACAAGAGAGCTTGGCCTTAAAAAAAAAAGAGTGGAGATTTTTCTTTGAGTAGAGATGGAATATTATGAGCTTGTTGTTTCCAGTCTTGGTTACAATACTTGTCCTTTTTACATTTACATTACATTTGCACTTGTACCAAACCGTCACAGTGACCGATCAACATTTTACAGATGCACATTTCATTTTTTCACATCTCATTAAAGAAAAACACAACCGTTGTCTACTATATAATACTAGATAGCTCCTAGATAAGTAAGCTACTAGGATGGGCCAAATGCAGAGAACTAATAACCCCCAGCGGGATAAATAAAGTATATAAGATACCAAAAAACAATATAAAATGTACATATAAAATATAATATAAAATAATACAAAACAATAATTAATTATAAAATGTATATATCAAAAAAACATTATATAGATAATAAGAATATATATATATATATATATATATATATATATATATATATATATATATATATATATATATATACATATGTTTTTTATATGGGTAAAGTAAGTTAACGTTATTATGACCCTTTTTACATTAATATAGATCTCTGAGGTCACCAAAACATGTTTATGAAGTTATTTGCTGAAAATACCCCTCACATATTCTAACATGCTTTTCTCTCCCATCCTATTCCAAAACAGGCTGTTTTTTGTGTGTGGCTTTAAATATAAATGACCTGCCAGGCCGCTAGTTCTGTATGCCAATGCTGTTTGAGCATGACTTCTGTGTTTCATTGTATTTAGTCCGTAACTTTCACTGATTTCACCTTATCAGTCTGCCAAAAATCTGTTTCTGAACAAATTTGAGGTGAGAAATAAATAATCCAGTCGCTGAATCGTCACTCATCTTAGATCTATAAGATGTCATTTAAAAGTTTGTTCCGACTTTAGTTGCAGACACCGCATCGGGACATCAGATGGAGGGCGGTTCTATTTCCACCGAAGCCCTGAATGACGTTGATCAGGGCGGCAAAGCTGAACGGCGTGTTCAATGACATGTTTTATGAAATGGACAGCTCCCCAAAAAACTGACTGGGTTCTCTTATTACACGGTGTGTGTGTGTGTGTGTGTGTGTTAATAGGCCGATCAAGGTCCCAAATTTATGTGCACAAGCACTGAAAAGGTAAATTTTTTCATAATAGGTCCCTTTAAGAAAGTGCCCTCTCCGTGCTTTTTTGTACTTGCTTTTCACATTCTCTCATTCTCTCTTAAGGGGTTCTCTTTAGAAAACCTTCTTCACACACTGACGTGCGCGTGACAGGATCTGCAGACACTGATTAATTACACCTCCACCGGGCGGTACCTCGGGTGGGGGAGGAGGGGCGAGGACCGGTCCGCGATGGAAAGGGGGATGGAAGGATGGATAGATGATGGGAGGGGGGCTTGATTTAAGCTATCACAGCATTTTTTTTTTACCCATGATGCCGAGAGGGAGGTCAGCGCACAAGAGAAAGAGGGGGGAGGCGGGTCGGAGGATGGGAGGATGGGGGGAGGGAGCGAGGGAGGGAGGGGAGGATGGGAGAGGGAGGGGAGGATGGGGGAGGAGGAGGAGGAGGATGTTAACGGCGGATGATGGATGCAAGCGGTGAGCTGAGCCAATTGAGTGCCTTAAGGACACGACTACAGAGAGAGAGCGAGAGAGAGAGAGAGAGAGAGAGAGAGAAACTTAAAAAAAATAATAATAATAAGTTGAATAAAAAAGAGCAGTGAGCACACCTCACATAATAAGCGTGACATCAATCAAGAGCTTTAACTTCAAACTTCTCAATGCCTCAGAGTCATACATAATTGCGATGCATTACGGTGTGTGTGTGTGTGTGTGTGTGTGTGTGTGTGTGTGTGTGTGTGTGTGTGTGTGTATGTGTGTGTGTGTGTGTGTATGTGTGTGTGTGTAAGGGAGGGGGGGAGGGACGGAGGTTGGGACGGGTTGTGATCAATAGCTTCATTCTCCAATTTTCTTGTTGTTTAGTGAGGTTATTATGGGAGCTACTTACATTTTCAATATGCAGAATACGCAGCTCTATATTAAAGATTTCTCTGTTGTTTGCTTTTTCTTTTTTATGTTGTGTTTGTGTTTATTGGAACCCACACTATATATAAATTTCGAAGTTCAAAATCTGAGTGGTGTCCAGATGTATTTATTTTTTATTTTTTCCCGACATTTCCGTAATTGAATGAAACCATAAAGCCCTAGGTCCCGCCCTGTGCCATGGTGCTCCAAGCTCCCCACTGCTCCAGACGCCGCGGTGAAAGTCGGAACAATCTTTTATATTAGGCCTTGACGATTAAAGATTCTGCAACCCGGAAGTCAAACTCAATCCCCATTGGCTCACAGAACTCGGAGCTCAGCTGCTCATTTACATTTCACACTCTGAAACAACCCATTTGGAACAGGATGGTACAGAGTCATGTTAGAAAGGCTCAAATCCGTAATCTAAGTGATATTTTTTAGCAAACAAACTTCAAAGACAGGTTTTGGGGACCTCAGAGACCTGTATTAACTTATTGAAAAGGAGTATAATAGGTCCACTTTAAGGGTTAGAAATCACTTGAGTTATTCCCCCTGTTCATTATGTTCATATAAATATATATTTCAGGAGGACTCAGGATTATTTATTCCCTCTGAATGGCTGTCGGGGAGAGGGGGAATAGGCCTCGGAACCTCCGTCGTGACGACTCACTTTGTAACAGAATGCGATAACACAGGTGATTTATTTGGGAGCAGCAGTGACCTACACGTTCCAAACCGCCCATGAAAGATAAGATAGCGGAGTTTACACCTGCTTAGGGGAGGTGGTGCTGGGACCATTCATCATCCTTCTGGAGTGCAAATCAAAACAGAAGGACAGGGTGGAAGTTTGTCTGAGGGAAACTAAATACCTGGGGAGGCGCTGTAGGAACTCCGTTAGATAAACTATTTTATTAAATAATAATAGATTAATGAATAATACTTCAAATAAAAGTAGTTTGCTGGTGCAAAACATTAGGTAATTATGTCGCATTTTGTAAAAAAAATAAAATAAAAAATCGAATACATTTTACCATTATTATATAATAACACCTGTATTGTGCAATAACACCCTCATCTTAAATGGAACATGGAACATTTTTTAGCAGCTGTTGCTTTAGCAAAACTGAAGCTTATTCCTTATTTACTTGTTTTTTGTTTCGGTCTTAATTCTAACTCAATGTTATACTTTTGTCATCTAATCTAGTCTCTCCTTCATGAATCTTATGGGAAATGCCAGTATTTTTAAAACAAAACCTTATTTTTCAAACATTTGAATTCAATCCCAGTGATTGGCATCAGAATCGGGCCAATCACAGTTGCGGAAGAAATCGGCCACGATCGCCATTGGCTGAAGCGAATCTATAGTCAATTATATCAATTAAAATCAAAGCTTTTCACGCCAATCACTCAGATTGACTCCAAGAGATCAAAAAAAGGGGGTTTTGGTTAAAAAGAAAAGATATAGATGTGCTAAAGAGACCCTCCACCACCCCCGGGTTGAGAGAGCGGGGAGCCAGCGTGAGCACTCTCTACAGGTGCTCTCAGTAGAACTTTTGTTTGGGGAGCAGTAGGTTGGCTGATACAGTGATAGTGATGATGATTTGATCTGTAATTACACCTTCCACAAAAGCCCCTTTCCCACTTGCACTGTGGCAGTTTTGCCTGCCATATGCCACCCAAGTGGTGTTTTCAGGGCCCTCCGACATAAGAGACACAGGCGATGGGGTTCAATACACACCAGTTTTATTGTAGAGAGTGGGCAAGGTGGAACAAGCCTGGAGCAGATGGACAACATTTCATGACAAGGGCTCTTTTCCTGTGTGTGTGGGGATTGGGGTTTTACCTGTTGCTATACAACTACCCTGATCCCGGGCCCAATTACCTAGAACGAAGACAGGTGTGGCTGCTTAAACCACACCTACCCCACACCACACACTGAAAGCCGTAAATCTACTGGCAATGTTCTATATTGGTGTTATGTGAGAAAGGAAGCCAGTGTCGATGTTCCAAACCATCCCATCTACACTGGACATAATGTACTAGCCGTAACCAATTGGGTACTGTATCCATATCAAACTTCATAAATAATATTTTCAAAAAGGAGGCCAATGTGTGAACAACTACCTACTGCCTTTGTTGTAGCCGGGGAGGAAGAGTTGGTTGTCTAGTAATCTAAAGGTTGCTGGTTCGATCCCAGGCTCCTCCTGCTAGCATGCTGTAGTGTCCTTGAGCAAGACACTTAACCTCTAATTGCTCCTGATGGCTGCATCCATCGGTGGTTGAATAATTGTAAGTCACTTTGGATAAAACAGCTCTGCTAAATGACGTAATGTATATACTTTTTTATCCACCAATGTTATGGATTCAATGAAGGAAAGGGGCTTTATACTAAACTGCAAGATTGCATACACACCAAACCGGCAGCACATACTCATCATATAACACAGGGAAGAAGTATGATTTATCTCTTAGGTGTTTGGTTATTCACGTGCTGTAAGTCAGCTTGGTTTGTTCTGTTCAAAGGAGCCTTTTCCAGGGGGGCTTCCTGCTGTGAAAGCACCTCAGGGGGGAAGCCAACCTGCTGCTCCCCCAACAAAGGTTCTAGTGAGAGCACCTGTAGAGAGGGAGTGCTCCCGCTGGCTCCCTGCTCCCTCCACCCGGGGGTGGTGGAAGGTCTCTTGAGCAAGGCCGGGCCTCGGTTCAGCCCAATGTGATGAAGAGACCTTGTAAAGTAAGAAGATTGACTGACTGCCGTGGGGGATCGGGAGTCCATGGGGCCCCGAGCAACAGAGCAACTATCAATCCGAGGGCGGTTGGGTAGGAGCTGGAAGTTGCGAGGGCTTACATGGTATCACATGGGATTTGGGTTTTTACAGATGGGAAGTGAGGCGGTTTTAAATGTGGATAGGGCTTGGTTCATCTTTGAAATATGAAAAATACGACATAGAACGATAATGAAGGCCAAATAAAATGGCTTCCAATTTGGCTCCCACTCCAGCAGACAGCAAGGCTCCATACAAAATGAAAGAACCTATAAACCTATTTGTTTATTTAATTTGTGTTATTTGTTTTATAAGGTATTTTGGTTTGCTGCATTGCTGCATCTGTGTTGCTGAATTACGCAGGTAGCACTGGAATGACCAGTTAAACACAGGCTGTAGACATCATACAGTAGAACCTGGATTTTTCCTTTGAGGTTTATCTATTGCCACCTTGCTTGAATGGCCTATTTACCATAATAAAATGACATTATGTAGAGGATATCCATATCTTATCATGTTAATGGTATATCTCACAGACTTTGGTTTTCAGGAACCCAGGTGAAAATTCCTGTATTTATGCTGAGTAATCCTTGATACTAAAATCTTTAAAATCTTTGATATCAAAACGGCAAACATATGTGACCAACCCGCACTGACTTTGGGGTCATTTGGCGTCTTTCGAGTTTTTTGCATCATTTGAAAGTGGAGAATCAGAGCAAATATTTTTAAAGCTATGACTTGTTAATGACAAGGGTGTGGTAAACTGTGTTTCTGAGATAATCACCTCCAAAGCTTTACCCACACCAGGTTCATTCAGCTAGTTCCCAGAATGCAAATGGGGTTGATGGACAAACAAAGCCTCATGGCTAATTAACATACTGCTGAATGGGCCAATCACGAACAGCTCAACAATACAACAAATTTTGTTTTTAAAAAACAGCTTTTATTTAACAGTAAGAATATACATGTTTTATAAAAGTGGAATTATTTTGGAGTTTAAAAGTACGGACAACACAACAAAATGTAGAGTCCATCAATTTTATCAGTCTCTGGAGAAGTTTTATCAGTCAATATTATCAGTCTCAGTCAATCTGAAATTTGAAAATCTGTTACAACCTCAACGGACTTCATCATGCCATGAACTTCGTCTGTTGTAACAACAGCGGGAGTATCGTCGGTCTCCTCCGCTGGTTCTTGAAAATATTCCGTTTCATCGTCACATTGAGTTTGAAATCCGCTGTTTGAAATGTTCTCCAAGTCCGGAGTAATATCAGATTCAGCATCGCTGTCGTTCTCCGCGTTGCCGTCGGAGAACTGACTATCATCGCGGAAAATGAAGTTCACTACGCGCTGCTAACACTGACTTGAATCTATCCAAGTCAGATTAAGGTCGGAAATATGATTCAGAGCTTCCGCCACCCACTTCGCATAATCCATGACGATATGGGAAAGAAAGCTTTCACAGACAAGTGAGACCGAAACACCCCTGTGCTGTGCTTTAACGGTCTGTACACGGAAGTGTAGGTGCGTAACGCGAAGGGTTTTTCTTCTTCGCTGTTTCACAACAATGGCTCTGTGTGTGTGTAAAAGTAGTACGATTTAAAGGTTGAATTCTATCAAAACGGTTTCACATTGTGACTTCATATCACATTAAACTAAACTACGTTTCCCCATGTAATCTAACAGGAATATTTAACTCCACAGTTTAACATTTTCTACTTTTTATTAAGCAAACCTGGTTCTGAAAATACGTTGAGAGATAAAAAATAGATAAATAAAAAAACACAAAGGAACGAAAAATCGAATTTTCCTTCAAGAATGGTTTTGAATGAAAGAATAGTCAACTTATTTGGCTGCTCCTGGCGATTTTAGAAATGCGCGAGATGGCGAATTTAGCTGTGGAGGGACACATATAAAGGTCAAGGAAGGGTTTGAACATCGAACAAATCCTAACACAGCATTTGAGGTACAATTCTTAACTTTCTGAGAGTTTAAAATGTTTGTATTAGAAGCAATTCATTGCAAAGAGCTGTAATAAACGATGAGTACACCATGAACTCACCACATACTGGACTGAAAATTTATTCTGAAATAAGAACTGAATAATTGACTACCTCGTTCAGGTGGGATTGCAGCAAAGGTTAAGCTTGTAGAGAATAGCTTGTACACAAACATCTCAGGGAAAGATGTCAATTCATGCAGAAGACATAATATTTTGAAGTTCCTTGTCATAGTTGGTGAGAGTTATATTTCCAAATAGTTGACACTCAATATTTCTCTTCATATTTACAAGGATCTGAGCAAAATTCCTCAACAAACACAAAAGACTATCAAATAATATCTTTAGTCTTGACACTCAAACTGGTAGGATTGACTCTAATTATTCCTTTTGGAAGTTGACATAACATGGAGATAGATAAATGGAGGGAATTTTTCTTCACATTTTTTTCTCCTGAAAACTGTGTTACAGGCCAGGACTTACAGGACAATTTGCCACTTACCAGACCTAGGGTTTGAGATGGGCAAGGAACAAATGAAAATTAAAAAGGAAAGAATCCATAAAAAATGTATTCAAAAGATACACAGCAGGCCTACAGGAACCAGGAAGGTCTACAGGAAACTGTAAAGGAAGCAGGAAGATCTACTGGAAGCATGAAGTCAACATAAAGCAGGAAGATCTACATCAGGGGTGCCCAATACGTCGATCGCGATCGACCGGTAGAGTCGATCGCAAAGGTAGTGCGGGTAGATCGCGCGCCATTCAAAAAAATAATAATAATTATGCAAAGAAAAGACAAAACCGTTGTCAACATGATCAGTTCAGTTAATGCTTTCGGACGAAAAATGTAACTTCTGTCCTCAAAGCTGCAGCGCCATGATTTGAGGAACTTTTAAAACCTTGCATCAGAGCTGGAGACCCAAGGGAAGGCAATGAGCGGAGGGGTGCGAGGAGCGCCCCGATGGGCGCGCGCAACTTGACAGCGCTACACAGAGCAGATTTAAAACTGTCTGTCAGACTTTGAGAAACGGTTTCAAGACTTTGCTTTACTCGAGCCCATCACTTCATTTATGTGCTACCCATATAGGGAAGATATGGAGGTTGATTCACTCAGACACTGTTCGACCTGAACTCGTCTGCAGTGGAGGATGAGATGTTGACACTACAGGTTGACATTCAGCTGAAGTCCAGGGCTCATGGACAGTTTTGGAACTTACTCACAGAAGAAAAGTACCCAAACGTGAGGAAATGTGCTACCTCCTTGACTGCATTATTCAGCTCTACTTATTTATGCAAGTCAGCCTGTTCCCACATGAAGATTATTAAGTTCAAATACTGTTCCACCATGACTGATGATCATTTGGAAGCCGCCTTGAGGCTGGCTACGAGCAGCTACTGTTTGGACTACGCAACCCTGGTCGACTCCATTCAGTGCAAGTCATCAGAGTAAGGTAGTGACCATAAATGTATTTAATTGTATTGTGCTGTAAAGGTTCATGCAGCGATGCAAGGTACGCCAACATATATTGAATATATAAAGTATACTCAGTATATATATATATATATATATATAAATACATATATTTAGCATTTTAGAGATCATTTAGATTTAGGTAGATCATTTTGACCTAGTCATTTTAAAAGTAGCTCACAAGCCGAAAAAGTGTGGGCACCCCTGGTCTTCATGAAGCAGGAAGGTCTACTGGAAGCATGAAGGTCTACAGGCAACAGGAATATCTACTGGAAGCATGAAGTTCAACATACAGCAGGAAGGTCTACAGGAAGCAGGAAGGTCTACAGGTGACTGGAAGATCTACTGGAAGCATGAAGGTCTACAGGCAACAGGAAGATCTACTGGAAGCATGAAGGTCTACAGGTAACAGGAATATCTACTGGAAGAATGAAGCTCAACATACAGCAGGAAGGTCTACAGGCAACAGGAAGGTCTAGAGGAAGCAGTAAGGTCTCCAGTCAACCAAAAGATCTACCGGAAGCATTAAGGTCTACAGGCAACAGGAAGATCTACTGGAAGCATGAAGGTCTACAGGCAACAGGAATATCTACTGAAAGCATGAAGGTCAACATACAGCAGGAACGTCCACTGAAAGCATGAAGGTCAACATACAGCAGGAACGTCTACCGGAAGCATTACGGTCTACAGGCAACAGGAAGGTCTACTGGAAGCAGGAAGGTCTACAAAAACAGGGATGTCTACATGAATGTCTACAGGATGTAGGAAGTTCTACAGGAAGCAGGTTGCCTACAGGGAGCAGGAAAGTTTATTGTACCTTATTAGCCTCGAAGGAAGACCAATGGACAATGTGACAATAAAAGTAACTCTTACACCGTCTCATTGATGGCTTCTGAGTTTCTTCACTGAATCACTATCGAAGTGTTGTTCAGAGGGCACCAAGTCCTGTCAAACTCCTCAATATCATATCTATAGATGGACTGACAGACAGACATATTGGCTCATTCTCGGCACCTATCTTCTTTAAATCCAATCTAAATACAGTACATAAAACACAAACATTTTCAAACCAAGTCAACGTTTCCGAGTATTCAAAAAAGTCAATGTGTTAAAAGCTGATTCCGAGCATTAGAAGTAAACTAAATATTAGCCCTTCCATCTCTTTTACAGATTATGAGCTTGACTTATCAGTGCATCACAGCACCAGAGCGGTGAAATTATAATGATGCTGTCTATGTGTGTGTGTGTGTGTGTATGTGTGTGGGTAGAGGAAAGGCATCATATCTCAACCCCTGCCATCAAAGATCCGTCAGGCTTAGCAGGCAAACACACATGCACGCACACGCACACACACACACACACACACACACACACACGCACACACACACACACACACACACACACACACACAGTACTGTAGCCCTGATCCTGCTTCAACGTGATTATTTATTCATTATTTCCAACAAATTGTGTAAGAAAGTACAGTTCCAGTAAAGTGTGTATCTACTATTTACCGGGGGTGGAGCCCTGACTCTGCAGGTTTCCCTCCATGCTGCTCAGGATTCGGGGTGTCAGGGGGCTGGTGTGGCAGACCCTGAGCTGACGCCTGAGCGATGAGCGATGCCCCCAGAGCCGCCCTGAGCCCATCCATCACACCCCTGACCACAACACTGCCGCCATGACATTTTTTTAACATATCCCGCTGAAGGGAGATGGATACCTCCACCATACTCTGCTACTCCTGTGATGAATTGATCCCTGGAAGTGAGTGCCTGCGCATAGTTTGGACCCTGTATTATTACATTATTATTATTGTTATTATTAATAATAAAAAAATATTATTTTCTAAAAACCTGTATTCAGGCACAAGTCTCCATGCCTGAGTATGGAAAATATTCGCTATAGTTCTCAACGTGATGTCCAGGGATCCTTCGAGAGGTTCTCGGGCGTCCCCAGAAACATACTTAATACAGTAGTTTAATTTCACTGTTATTTAACTTCATAAAAATGTCAGCACCATTAGAGAATGTACAATAAGGACTGTTTTGATCATAGTTTCACTGTTATCTCCCTAGCTATAGCATAGGCAAAATATGAAGGTTTGGACGAAATAATATTTAATAATTTAAATCTTCTCCGATTTGAGTCACTTCACTTACAATATTGTCATATTGTAAGTGAAGTGACTCAAATTGGACAGCCTATACTCCTCCTGGAGTATAGGCTGTCGACACGGGACCTTCAGAGTTCTCGGACATGAGCTTTCTTTCCTATCTGAAACCAGGTGTTTCCCAGTCTCTTGAAGTCTGCCTGAAGATCCCGTTATCAGGTCCTCTTTGGCCTTCCTCTTTTCCTCTTCCCTTGAGGGTTCCATGTCAAAGCTTGGTTATTGTAGTGTGTGCCCGATCCATCTCTATCTTCTTCTAATTTCATCTACTGCTGGTAGTAGTTGTGTCCTTGTCCACAGATCGTTATTGCTGATCTTGTCTGGTCAGTGGATATTAAAGTACCTGTTAACCTATAAAATTGTGTTCTGAGTTTGTCACACCACAGAAAAATGTGTTATTAACCACAAAACCCAAATTTGAATGATAAAAACAATTGGCAATTTTATACAATTATTTCAAATTTTGGAAAAAATTGCCAGTTTCCTCTGTTCCGAGATGCTGTAGGCGTGTCCACTGAAGACGCTGAAACCACGCTCATTTGCGTTAACCATGTAATAATATAAAAGTCTGCTGAATCCAGTCCTGTGTGTTCACCTCTACTTTCATAATTAATAATTGTCTCATTTAGGGACACATCCCCCATTTTGATTTAGTTGGGGGAAACTAAGCGTAATTCATCAGTCTAAGAAGCATTAATGAGTTCTTGACCATTTACACTGACCTCTGAATTGAACTCTTAAGGAATACCAACAGACAACCTCTTTCCAATGAATTGATTTATTTTACATACTAGTATACTTGAACAAATGAAATTACAGTCAACATAAAATGAAATGAAACCAATAAAATAAATGGTAAGAACAATACAATGGTATAGGCAAGAAATTATCAAGAAAATAAACAAAGAATGCAGGATTTAAAAATGGTGCCACACTTTGAATCTTTGTGGATCGGTTGAAAAAACTGAAAAAATAAGATAAAATAAAATAATGTTGCAAAACTGCAAGGTTTAGTGATAAAAATACAAAAAAAAAAGAACATAAGAAAATACTATTCTTCAGCTGGGTGGCTGGAGCAGGCTGGTTTAACAAAATCTAGATTGTGCGCAAACCAAAGTTAAACAAAGACTTAAAGAAAATAAAAGAAAACTTAAACTAAAATAAAAGTAAACTTATGGGGCTGGAGTGAGGGCCAGCCTGAAGACTGAGTGGTCCACGGCTTCTCTGAAACACTTGCCTGGGGGGGCTGGAATGTCTCCTTGCCTTAAAATGGCGGAGGAGGCAGAGTTTTTGGTTTCCATGCTTATTGGCTGTTGATAATTCTCTGACTAGTGAAGGTAATTTAACTTTACATGCAAAAAGTCACATATCTTCATACAACACTATGTTCAAATCAATCAATGATTTCACTAAATAAACTCCTGTGACAATGTTTACATACAAAGAAATAAAAATTTAACAAAACACATGGTCCAGGCATTAACCATCTTTCACAACCATTCTCTCAGTAACATAACATTCATGACTAATTAACTATTAAAATGATTCCTAATTACAAACTATTACAAAATAATTTCAACACTCCTAATAAAAGTCATAAAACCATCTTAAATTAATCAGATGTTACTATGCACAATGGGATATTGTAATCTGGTGGTGGTCGCGGTTTCCCGGTTGCCGACCAAATGGCAACCTGGGTTAGGGTTAGGGTTTAGCATGAAAGTTTATGCATTTAAACAGTATTATTAGTAACTTCGCCAAATTAGGTCGATTCGTGATGAGAGTTGGATCATTCATCATAGAAACATCTGCAGAAATAATGTAACTTCAATTATTAAAGAATACATTGGTTGACATTGATTCAAATTTAGGCTTAACACAAAGGAAGGATTGCAGATGCAAATTATCCATGTGGGTCTTTCCCTTCCAGACCTGTCTTGAGACCGGCCCTCGATGAGGGGGTCTGCCTTGATCAAAGGGGGACAAAAGGGGTTGTAGGTAAAGCAAGGAGAGGAGGGGAGAAGAGGGAGCAATTTGTGGACTCAGTATTGGCCGAAACAACAAACAGAGTCAAATGGTTATTCTTGCTGTCTCCGTTCTGTCAGAAATGGGCATCCTTATTTTCTGAGAACATAGGAAGGTGTTAGAGTTCCTGTGATCTCAGGGGGGGCTCCTACCTCCTCCTGTGAGCCTCTGGGGGAGAAAGTCTATCAGAGGCTGCTGTTCCACTACAGTGCTCAACTCAAATCATTGCTCCCACCTCTGGCTGCGGGACTCCCTACTCTTCGATGCTCTCTGCTCGGTCCTCCACAGGCCAGAGGGTAATGCAGCAAATGCTAACGTAACCTGTGCGGGCAAACCAGCGGGATGGTTCTTTATTGTTTTGGGCGCATAGGCTCCTATTTAGGTTTCTGTCAATGGAGCAGATAATCTACTTCTAATAATCTGTGCTGTGTGTGGGCGGACATTGTGGGCGCAACGGCGCGGGGGGGGGGGGGGGGGGGGTGTCCATGGGCTCCCTGAAGGCGCCTTCTTCTCCAGGTCTTTATTCCACAGCGTTTTATCTCCAATAAACTTCACCTTACAGGGACTTTAATAATTATTCTTAGGCAGTTGTTGATACAGTAAAAGTTTGAGCTTTATTGATTGTGTTCTTTGTCATTCTCAAGGTCTCGGTGCCAGAAAGCAGCACTGACTTTACACTGGAGTTGACTTTTCTTATTTTTGTTGGTTGCTGTGCCCCTCTAGAGCTCCAGATGTTCTTGAGCTGTAAAAAGGCTGTCCTTGTCTTGCCTATTCTTGCTTTGACATTGGCATCTGTACCTCTGTTTGTCAATGATACTCCCCAAGTAGGAAAGGACTCTACTTCTTCGAGCCTGCTGCCTTCAAGTGTGATCGGTTCAACATTCATTTACATGATCTTTGTCTTTCCTTTATGGATGTTAAGTCTTACTTGTGAGGAGGTAGCTGCAAGTATTGCGGCAAGTCGTTTGCAAAGTCTAGATCATCCAACTGTGTCCACAAAGTCCACTGGATTCTGTTCTTTCTTTGTTCATTTGTTGTTCTCATTACCCAGCCGATGCCTAGTAGAAAAAAGAACAGAGATAATTGGCTACCCTGTCTGATCCCGGTCTTGATCTCAAACTGGTTAGTAACCTTTCCTTCATGTATCACTCTACGGGCCATTCCAGCATAGCTATTCTTGATAAGGTTTACCAGTTTAGTGGGAACTCCATAATGTCTCAAAAGCTTCCAGAGAGTTTCTCTGTTCACACTGTGAACAGAGAAACTTACACTGCTTACACTTTTTCATAGTCGACAAATCTGACATACAGTGGGGAAGTCCACTCTAATGATTGCTCGATGATAATGGTGACAATCTGGTCGACACAGGATTGATTCTTCCTGAATCCGCTTGTTGATCTCTTAGCTGTTGGTCAACTGCATCCTTCAGTCAACTGATGGGGAGATCAGTTTCTGCTGGTTGGATATCTGGGGGATTTGGTGGTGGGGGTTTGTTAAGCAGTTCCTCAAAGCGTTCAGCCCATTCATTGAGTTGACCTTCTTTGGCCATAATGGTATTACCTTCTTTATCTTTCACTGGTCTTTGCGGCTTGCTATACTTGCCTGACATCCCCTCTGGTGGTACAACTTCTTCATGTTTCCATTGCCTGCTGCGTCCTCTGCTTCTTCTGCGGGGCTTTCAATGTATTTCAACTTGTCCGCCTTGATACTCTTCCTTACTTCGCTGTTGGCATAAGGATACTGTGCCTTTGCTTTGGATGCTCTAGTGTGGCTGTTTGCCACTGCTGCTTTCTTCTCTTTCCCTACTTTGGTCTTTTGTAGAGTTTCAGCAAAAATCTATTTGTTTTTTGAAAATTTCCTGTAGCCAACAACTTCTTGACATTGACAAGTTGATTTCCTGGAGAAATCCTGCAGAACTTCCAATTTGTTGGAGAGTTTTAATCTGTACTCTTCTAGAATTCCTGCTTCCCTCAACAGATGGACATTGTATTTTTGTCTATTTCCCGTTGCCTCTGTCTGTAACATAAGCTTCAATCCAACAGTTGTGTTGGACTGAAGTGGTGGTCTGATGCTAAATCTGCTTCTTCTTATGGGGAAGATGCTGCCTCCGATGAAAGGCTTGTTCAAAGCACAGATATTTATGAACTTCTCTCCTTTCTCACACATTTCTCCCAGTCCGTGTGTTCCCATCCTCTCTTAGAATCCGATGGTATCTTCTCCAATCTTTGTGTTAAAATCTCCCATAAGGATGGTCGCATCTGGTGAGTATTTGCCCAAAATGTTCTGAAGTCTCTTTCACTTTGTGTCCACTATTGTCAGATTGGGATCCTAGAGACAAAATCCTATCAAATGGGGTCTGTGGCCTAATGTGAATCAAATGATATGATACGAGTCCATGATATGAAAAAAGTCCAGAATCAACGCTCCACATCCTGCCGTTCTTTGTCATGTAGCCTTCTGGTTAAGAATTTTAGTGAGAAGTGTCCACTGATTTTAACAAGCCTAAAAAAAACAGCATTCATGAAAAGGGAATGATCCCCAATGGGTTAAAGCAGAGTTCACAAATGGCTTTTGCACCCCTCTAAAAGTGTTTGTACTTACTTTATTAATGATATGCTGCCTATGTGTTAGACTAGTCGCAAAGTGATTTATATCATCAAAGATTAAAACATGTTTTTCACCAAAAGTCCAACAAATGTCACAAATTCTGAATCTTTATGGGGCAGTAGTGGTAGTTCAGTAGTTCTACAGCTTTGAAACAAAAAAGTTTTTGAAGTCATTGAAATGGTCTACATCTGTATGTATGCCCCTTACTCTGAGAAAATAAATTACCCCATTCTCCCCAACAACTCCCCCAAAATTGTATTCAGTGTAAGTTATTGCTTGAGGTAAAAAAAACAAAAAAAAAATAAGAGAGAAAATCTCTGACGTAGATTGTGTTCACGCTGTGCGCACTCATAGCGTCATGCATTTGGTTAATCTGATTGGCTGAAGGTGTTGACTGTCAAGGCATCGATTCAAATCAAAGGCGAGTCTTTCTTGTGATCGGGACTGTAAAGACCTTGCAAGAAAGACTGATGGAACAAGGCTAGAGGACAGGGGGACTTCGAGGAAGATAGGTACTGGCTAATAAAACTTGTATTTACGACATAAATTATTCATTATTTTAACACATAACACTCAATACAAATATCATGAAAAAGGAATGTTCAATGTGCATTTCTGACGTTATTCAGGGGGCTAGGCCAATTGTGTGTGGGGGCATAACCGGCCCCCGGGCCGTAGTTTGGGGACCAGTGGGTTAAAGAGTAGAGCTGCTTCTCTTCCTCCAGCGATGTCTCGATACACTGATGACACTTCCTATTACAACTCCCATCATTGCTGTCAAATACTTCAAATCAGGAGGGTTAAACCATTTGATTGACAAAGTCCTATTGAGTAGTTCCAGTCAAATTGTCTGTTTTAGTATGACCCATTTATCCTAAAATATGTAATGTTGAATATGAAACCATTTTTAAGAGTGCCTTATCTCCTTGGCAGAAGACACAGACAGTGAAAAATGATCTGTCTCTTCAAATCATCTTCAGATTACAGAGCGAACTATTACCACAACACCTTATTCAAGAGGGAGAACACAATGTGTTCAATAATGATTTAGTAAAATTAAGCTCATGTCACACCATTGTCAATTACAGAGTGGGTAAAAAGGCTTGGTACTATGAAAAAATATAATAAAAACTACTGTCAATTATTACTATCAAATTATTATTATTATTATTATTATTATTATTATTATTATTATTATTATTATTATTAATAATAATAGTCTACTAATAGTAGTAGTAATATTATTATTATTATTATTATTATTATGATAACTACTACTATTATTACTAATAATATTATTATTACTATTACTATTATTATTAATAATATTATGAATTATGTGTATAATGTGTATAAATGTATTTAATATATGTTGTATTAAATGTGAAATCATGTAGTATTTGTATAGTTATTATTTAAATTAATATTTATGTTTGTATTGGTACTACTATGATGTATCATGTAAAATGTGTTTTGTATTATTAATATGATTAGCACTGTTAGCATTATTAGCATTAGCAAATTGACAAAGTCCATGTTTTGTTTATGTCAATAACAATATATAAATATGTACCAGGGGTAGGCATGGTACAATATACTATTGTACAATAGTATATTGTCTTTTAGATATATTTTTAAAGGTAGGTTAGAAAAGAAGTTGCAAGACTGCGTTTAAAAACAACAACAAAAAGATGATCACACTATGCCGACTACATCAAAATAAAAAAACTCACTTAACCCTTAGGTGGAGAGTCATGCATAAACAAGACCGTAATAAATTATGTAATATTCATGAATTATTAACCAAAAAAAGCTCAATTGAAAAATGTCTAAAAATAATAATATGGAAGATGTAGAAATATATATATATATATATATTTTTTTTTTACCTGAGTCCACACATGGGGAGAGAGAGAGAGAGAGAGCTACTAAATGGCAAATGGGAAAAAATCTCTGCATATTATTCCTTGGTCTGAATTTCAACACATAGAGGTTTAATCTTCTTTAATCGGCAGATAAATCAAATCATCCTGTGCAAAAATTTTACAAAACAGCCCTCTAAATTAAATTAGTCACAATAGGAAACACCCTTCCTTAGTTTAATTATTATACTTCATATTTGGCATTAAAGTGTTATTATTAATAGGGATCTATCCCGTAGGGATTAAACCCTATTGTTATTGTTCGGATTATTATTATTATTATTCTACTTGGCATTTTTCCGACTAAAAGTGTCTGAATACGACACCCGCTGGAGTGACGGACACGGTTGAGGTCTCGTTAGAACTGGGACGTCAAAGACATGTCGCGGTTCAAGTTCCATCCATATCGAGCCACATAGGGAACAGGAATTAGTGAAAAAAACGATTGAGCAGAAGTACTCGAACGTTCATGCATCGCTGATAAACCAAGGTTCTTGAACTTACGGTCGTGCGGTGAAGCGAGATGCGTTTGTGGAGTAAGATGCTTAGAGTAAGATGAAGTTGTGACATCATCATCATATTTGCTTACAAACTGTATGTGCAGGCTGTGGCTACGAACACACATTTGCACCGTGCAAGTTACGTAGTGTAGACTCCATCGCTCTGTACTGGTTACAAACTGCGTGCGCGTGTGCGTGTGTGTGTGTGTGTGTGTGTGTATCGCCTTATCTGCGTGACGTCGGTGGGGTGTTTCATTTGATATTTTATCTATGTTGCCCTTCTTGTAAATACAAACACATTCTGTTTGCATTTAACCCGGTACTGTGTCCCTCCTTCTTTTGCGGCATTCGAGCCAGTCATAACACACAAACTGTAGGAGTCCAAAACAGTCCAAAAAATATTCAGTGTTTGTGTCCTCACACATGGAGTTCGCCCGCAGCTCCAGAGCAACAGGTCTGAATCGTGCCTGTTTTATTTTAGTCCAAAAAGTTTAAAAAGTTGATGAAATGAGGGACATGCAGTGTTTGGTCCGTTTGAATGGAATTGTGATGTTAGGAGCGATTTCCTTCCACAGAGACACCATGAGGCAGGACTCTGTGGACTACAGGTAGTAGACAGCTACATTACGTCAGCCGATGCTACGTTCAATGGAAACTCGGAAAATTGTAACTCGTGTTAGACGTAATGTTGATGTAAAGACAGCGACACAAGGACTGATGCTACGTTCCAATGGGTAGTCGAAGATTTGTAATTGGTGTCAATACTGGACCCTCTGTATTGCTGCCGGCAACAATATTTTATTATTATTATTACTGCCAATATTTTTTGACTTTTTCATGTACTTTACAATTTTCTCATTTATTCCAATGGACCTGGATCCGTTTATACGATTTTTATCTATGGCCAAGTAAAGTATTAAAATCACCTGACTTTTGCTCATTAAGTGGGAGATAATGCTATAAATTGGATTTTTTAACATCAAGTAACATCAGTTCACAAAAAATACACAAAACCCCATCACACTCCAGTGTACTTGTGAAAATCACGAAGCAAAATGAACTGCTGATCCCTAAAGCGATGCAAAACAAATGGAGGTGATAATTGATGTGAATTGAACCCAAAAAATTCTGCCAGTCATTGAGAATGGATATTTGGAGGGATTTAACGAGCGCTGTGCTCCTCGACTTTTTTGTCTTCCTTTTTTTTGTTTATAAAAAAAAATATTACACATTTTCTAACACACCTTTTGTGTGTTTAATATTGTAATATTGCAATGACCAAAAGATTGTCACAGCCAAGAAGGGAATTGCTACAGTGCTGCGTCAGGTGAAACATTACACCATTATAATTCCCTAATAAAACAATAAGACAATATAATTTGTTCATCAAGCCAATACATTTCCTGTGAAATGTTGAATACTGTTTTTGGGATCAAATACTGCACAACTTAGTTCAACTGAGCCACAACTGAAATGTAAAAAAAATAAAGTTTGCTGACGACATCGCTGTCGTGGGCCTGATTACCGATGAGAAGGCCTACCGTGAGGAGGTGACTGACCTGTCACTCTCGTGCCAGGACAACAGCCTCCGCCTGAATGTCAGCAAAACTAAGGAGCTGATTGTGGACTTTAGGCGTGGATTACAATCGAGGACGTACACGCCTTTGGTGATTAATGGGACTTCTGTCGACAGGGTGAGCCGCTTCAAGTACCTGGGAGTCCACATCACAGAGGACTTAACATGGACTTTACAAACAGACACTCTGGTGAGATGGGCGAGGCAGCGTCGTTACCACCTCAGGCAACTGAGGAAATTCCGGGTCTCAGTGAGGATCCTCAAGTCCTTCTACTCTGGAGCAGTGGAGAGCATCCTGACAGGCAATATCACTGCCTGGTTTGGGAACTGTACTGCTCAGGACAGGCGGGCCCTGCAGAGGGTGGTGCGTTCAGCTGAACGTACCACTGGAACTACCCTCCCCTCCCTGCAGGACTTATACACCAGGAGGTGTAGCAGCAGAGCCCGCAGGATCATGAAGGATCCTCACCACCCCAACAACGAACTGTTCCAGCTGCTGCGGTCAGGCAAGCGCCTCTACAGTCACACAGCGAGAACAAAGAGACTGAGACAGAGTTTCTTCCCGCAAGCCATAAGAACTGTAAATGCTGACCTCACCAGAGGTACTCACTGAGCAACACACATAGGCTCCACTACTTCACTGTACTGTATGTAGCATACTGTACCCCATACTGTGTCACTGTTCTGGGTTGTTCGGTGTTACCGTATTGCTGCACCGTACTGCACACACACTACCTCACTTTATTCACATGCCACTTTAATGCACATATCTGTATGTACATAAATAGCCTATCCCATATACATACGTCTATTCCCTTTATTCTATTTTGTACCCCCACTCTGCATTACCTTTGAGGTTTTTTTTTATTTAATTTTATTCTATAGTATTTGACTTACTGCATTACGTTTTAGGAATCAGTTAGTTAGTCAAGTAGAATTCTTTTAGGCAGCTATTGTGTTCAGTCTAGAACATATTGCGAGTAATCACTGGGTGCGTTGCATTGACATTTCACTGTATATATGTATGAAAGTATGTATATGTTTGTGACGAATAAACCTCTTAAATCTTGAATCTTGAAATGGCTAAAACCCCTAAAGGCGAAAGGCAAGAAGTAGCGCGACTCAAAGTCAAGGCGTCTGTATGTGACGTCACTGTTGTCTAAATCATTCCGTCAAGCTGGAACTTGAGTATTCATTACTTTGGGGAAAGGTACTCAGAGTGATTGCCGTGAGTGACGGCTGTTAGAGAGCTGCTAGGTCTCTGCTGCCTCTTGTCCATTCAACTAGAGCATCGCTGAACCAGTTTTACACCAAATCCAACAAACAACAATGACCCACCGGAAGTCCTTTTCTATGGTAGAGTAGTAAACCGAATGCGAAATTGTAGTTTTTAAACTACCGCGAAAATGTTTTGGATCCGACCTCACAACCAGAATTTACTGTTGAACCGATCTGGATGTTAAGTACATAAAATGTTACTGAGATAAACGTTGGGTGTCATCATCTTCACTAACAATAAATCTCTGTTTATTTTAATTAATTGTGTGTATTTCTTTTTTCGCACTTTGCAAACACTATATAAATTACGTTTTAAATTGTAATTAAGTGAAAATGGCAAATGTCCTGCCGAGCAAACGTTATCATGTCCAATCTTTATCAATCGGTCTAGAGAAATCTAAACACCAGCACAAGAGGACCACTAGAGGGCCGATTTTAATCATCTAAACACACACCATTTCGATTTGTTTCGTTTGGAGAAAAGGGGAACGCAGAGCTCGCAGCTCAAGCCGCAGCTCCGCAGCTTGTGCGGAGCTGCCGTATCCAATTAAATAGGTGCCAGTCCCGATCTGGGAGGTCCCGGAACATGTTCCGGCAGGATCCGGCACAAATTAAGCCCTGGTCTGCATCCAATTTGGTCTTGCACTGTAATTTTCCAGCTCTTGCAATACATTTTGGATCCGACACGAAGACCAGAAGCTAAGTAAATAAGTTGTGTATACAAGATAATGATGGTCTTAACGTTAAAGTTGGGTGTCACCATAATAATCATATAATTATAATTATCCATTATTATTAAATCAATTTTCATGGAAATGAATCAAGCGTATTTTTTTTATTTTCTGTTGTTCTCCGATTTTAAGTTGCAAAATCTTGACAGTAGCACTAGACTGCCACTAGGAGACGTGGTTCCGACAGTAGTCTCAGTTTTCGGATTCAGTTTAACGGTAGAAGTCCACTGGGCGCGTTGGCGCAGCGTATGGGCGCAATGCGCAGCGTTGTTTTTCCACCGGCTCCACCGGCTGCGTGGTGAGGCGTCCCAGACGTGTCGTACAGAGAAATGGAATACTGAAAACAACAGCGATTGAAATATTTTTTAACACACAGTGTGACAATACTGTGATGTGTGGCAGGGTTGACCAGACAGACACAATGAAGGAGACCCAGACGGAACTTCCCTCTGTGCAAGGCTGAAGCTGGTTTTATTGCCACGAGGCTTACAACTACCCCGGGGTTTGAGGTGTCCCGTCGGAAAATAACAACCTAGGATGGTCTTGTCCCTTTTTATTATGACCTTCTCTTCAGACACTCTTTCTCCTTCCACTTGCACCCAGCGCTCTCCTTAGTTCCCTCTCTCCTCTCCTTCCCTCTCTCCTCTCCTTCCACACTATACTGGACACCTCCCATCCAATCAGATGAATTTATGCAAGTTATAACAACCCAGCAATGAACTTGAATCCCCGTCTCCTCTCCCCACTCCTCCCACAGTCACACACACACACAGACACGTTTGTTCTTTGTGTTTAAAATGGGTCTTCATCAATAAGCAAATCCAACAGCAGCTCGAGGTCTCTGGGACAATGTATACACATATGAAACACATTTGAATTCATTGCACTCTTACAAAAATATTTCTATGTTGTTTTATCTCGTGTTTCTATGGAAAGGCTTGCGAAGTCACACACAGTTGGACCTCTCATGCAAAAATAGAGAAATGCCGCGTGGCAGATTGAGCAGGCAACATTGGATTAACATGTATTTCATAGGAAGCGTGCACTTACGGTGCGCGTTGGCGCAGCGTATAGGCGCAATGCGCAACGTTGTTTTTCCACCGGCTCCCCTGGCTAGGTGGTGAAGCGTCCCAGATGGTCGTACACAGAAAAGGATTATTGAAAACAACAGCGATTGAAATATTTTTTAACAGCGCCCGCTCGCTGCACCAACGCGTCTGGTGGACTTCCACCGTAAGGGCAACTTCAGGGTGTCTCAGAAGTCTAGGGGTATGTTTGCTTTGTTGTTGTGTGTGCAAACAAGCGTGTGTGTGTGTGTGTGTGTGTGTGTGTGTGTGTGTGTGTGTGTGTGTGTGTGTGTGTGTGTGTGTGTGTGTGTGTGTGTGTGTGTGCGCGCATCTATGTCCAGATTGATTGCTGATCAGGAGGAAATGTAATGTTTGGAAAGTGCCTCCTTTGACCTCTGGTGATGGACTTGCTGGCCAATCTGCCAGTCACTCCTGTTGCCTCGGTTTTACCGATAAGGTGCGATGGTTTTCCCTCTCTAGACATGGGGTTGTGACGGAATGGCAGGCTGCGGAGTTGTGTGATGTTTCTGAATTTCCAAGGGAGAGAAAAGGGGAGGAAGAAGATGAGGACGAAGGAAAATTGTATCAAGTCAAGATGCTTCAATGTCAATAGCCCCGATCAAGACAGTGAATGGTTCTGCGTGTGTGTTAGTGACAGGGGTGTCGCACAAAATTCTGAGCCCTATACATAAGCGGTCTCTGTGGGCCCCCTTCCTTTCTTGATCCATGTCTCTCACGTACCTTTTGAAAAAACGTTACAAATAATTGAGCCAACAACCAGTCTGTACACATGAATCTATAGTGGTTTTCAGTGTAGTCACTAATGATCTGTGGATTTGCGTGGAGTATCATGCTTCAGAGAAAAGTATTTTCTTTATCCTTCTTTAAGTATTTATCATTTCCAAGGTATGAGACAAAACTAAAAAATACCACCTTACTTTTCTAACCACTACATTGAGAAAATGCTTACTGTACTGCAAAATTAAAGACAACTGAAAAAGACTTCACTAGAGTCATGTTTCATTTGCAGAAAAAGGAAGAAAAAAGAATTGGCTTTCCAATCAGTGCTAGTCTATACATTGCAGTAATACACAGTTCCAGTACATTTAATCTATCCAAGCCCACGGTGTGGTGGTTCAAAAGCATGTAGGCCTCAAAGGAAAACATTCAGTGAAAAATCTTAAAATCAATTTGAAAAATGTTTATTCTTTTAAAGCTTCTACATTTCAGAAAATTTCACTTATAAGCAAACAAATTATTGAAAACACACAGAAAGAAATGTTTGATGGATCAAATGAATGTAAAAGGTGATATTAAATGACATTTCTATTTAGGAACAAACATGCACAGTGCTGGGGCGGACTAAACCACCTGTTGTAAGGGGTCGAGAGGGGCCTCAAAGAGCCCTGACTATGTTTTTTATTCGAGGCGTATAGTCTGATAGCGAGATAGCGTTAGCGGGATACATACCTCCCGGTAACATAACGGAGGTTAGAGAGACAGGAAGGAGGAGGCCACTGTTTTGGGTTGTCCATTCTGGGCTACCGTAGAAACACGGCGTTGCAACATGGCGGTCTCCGTGGGAGCGTACCCGCTCCCTATGTATGTAAAGGGCGCAATCTGAGGTAATGAAAACACAGTTCTTATTTTCACGGGATTGTACACTAATTAAAACCTACTTGTGAATGTTATTATTATATTTCTGCCGAGTCCCTTCCGTAAATTCCACACCCTGCAACTCCGAGGCTGTTTCTCTTCACTCTAGTAAATCACATGAATGCGTTGAAGTGCGAATGCAGAACTGGAGAAATGATGTGCTTACAATCTATTTTGGTTTACATAATTATTCACCCTCTGAGTCGCTCTGAATAATATTGAAATTTGTTGTGAAAGCAAATCATTCAATATTGGATTTATGGTTTCATTTTTATTTTGTGTTATTTTTTCTGTATTTTTTCCAGGACTTTTCCGGGGACCTATTGATTCAAGACGGACGCATCTATCATTGATATTCATACTGAAGCTATTGATGAAGCTTTCTCTCCACTCCAGAGGTGATTTGCATTTAAAATCTCATTTTTATGAAGGTCAGGAACATTTATTTCGAGGGGGATGGACACCCTTTCATGTATATGGTTAATGGAATACAAATAACTTCTCACCTATGAGGAATGGAGGGACGCTGTGCTGACATTTCTGCGATCTTTTTGGGTGATAACGGCATCATTTGGAATTGATAAATGTCCACATTTAAAATGGACTGAAAATAATGTTGAAAGCAACTTGAGAATCATTAACCGCTGCTGCCGTTTCATTATCCTGTGTAGTTTTCCTGCTGCTAATTGCTAATTGCCACGTAGCAATGAGCTGAAGTAGTCGTCACCTTGAAAACATCAGCCTGCCAGCATAGCAGGTCATTGATTTAATGATAATATTAGGGAATCGTGGTTTTTTTGTTTCGCTCAATAAGTTAATGGAGAGGCATGGGGACGCGCAGTGGGGGTTGAGATATGATGCCTTTCCTCCACACACACACACACACACACACACACACACACACACACACACACACACACACACACACACACACACACACACACACACACACACACTTCACAGCAAGCTATTGGGCGTGTTTATGACGACGCCGCTTCTCTGGTGGGATCTTCGGGCACGCTCTTTTCTGCTTGCCTGTATACTGTATAAGTAAGCGGTGAAAACAACTATAATATTATTATTATTTTAATTTTGCTGAAAACCAGGACAATTTGTCAGTGAATGTTGAAAACCCGGACATTTTAGTGTTTTACAGATACCTGTTGCGACACTAGAATCTGGGACAGTCCCGGGACATCTGGTCACTGTATAGGATATGTTCTCCGTATGTTCTCTTTTTCCAACCAAAACTTTATCAAAATGCTGGGTGCCTTCATTTACCACTGAACATGTTTTGAATAACAGCAATATAACATTTACTTTAAAACTACTCTAAGACTTCTCAAAAGTTTAACATTAACTACAGTATGTTGCCGGGTAGGAAGCGGCCAGCTTTCGGTTTCTAGTCTTTTACATTCGCACCGATTTTGCAGAAAGAGCGTAATTGCCGACATGAAAAGGAGACAATAAAACCGTCAAAATGCTGATAAATGTGACCCATCGTAGAAAAACCCACTATCTCGTACATTTCTAAAATCGCCAGGAGCAGCCAAATAAGTTAAAAAAAAAATACTTTCTAAAAGTTAAATGAAACTTTTCCAGATTCGTGTTCCTTTGTGTTTTATTTTTTTTAATTTTTTATCTCTCATCGTATTTTCAAAACCAAGTTTGATTTATAAATAGTAGAAAAATGTTTAACCGTGGAGTTAAATATTCCTGTTAGATTACATGGGGAACCACAGTTCACTTACAGAGACGCTGAATAGCGCTGAACAACGCCGGTTGATGGTTTCCCTTAAAGGGACCTTCCAGGTGAAGATTATTCCTACATAATCCAAGTGATGTGAAGTCACAATGTGAAACCGTTTTGATAGAGTTCAACCTATCAATCGTAAGACTTTTACACACACACGCGGAGACATCATTGTGGAGGGGGCGTGTACCGACATGTACCACCGAAGAAGTCATGCTGATGCGGTCACTTCCGTAAACAAGGAATATTTAAAATCATATCGTGGACCTTAATCTGACCAGTGCGATAGATCCAAGTCAGTGTAAGCAGCGTGTACTGGACTTCCTTTTCCGCGATGATAGTCAGTTTTTCAACAGAGGCGCAGAGAACCACAGTGATGGTGAAACTGATTCTGGTGTTATCCCGGACTTGGAGAACATTTCAAACAGCGGATTTCAACCTGAATGTGAAGATAAAACCGAATATTTTAAAAACTACCGGAGGAGACCTACAATATGCTTGTTGTTGTTACAACTGAAGAAGTTGATGACGCGATGAAGTCCGTTGAGGTTGGTGATGCGGATTATAAACAAGTAGAAATGCACAAGATTCTCAAGTTTACCTGCAAATACAGCCAGGGGTGAAAAGAAAATGAAAAGAGGCCCCAAACAGGCTCTCAGAGTGTAGATGGGGTTGGGTTGGGGTTAGCCCACATAATTACTCCAAGAACTTTGAAGATATTTGACATACGCACATTTATATATTAAATGACACACCAAGGCTGATATACAGAGACTCATATTGTGATAGTTTGTGTCATACAGGCTCTGCTCTCTAAAGTCAACCCTGACTATATTGTGAGCTTCCTGTTTTCGAAAAGGAGTTTCAACGTGTTTAAACAAGGTTTAAACATTTTCCCCATTGGACTGCATTGAAAGTGAGAAGCGGCAGCAGAGTGGTAAGTTTCTCACTGATAAAGCATTCAGCGAAGTTGTGTTGTGAACAGTTATGAATGATGGCAATGAACCTTTGAATAAGGGGTGAGAAAATAGCAAGCGTACCCTGTAATGCCTGACCTTGTGGGAAACAAGCCTCTTTCACTTTTATAGCGATGAGTTATTCCTTTTATAGACTTTACTAAATGTATACTCTTGGAGGACGTACTGCCCTCATCCTATTGATGTACGAATTTAAATGTGTTCCGTGGAAATCACTCCGGTGTAGACCCAAAAGACAACAGACAAAAGCAAATAGAGGATAGATGTAAGTTTCAGAATTCTGGTGTTCTTTTTTTAGCCTGTTGCAGTTTTGGGTTGAGCATTCTGCGAAACATGGTCTGAACAAATATTCATCAATTGATACTTCCTAAAGTTTGCGACAAAAATGTTGCAAACTCCTCAAAAAAATGTTATCCAGTGTATCATCATTCTATATATTACCTTACCTAAATAAATACATTCAGACTGTGGTAAAATCTTAGTTTAGGTGGAACTTTCCTTTTTTTTTTTTTTCCATCCATAGCAGCATCTTTAATAAACATCCATAATCACCCGAACGATAACAAAACACATTTATCCGTCCTGAAGAAGTGAGAGGTTCTCCGAGCGGATATTAAATGTACAGGGGAGGAAAAAGACAATAACGCTGAACTACAGAGGCCAGACTTCATCACAAAACAACGGCAGAGATGAAGAGTGGGGGGGGGGCTAGGGCAAAGATTTCAGAGACTGCCATCATTAGTGCTGTGGAAGAAGAAGAATCACAATCAGAATGGGTTTATTACACCAAATACATTTTTCTGCAAGGAATTTGTCGTGGTGACGCGCTGGTGTCTAATAAAGACGCCAGCGTGATCAATACATGCATGGCAGTGCATTAGAGCGAGACAATTACATTTCTAAATACAGTACAGAATAATCCTCGGGCCAATGAAATTAAATGGGATTGCAGGGGATTATGGCGGAATAAATAAAGAGGGGGAATAAAATGTATTATGTGCAGATTAGCGTTAAACCCCATAATCTGTTTGTCCTAAATGGGCTTTGTGCCGTTAAAGCCTCAGTCAATTTGTCCTAATAGTGACATCGATTCCTCAAATCTATCTCTCTGTAATTCTACCTTTCAGGAGACGGTTCCCCTCCCTTCAGCTTCAAATGAAAACAAAAAAAATTTTATCTAAATGAAAGGTTTGGACATTTTGAAGTCGCCGGTGCAAGTTTTGGCAAATCAGACGACAGCAGTTATGATTATGGATATGTTTTGCTTATATATTTTGCCGATGTTATTTGTTTATTTTTTGTTTTTCTTGCAGATGTTTATTATTTTCTTTATACTTAATAGGTGTCTTTAGAATTTGCCCTTCCTCCTTTGTCTGGTCCATGCGACAGATAAAGAATCTTGAATCCTGGAAACATTGACTATACAATATAAATAGGTTGTCAGGAATTATCGAGTCAAAAAAAATTTGTTTTAGAAAAAGAGGTAACAAGAAAAATAATTATTGAAAATCATTTGCAGAGTAATTACTTTAAAGGTCCCATAATATGAAAAATAAACCGGTTCTGCCAGATAACTTGACCATGCCACATGTTTCCACGCCCTTATGGGCTGGTTTAAGAAGCCAATCACTCCTGTCCTACCTGCTTTGCTGTCTGCCTTGCTGCATTGCTGCGCTCTACTCTTCTATCCAATGGGGAGATTCAAGCGCCTCGCCGGGGGTGATGAGCAGTGGAGCCGGGACTCCAAACTCAAATAATGGAAAATTAATAAAGATAATTTTAAAGTCAATTTAAGAGTTGTCCGTCAGAATGCCATTTATTTACTTTAAAAGCCAAGGACATGCAATGAGTAAAAACATGAAATCACAAGAAATAACCCTCCATGTGCACGTCCATCCATACTTTTGATGAGTGACGTCCTTCTGATTGGACAGAAATGTTCATTTTAACATTCTATGAAGCTGGCGCCCAGATTTTACAGTCCATGCACATGGGGATCCATAACCTACTGTGTACTAGGTTAAGTCCTAGAAAAAAAAAAGTCCGGTGATGGCCTTCTGTCTGCTGCAATCGCTATCAAACCCAAATTTGGGTATTCATTCCCAAATCCATCCAGTTTCATTTCCAAATTTTGGCAGCTAATGTGGCCTCGTTCATTTTTTTACAAACTGGATGGATGGACACCTCAGATGAAAACCTTTTCTTCATAATGGGACCATTAAAATAATTGTTTCTTCTTTTTTTGCTTACATTTTGATGAAGTTCAGCAAATGTAACGTGGACACATTGGTGTCCCAAGGTGTTTGGCAGCTGCCCAAGGTTGACTTGGAAAATAACTCAGTCATATGAAAAACAGCAACAACAACAACAACAACACAGCCCAGTGCAGCTCTGGCACCGTGATTTACACAATATTCTGCTGTAATCATTCTTTTAAAACTGGAAGGACCTGCGAATAACAACTCAGTAATCAGAAAGTCTTTTTTCTGTCATTAAATTACTTATGAATGCCAGGATTATTAATAATTTATTATTAATTATAATTCAATTAAACTTTATTTTGTAGTAATTAATTCAATTTTGATTACTGTTCCTTATCTTGCAAATATATGAGTGGAAGACGTTATTATTACTACAATAAAGCCATTTTTTAAAGAGGCGGTGCCCACAGAAACGAACTAAACATTTGGAAACATTGGAACCCAATATTTCCCACTGGTCCAGCTACTTGGAAAGACAGTTATTTTTAACATTCTAATGAACTGCATGTGTGTAAACAGCATTGCCCATTAGCGTTTGGTGGCTCCTCAGCGGGGTTGCAGGTTCAAGAGGAGTTGGGGCTGAAGCCAGCGGCATGATGGGAAATTCAACACCATCACGGTATAGTGTAGGAGGCTGATGTTGGCACTCTACCCCGATACCCAGATAAGACCCGGAGATTGGAGCAGCAACTGCAAAGGAAAGGAAGCAAATTAAAGACTCAAAGATGATTTATTCAAGGAGATGAATGAAAAAGTGAGGGAGAGAGAGAGAGAGATAGAATAAAGAAGGAGGAAATTGAACTGACCCTAACCCTAACGCTATACAAACTGACTGTCACATATTATTCTTTAAAATATTTATTTTTGGTTGGTGTTATAATTGCAGATGGCCTGACCAAAACAGGAACATAAGTATGGGATGATGTGCAGCCAGCCGGTCATTATCACAAAATAACCCCCGACACGGCGATCACCCTGAAGGAGGTTATTTTGTGATAATGACCTATTACACCGGTATTTACCAAATAAAATTAAAAAAAATACATTTTAGAGACAGAATATCGATTTGAAACTATTTTAGTTTCTGCTACGAAAAATAGTCTTCGCTCTTCATAAGACTCCTCCGCGGGTTTTGGGTGCTGTGGCCCGACCCGGGGGTCTAGACCCTCCAGACTAGGGGTGGGTGGTGGCCCGTGTCCCCCACGGGATCCTTGAAAAGTTTGAGGCCGGTCCATGGTCCTGGACCCGGCTTTGACCGGGTGGTGGGGCCCAGCCCCGGTGTCTAGACCCTCGCATTCATCTCGTCAAGACTTCCACTGTTCCTATCTCGCGCCACAAGGTGGTGCCACTAGGTAATGTTTGCATTACCACGTAGGCAGCGTGGAAACCAGGTGGAGAAGTAGTTGCCCATGACGACAGGCAACAACTCACTCAACCAATCCTCATTAACAGAGAGCGGTCATTATTCAGAAATAATTGAGATCTGATAGCCGCCATCGGCCAATCACAATCAAGTATTCAACAGAGCCATTTACAGTAATATACCATATGCTGCATTGCACATTGCCTTGTCATACATTGCCTCTGTCATATGACTATTTCGTTGAATCTAATATGTTTTTTTATTTCATTCAAAATTGACTATTTATTGAGCTGTCTATATATTTTGTTAATTTAGTGTATTTACTCTTACATCTGTACTTACTTCATGTTATGTACTGCACTGCTGTAATGACCAAACACATTTTGCTCTTTAAGTTTAGTTGATTTAGCTTATGTGCAATAATGCTTACATGCTGTATATTAATTTATATAGTTACACTTATAACCTACATCCATATTTCACCTAAATTGTTTCCTTTTTTAAAATTGCATTAATTTCAGTTATGTCACACACTGTAAAGTTCGGCTGTATATAGATAAACATATACTGTATATTTACGAATATGTTGAAGTAAATCCTGCTGCCTCTCATTTGAGTCAGAAATCCATTCATACAGTGTATTTAAGATATTTAATTAGTTGATTTATTCTTATTTTTTCACGCCACTTTGGCATGTCATGATTTAAAATAGTTTTGGTCAGAAGCAGCGGCGGGCCAAAACCATTATGTTGATTTAAATTTTTGGAAGAGGTTATTGGAAAACCCAGACGGACAATCTCCAAAGTCTTTGAGAAAATGGCCATTTCTGTTCCAGTCACTTTCTTCTGACTTAATTCCATTTAAAGTGGTCCACCATAGGCATGGTATAGAATACTAAAAAAGGGATCAAAAAACAAAAAAAAAAGCTGAACCGTCCCTGTCTTGCATGAAGATAAATGCAGTGATATAAGGAGAGTAGAATCAGTCATTTAAATAACCTTGCTTAAAATAGTGGAGAGCTTCATTAATCTTCATGTCGTTCCCAAGGATAAATGGGAGAAGTAATTAGAGCTAATAGGAATTTCAACTCCCACCCTCGTTGCTGCAGTTATTATTCAATATCTGTTCGTAGCGGAAAAGAGAATTACACAGAAATAGGCCACAGTGAAACCCGGTGAATGATAGAATGAGGTTCTGCAAGATTTACCTTCAAGGTTCTGAGCACAAATTGGAAACTATTTAGTATCATTATATGTATTATTATTATTATTATAATAATTATTATTACTATTATAGTTAGTATGGGGGGGGTTGTAAGCGTGAGTGAGCGCGAGTGAGTGAGTGTCCCTATTACGCATGGTGCTTTTTTTGGTTTTGTTCAATAAGGAAATCAAATAAAATAAATCTAAAATAAAAACACAATGTTTTTATTTGCTTTATTTAGAGGAACAAGACACACAATGGATCGCCCATGATCGCTCCCTCTCCATGTCTCCATTACGCATGGAGAGGGAGACAGGGGAGCACATTGCACCCCAATCGCTCGCTCAGAGGACACGCACACTATTTAGACCTGGGGCTATTTATAAAAAAATTGAGACGTCTTAAGGGAATGTCTACTATCCCCTGGGCCGCACCAAAAGCGGCATCATCAACGACATGTCAGCAACGCAAAAGCGGTACGTCATTTGACGACTCGTCAGTTCCTTCCGGACTTCATTCCATCTAAAACGGGCCTGTGTAAGCATCATTCTCTCAGACTTTAAACTTCAAATCCTGAAATGTCTCAACTTTCAATGGGTAAGTCAATCTTTGCTTTCATTTTCAACCTTTAACTTTTCATTTGAATTTGGAGACTGTTTGTTTATTAAAGTACAGTAGTTGGATTTGTTTGTGAGTTGATTGTTTATATTTCACACAGCAGCTTCCGGCTTGAATACAACACATTTAATCGCTGGAATAAGTAATAATCTATAAAAACACTGCGGCTGTTGACAGGAGGCAGGTGGAGGTGGAGAAGCCAGAGGTGGCAGAAGTGGGTTTGTCCAGTTAACCAGAGGAGGATGCAGGAGATTTCAAAAATGTATGTGTATTTATTGAGCTGTTTCTGTGATAAAGTGTTTTCTGATTATTTTTATTTATCCGTAACTTGTTGGTCGATTAATAAATGAAGAAAACATACAATGAATATATTCTTGTACATTTGATAAAATATATTAATAGTGCAATAATACCTTGTAAATAAATCTGCAGATTTTTCTTCAACAAAAATCTATTGCTTGACAAGTCAGTTTTACCATGTTCATTTGTTTAGGGGGAAAATGTATTAGTTTGACTCTTTTTAACTCAGTAGTCCATGTTAGGCATTTTATATATGTGGTGTACGCATACCAAGCTTGGTAATTAAATATTTTCACTAAATACATCCTTTGAATGGACCTCTATGGAAATCTACGCTACAGTGTACGCCCGGAAAAATAGAGGCGAGGTATAAAAAAATGCGAGGGGTTTAGGAGGCTCGCGGCATGCCACTTTCACAGCCATGATGCTTCTGCTTGGTGTGACCTTCCAAATTGATTAAAATGGCAGCGTATCTGAAGCGTTGCCGCGACACTTTCGCGCCGCTGACGCATCACTTCTGTTGTGTCCCAGGGGTTACACGTAGCCAATTATTTATATATATATTTTTGATAATCATTTATTTTACATTTATTTATTTATTTTGTATACACCATTCGGCTAAGTATAAAATAGGAAATTGTTTGGCTCAAGGCTGTGACAAATAAAGCTCCGTGCGTAATGGGGACACTTCCTCAGTCACTCTCTTCCTCAGTTTTCAGTCGACAAAGTGGTGGATAGTGGTGTATTGTAGCATTTCCAGTGGCTGACCATCATTGCCTTAAAGGCACTCATTGAAGGCGTTCGATTTCTCAGAATGAAGAGAAATGTGTCTTTATTAAAATAATTAAATGGGAAGATATAATATAATATATAAAATAAAAATACACCCTAATCTGTGTAGCACTTTTTAATGTTACAAAGTAGTTTAAAACAACAATATCAACATACAAAATGCATGCCAACATATTAGAAAATGATAAGTTTGCTTTAGTTTGGTTTTGCCTTTGCTATCAGAACTGTTGCTCGATGAAGCAAAGTAGTTGTTCACGGCTATAGACTTATGATTTTAAGATGGTTTTCCGCTACTGAGCATTTCTAAAAAAAATACAATTTATAAAATTACATCTGAAGAAGCTGTTGTCATGGTCACCGGCCACTGGCCTTCCAGCAAACTCTACTGAGCTGAAAAGTAATAATTTATATTTCTGCTCAGGGTCATTTCTGTCTGAAAAAAAACACAACTTGGCGTGTGTGTGTGTGCGTGTGTGTGTGTGTGTGTGTGTGTGTGTGTGTGTGTGCACCAATTATTCAAGCTCTGAAACAATTCACAGCAACTCAGTACAGACGATAATTGACTTGAGACACAATCAAAATAAACCCTCTCTCAAACTTCTTATAAACCCTCACACCCATTTATTTATAATTGCAAAAGGGAGAAGTTGTTTTTATTAACTCAGTTAATTAACAACTAAAAAGGAAAAATTATTCAAAAGGGAAAGGGGGAATTTTTAGACAAAGTTCCATCAACAAAGTTCTGGGTAATGAGCAGATTGTATAGAAAAGGTGCAGAAGTCTCCAAAACACTGCAGCAAAGTTGAGTTATTGGCATATTCCTTCATCTTAGTTAATTTAAGAACGCCAGATGTTTTATTATTATTTATTTCATTTTTTTAAATCAATTATTAAAGATATTAAAAAAAAAAAAAAAAAGATTTGCACACTTTATTCTTCGCAGTAATTGAGTTGAGACACATTTGGAACTTTGATGGTTCTTAAATGTAATTGTGAAGGGAGATGTTTCTTTTTAATGCTGTTAATTAATGAAGTGGAGGATGATTCAAAAGTGAGTGAGGAAAAGGTACATTCAGAAAGTTCTCAGTAATGAGCAGAGATTGGAGAATAAAAGGAACACAAAGCCCTGGCGCTGCCCCCTGAATGATCATTTAAAAACTCATCAGTCGACTGAGATTCTTCAAGACGAGCAGTCTTTTTTTTTTGTTTTTTTTTTGGGGGGGGGGGGGGGGGGGGTTCAGTCAGTGTGCGTAACAATAACAGGATAAAGCAAATAGAAGCTTTCAAAATGTGCAGGCATAACATTTCAATGAGGAATTTTAAGTAATAGGAATAATAAAAAAAAAAGTATATGTGGGAATCGAACACAGCTCTCCGTGCGCCCCGATTACCGTACCCGGTTCCTCCGAATAAAACTACTAAAAGCAGGGGCACGGAGGAACGGGGCACAACTTGTAGACTCGTTAAAATCATTTTCTGCATGTAACTCACGGAGAGGGGGTGATTGGGGAGGGAGTCATGGAGAAAGTGTCCCCATTACGCACAATTTATTTGGGTCACATTTAAAAAAAAATGTGACCCACCGCAGAAAAACCCGACTCGTCGTGCATTTCTAAAATTGTCACGAGCCAAATAAGTTGAAAAAACCTTTCTAGAAGTAAAATTAGATTTTTCCAGATCGTGTTCCATTGTGTTTTTGTTTATTTTTATCTCTCAACGTATTTTCAAAACCAAGTTTGATTTATAAATAGTCGAAAAATGTAAAACGTGGAGTTAAATATTCCCTTAGATTACATGGCAAGCACAGTTCACTGTGCTGTTCGCTGAACAATGCCAATCGATCGTTTCCTTTAAAGCGACAATACAGGTAAAGATTACTCCTCCATATTCCATGTGATGTGATTTGATAGAGTTCAACCTTTAAATTGTACAACTTTTACACACGCACCTGGATTAATTGTTGTGTAGGCGGTGTACACCATCGAAGAAAAAAAGCTGACGTCACTGCTGTTAATTAGATGAGGAGCTTTCGGTTTCACTTGTCTGTGAAACCTTTCATCTGTTGTTATGGATTATGAGAAGCGAGTGGTGGAAGCTTAAATCATATCGCGGACATTAATTGGACCAGGGCGATACAGCCAAGTCAGTGTAAGCAGTGCGTACTGGACTTGATTTTCCGTGATGATAGTCAGTTCTCCGACAGCGAAGCTGAATCTGATGCCTGACGGCGCTATCAAGCTGAAGGGGACGATGAAACGGAAGAACCACCGTAGGAGGCCGACGACGCGCCCGTTGTTGTTGTTACAATGGAAGAAGTTAATGACGTGATGTGACATAGAGGTTGGTTATGCAGATTATGAACAAATAGCAATAGACAATATTCTCATGTTTACCTGCAAATGCAGCCAAATGCAGTGTGAAAAGAAAATGAACTTTGAAGATATTTGGCATAAGCACATTTATTTATTAAATGACATGACCATGTGCCAAGTTGCTATGTAGCTCTGTTGGTCCTTCACTCATTTGCCTTCTGGGAGCTGGCTGAATGACTGTGAGGGTGATTATCTCACAAACACAGTTTGCTGCAACCTTGTCATTAACAAGTCATAGCTTTAAAAATATTTGCTTGATTCGCACAAGTGACACCTTGTTTTGAAGCGGTAATTCCCCACTTTCACATGACTTGGAAAAAGATGTGGTGGCCACTGTTTTGGGGTTAGGGCACCTCATCGCTAGCGTGTGCATCACTTAAGGTACCATTCTTGAATCTTGGAGACGGGTGCGCAAAATGCACCTGATCGCTCCTTCACCAGGCCCCTCGGGAAAAGCCGGACCGCCCCCAACCCCCCCACTGAATAGTCAAATATTAGCATTGAACAGCCAAAACCGATTATACTGACAAGATTCTGAGCTGAATATAGCCCTACGAACACCCCCAAAAAGTCCAAAAACCTACAGTATGCAAACCCCCATAAAAGACCCTCTAAAAAAGGTATGCAAAACCCTATAAAAGCTAAGTGTGCTAAGTATGCAGCTCCACCCCCTTCATAAAAACCCCAATAAAGATACGCAATGTCCCCCCCCAAAAAACAAAACAGAAGCTACACAAACCTCAGCAGTCTGCCTCACAAGCCTTTCTGCTTCTTCCATCCTTTTATTTACATTAATTTACACTAAAACATAAACATACAGTGCACTGGGGGGGAAACAGGAGTGATTTTTGGGCTGCGGTTCATTGTTTTACACGTGTTTTCTGAAATAGCGTTTCCTAATAACCTGGTGTCTCCCACTGCACCGTGGTGGGCCCCGCCGCCCATCCATCACCCAGATCGAAATGATGATTTACACTTGGTCCACAGGACCTCCAGGATTCCTGCTCATGATATATGAAGTGAGAAAACCCCCTCACTGCAGCCCCACCTGGATTCCAACACCTAATAGCCTCGTTCTGGGTAATCGTTCAACACCGCACTTCTTTTTTTGGTTATAAGAACTAGGCTGCTAAGAAGTACCACCAGTACATCCATCAAAAATCCTTAGAAATAACAATAAATAACAATATAGTGCACTTAATACTTAACATTGAAACACACATTTTTCTTTGGCTTTGGACAGCTTCATTAGGGCTTCCAAATGATTACAATAATTAGTCGCGATTAACCGTTACTCAACTATCATTGTCATTAATCATAATATTTGTGTAGTCAATCATGATTTATCTAAATTTAACAGATTTGATCAAATTTAACCCTGAATAAAAACAACAACAACAATATATATACTGTATATTTGTGCTGTGAAGAGATTAATTGCAAGATATGCGTGCAGTTATTCATGATTGATCACAATTTTATAATGTACTCAAATTTTTAAATGTACTCTAAATCTTTATCTAAATGTATTTAATGGTATTTTCACTATAAGCAAGCTACCATCACATCACTTTGACAGCCCGAATATACAGTATATACTCTATATACATAACACCCACACTAGGATACAAATTGAAGCATTTCCAAATGCAAAACTTCACAAGCACGGCAATTTATTGTCGACTGGGACTCTGCAAATAAGTCATCCAGTTGTGGAATTGTTTTTTCTTTCCAGCTTTATTTTTTTCACTAATAGTGTTGAAGGATTATGCACAATTTCGGGGGTGGGTGGCCTGGAACAGGTGTTTTGCCTGAAAGACTTGAGTAATGACGCGGGACTACAACATCCACAACAAATCCTCCTAAAGGATGAACATGAATGTAAATGGGAGAAGTCAGAAAAGAGGGGAGAGAGAAAAATAAAGAGAGCAGCGGAGGAGAGAGAGAGAGAGAGAGAGACACACACACTCACACACACACACACACACACACACACACAATCCAGATTCCTGCATGGAAACACATAACACCTGTTAGTTTTACAGATGCTCATGTTCTCTTTGCATATTAAATAGCAGTGATATTATATGAGGGAAATTAAGCGTTCACGATAATGGAATAGACTGCAATTCATGGACCAATGTTGTTCGTCATATTGAAAACCAGACTTATGATGCAATCTTTAATTTGATCGTATGCTGTCTTTCATTTGCTTTTCCTTATTTTCTGACATATACATCATATTATATATATATATATATATATATTAGATGTGGCCAAAGTTTGCAATCATTGTGCGGGACACTATGTAGCACAGTGCATTGCACTGCTGCCTCACAGCAAGAAGATCCTGGGTTCAATTCCCACCTGGGGGCTCTTGGCACCATGTTCTGGAGGGTAATCTCCTGATTAGGGGCCTTTCTGTGTGGAGATTGCTTGTTCTCCCAGTGCTAACATGCGGTTTCCTCCATATAAGAACATGCACAAGAAACATCATGTGACCAGCAGTTGAAGTTGGTCCCTGGGCACTGTACTGTAAGCTGCCCACTGTTGGGGAGAAATGTGGAGAAGACATTGCAAAGCCTCCGTGTGTGTGTGTGTGTGTGTGTGTGTGTGTGTGTGTGTGTGTGTGTGTGTGTGTGTGTGTGTGTCAGCCATAGCTGCATGTGTTGTGTTGTGTGTGTGATGATAAAAAAAGACAAGCCAAAGCCTGTCCAGTTTAATCAAAGCACTCAGGCTTCTGAACTCTTAGTTTGCAACATTTTTTCAAGTCTTTGATTTATTTATATGGTCATCTGATTCACTATGCATTTCTCCAAACAAAAAAACCCAACAAATTCTGTGGTATTTTGTAGATATATTTATTTATTTTCTTTATCTCATTTCCCAACGTTTACATGAAACCGCGAGAGTCCCGGTGCGTCACGGGCGGTGTCTGTCTCCCACAAGCTGGGAGGATGGCATCCAAAGTCGGAACAAACTTTTAAATTGTAGATCTAGATCTATATTAGATCAACAAGATCTAATGAGTGAAGATTCAGCAACCAGATTGCTTATTATTAAGTCCTGTTGTGCCGTTTGTTGTCTAAATAGCAAGAATGGAAATCAGGTTGTTTAGTGAGAGTATTCTGGGCATTGAAGTTTTCTCATTTTTCTGAATAGGCGGGTTTTCGATCCACAATTCCCTCAGAAAGAGTCTGTTGTTTTTTCCACAATAGTTTTTGTTAATTTTGCAACTAGGCATAGTGGCGTGATTAATATATAAATAAATAATATACATTTATATAACTTAGCTATCAAATAGACTAGCACGTCGATGGTATCCTGCCACCAATTTGTGGTACCGACGTTGAGATATTAGTAGTCTATTGAATCTAATAACTATTTCACAAGGAACTTCAGGTGTGGTCACACGTTGGTACACTTAGCTGTTAGATAGTCCTCTTGATTTATTTACATATGCCCAAAATGTATTCTCCTTATCCTGGCTTTTGGGAAATTAGCTTTTAGTCAATGTTATTCAGACAAGAAGGTCAATACTGATTTCCTCCCTGTGAGTCCAGTATTGAGATAGCAGCAGCATCATCTCAATGCATGGCTGCAGAGGGGGTCCTTTAAAGGCCTGGGATGATGAGGGTTCCGAACATTATCTTTCCCAACCTTGGGGGTCACAGCCCTGAATGCTCCTCCCACCACTGGAACCACGTTTGCTCGTTTTGGACTGTCCACCTCTCCTTTGGTTCTAGTTTCGGAACATACCACGGTATGCTGATGATACTGTACTTAGCGCTTCGTATGGGAATTGCAATAAATAAGAAATGTGTTGAAGTGTCATTGAGGCGTCTCTGCACCACCTGCAACTTGGGCCCTGTGTGATGTGGAGGATACACCCAGGAACCCTGATCCTATTGATCTGCTGCCGAGCCCATGGTGCTGCACCGCTACGATTAGCGCCTTGGCACAGCCCTTTATCTCAGCCTTTTCCAGAGGATGCCATCCAGTGTTTTGAAGGCCGCTCACTCTATTTCCTTTTGATTTACAAGCACCCTTTAGAATAAGCCTCGAAAGACCACTGTTTTTGGGGCTCCACTGTGCTCCACCCTAAGATGGTGATGTAGGTCTACTATGATAAGTGATATTAATATTAAGTATAGGACGCAAGCCGATATGGATTTGTCACTGATACTGATTTTAAGTGGCAAAAAATTCCGATAACTGATGTTATCTGCAGATATTTGTTTTGTATATTTTTTTTCAGCCTTTGGCAGAAAAAAATGATTTTAGGAAAACATTGCTTAATTGAACAAAATTAACATTCATGTGTCAGAATAAAATGTAATGTATGACTACAAAATAAATATTTTGAAATATAACTTAACTCACTTTGAACTATTTAAATAATTACCTCAAATAATAATATCAAAAATGATTACACTCATTTATTTAGCAAATCTAAAATGAAAATAGTATTTTATAAAAAAAAAAAAAAAATGTAATCCGTCATCTTAATTTGTTACTGTTGTGTTCTTGTCTGTTAAAAAAAAAAATGTTTTGTGCAATTCCAGGATTTCACGACTCAAGGACTCACGCTTTTTCGGGCTCATACTCACAAAAATTAATCGATTGAATCGTGTCCCGGAGTACGATTGTCCAACTTTCTTTCATGCTATATCAAAATTTTAACCTATTTATTTGCATGGGGAGATTTTCTTCGACTTAAATGTAGTTCTGACTATCACAAAATGGAAGTGGGATGCAGGTTTAGCTTTTTCTCTGTTTAATGTTTTATCAAATTCAAGGTTGGGCAAGAAAAGGGATATCGGGCCATGCCCTCAGAATGACTCACTTAATCTTAACTCTAAAAACTACAATCCCGTGCCATTTTGCAATGCATTTTGATGCAATGGCTTCATGGGTAAAGTAGATATATTGTTATAAACCTAAAAAGGAAAAGAAGGTATGGGTGAAATATGACAGGAATGTGTTCGGGGAACTAGGGTTTCATTTGGTCGGGGAATATACATGTACTTGTGTTGTCAGAACTTACATATGTCATTTGCAAATTCCTAAATTATATGTGAAGCCATTATAAGTTGACACTTCTATAAAAGTACATGTCCAGAGCTGTCCAAAACAGTTGACCTTCTTTTGGTAGCTCTTTTAATTACTGAGCTATAATGATATATATATTGGTTTTGTTCAACGACAAAGTAAAAAAAAAATAAAAATCATATTTTCTTCTATCTAGAATGTGAATGATCAGGGAAATCTACACTTGGAACCCCACTGCAATGGCAGGGTTGGAATTTTTGACTTTGTCAGACAAACACAGAATTTTTTTTTTTTTTTTACTAACTTGGGGGTGAGCAAGGAATGTCAAATTTTAAATTTTGACATTCCTTTTGACACTGAAAATCCTTTAATGGTTATTTAATATTCTCCAAGATTATGTTACATCTTCTCTAAAATTAAACATCCATAGATGAATATTGCCTTCATTCAAGATTTAGTTAAGGAACAGAAAGTTAAGGAATAAAGCTTTTCTTTCTTCAGCTCGTGACTGAAATCTCTTCATGCATGGTATAACCATTGGAAGGATACAACCAATATCAGTACTCTATCAGTGAAATTTCAACCCATACCGATAGCTCTTTGCAACCCAAATATCGGCCGATATTATCGGCCTACGGATAGATCGGTTGGGCCCTTATTTAGTATTGCAATAGTATTGTAACATATTGAATCATATTGTATTGTATCATCTTGGCAATAATGCTGTCATTTGGATTTCTCTTTATTTCATAGACTACATTAGCCAGATATTGTGTTCCTTATAATATCAAAGGTTCGTATAGGTTAACAATAATAAACAACCGGAGGTACAGATATTATATTTTTTTTCATCCTCTTGAATAAGTACAGTATCAATGTTTTTGGAGGAAAAAATATTTGACAAATAACGGCAACGATACAATAGAAATAATGCTCCCATGAAAAGAACACAAGTTGATCCATCAACAAAAGAGCGTGTTTTTTATTATCATTTAAAGAGGTGGCCAACTTCCGACCTGGTCAATGGTCTAACTGTCATTTAGCAAGTGGTGACGCAATAGCTGACATATCAAACTAAAAGCAACCCCCCCCCCCCAAAAAAAAACAACAAAAAAAAACAAAAAAAACATCACATGCCTTTCAACAGTTCTAACAACAATATGAAAAAGCCAACTTGGCAACTATGCTTTTCCAGCTTTCAGTACTGACCACTGCAACACACTGGTTTCAGGGGTCTTTGCAAAATGCAAGTGAGAGAGTTTAGGAACAGGAGTGGGCAGAATAGAGTGGGTTTTCCACCTAGCACGGTGTACCTAGTGGGTGCACCACCACCCACCATCAGCCATTTGCACATCTTAACTGCGGTAACCGGTTTCGAAAGGTTGGCAAAAATTCAGCGGGTGGCTGGTGTTAATTTATGTAGTACCCTGATCGCACACTCTCATGTAATGTCATAGTTCTCTTATAATGTGCGGAGCCAGCCCCGTGTTTAATGTGTTTTTTTGTTAAGTTGACACTTTTCAAAGGTTTTGTTTGGGTTTAGTCGCCACTGCATTAATTGCTGTGACTAACACTTCTGTTTACACCACATGCAGCCAAATTACCTTCCCATTTAAAATGTTGAATGGCGTATGGAAAAGGTGAAGGACCCACCGCAGTAGAATGCCTCTCAAGAAGTGACTGAAGCAAACTTAAAACTTCAAAAAGTCAGAAATTTTGAAACTGTCCAAAAATAAATAGTTTTGTTTGTCTTTCCGCCACAGAGAAACGTCGTTGACGGAGCGAGAATGTGTTTTTTTCCGCTAGTCGCTGGGGCTTCCTTCACCTAGGAGCTGCACTCCGCCGCTGAGGGATTAAGACCCGGTACGTCACGTTCCCCTCTTCTTAGGTAACAGCTTCAGGGGAAGAAAAATGACGGCTCCTCAGCTAATAAATGCATGAACGGTAGCCTGTTCTCACGGCCGTGCGTGTGGCGGTGTTCGCAGGCGTAACTCAGGCTCGACAGTTCCACGGTTGATGGGATTGTTTCCGGCCCAGTCAGCGCTATGCTGACGCGCCTCCGTTCACAGTGTGGCGACGCTGTCCCCGGCTTCCTTGAAATGCAAAAATGGCCTGCAACGCTATCATCACCGCCACAGCCGCCGCCATCATCATCATCATCATGATCATCACCATCATCATCTCAGCCAGACCGGGGGGAGTCTACATCAAAGATCACGATCGCTCCAGGCGGCCGCGAGTGTGAGCGTGGTAACTGATAGCGGCTGTCATTGTAGGTCAGAGACACCTCGACTGCACGGGAGCTGAATTGCGGCACCAGAACAGAAGACACAGTTATCTTTGTGCTGAAGGTCCATTATGAAACATCAAATTGCATCTGTCTAGCTGCCCGAGAATTTGACTTTTCCCTTCTATTTTAGTTTTTGCCCCAGACACACAGAGGGAGAGAGAGAGAGAGAGAAGATTTAGCTTTAGTTTGAAGTGGTTGTTGTGTGTGCCTTGTCAGTGGCCTCTGAGGACACGGGCGGACATTAGAAAGGTTGTTGGAGTTTAACTTGTAAGGACGTATCTTCTGACCTTGAATGAGTGGTCCTTCTCATTTTCCAATGCCAATGCCCTTGACCAAGACATTGGCACCAGAACTGGACTGAACTTGGGGACTATTTTACCCAGCCCAGATAAGCTTAGATGCATAAAATTTGTAGGACAAATTTCCCCACGGAGATCAATAAAATATAACCTCTTCAAATAAGCGACATGAGTTCAATTGGGTCACTCTGCTGCAGCATCAGTACTCTGAAAGGTCAAAGTTCAGGTCAGAGTTACCTGCATTCACAAATTTTCACCAGCGGCAACATATAGCGCAACATCATCTGCAAACATCGATACTTTAGTCAAGCATCTGCGACCTACTACTAGGCACTAGACTATGAGGCACATGACCTCACCCAAACCAATCTATGACACCACATTATTGAGCACCATCCCATTGGTTGACGACTGTAGAACGGTTGTATTTAACTGGAATTACTCTCCGCTGTGCTGAGTTTGAGAGAGTGCTCCAGCTGTTCCTCGCTCCACCTGCATACATCTGATTTATTTACATATGGGGGAGTTATGTACTGCTGTTCCAGTGTGTGTGTGTGTGTGTGTGTGTGTGTGTGTGTGTGAGTGTGTGTGTGTGTGTGTGCACACAAAAGCAGATCCCTTTCTACCGGAGCAAAAGTCATATTGCCATGTATATTCATATTGCATTCATTAATAAAAGCTGATAATTATCATTATTTTCCAGAGTCGTTCCTGACTGACTGAACAGACATGAAGTAGCTGGTTTAGTGGCTGGAAAAATATCAGGATTTATTCATCTTATCCCGTTCAATAGTAGTTGCATAGCAGGTGTTCCTCATAATGCCGTACATGAGGAGAAAAAAAAAATCCCTGTAAAGGATTATAAAGGATGATTTAAGGACCTAGGGTTATTAAATGGTATTAAATTACAAGGTTCTTCATTATAGAGTATTACCTTTTGACTTCCATCCATAGAGAACACAAAAATACCCTCCCCAGAAGCTGGTTTGTTGGAAGAGAACGTGGATGGCAATACTGGAAGAGGAAAAGGGAGAAAAAAAAATAAAAAATCATCTGACGGAACACCCAAGTGTGCGAAAAAGACCCTGAAAACCTGCATAAATTACAGTTTTTTTACTCTTTTCCTCTCATTTCCCGCCATAGATTGTGACCTAATTCCCTGGTACCTGAGGGACTCGACAGCTTCAGAAACTCCCCCTGCGCCTCCCCGAGCTCACGGAGGGGAAGAAGGAGGAGAAGAAGAAGAAGACGAAGAAGAAGAAGGAGAAATGGCAATGGAGGTAAAACGGAGGTCACAGGAGGACTTTGTGGAGTCACTCGTAACATTGGTTATTAAATGAATATTGCTTTTGTTTTCATTACACCCTCAGAAATTGTCCAAGCCCTTCCTGAAAAGACTCCTGGTTTTGTGTTTGAGCGGGCGGCTCATTACGACCTCATGAAGATAAATGGGTTGTTTCTGCCACGTTCAATTATGTCATTAACAGGGAAGATAAACATCGTCTCTCCCTGTTATTGAAGCCAAACAAACTCTTGCTGTTAAATAATATCGCTTTGTTAAAGTGGACCTATTATGCTCCTTTTTACACAAGTTAAAAAAAAAAAAGTGTCCGAGGTCGCCAAAACATGTTTTTGAAGTTGAAAATACCACCCACCCGAGTCCCTGAGTTCTGTGAGCCAATGGCGTTTGAGCATGGCTTTGGGTTCCGTTGTATTTACTCCGTAACTTTCACTGATTACACCTCATCAGTCCCATCAAATCTGTTTCTGAACAAATTTTGAGGCGAGAAATAAGCAATCCAGTTGCTGACTTTTGTTGCCATGCTTCAGGCTTTCAGGGGACACAACACCTCACCATGACGCACCAGGACTCTCAGACGGGGGGATTTTTGGTTTCATACAAACGTCGGAAAATAAAATAAATAAAATACAATAGCAGCCTACAGTGTATGTTACCAAAATGTAAATATCAGCGACATACCTTGTTTTTCTTGTTTTTGTATGGGATCCATAGATTTCTTGTTAAGATCAAAATACGTGTTGATTATATTACTGAGATTTTGTGTTCATTAATTTAATAAAAATGTTTTATGATGAAGTAAAGTATTTTTTTCAAATTAAAAGTGTCAAAAAACAAGTTATTGTTTGAACCTAAGTGCGCCACTTCTATAACATTTTAGCATATAAGATACTAATGAATAAGGAAATGTTGAAGTGGAAGGGATGTCAACAAACATGGGTTTAAGGTTTATTATCATTAGATCCTTATCCTCACAGAAACGGGACGCTAAAAAATAAAATATCCTGTTTTTTTATTTTCTTAAAAGGCGTCAAACTCTGATACTGCTGTGAAAGGTGTGAACAAGGGCAAAGAGAAAAAAGACACTTCACTTTATGGAAAAGTCAATAATAGAACAGTCGGGGGAAAGTAACGACTTTTACCTAATGGCGTGTTCCATTTGAACTGGGAAGTCTGAATTTCTGAGTTCCCAGTCGAACATTTGGTGGACGTGAACATGTACATGTTGGTGGACTCCCAGAGGAGCTCTAAATTCCCGCCTCCGTATTTGTTCTGCAGCTGTCTGTATTCCGAAAGGGCAAGTGCAACAAAGTCCATTGTAGATTTCCGACTTATAGTGGAATGCGGTCAACTCGGCTGTGACATCATTCCCAGCTCCGACTTCCGAGGCAAATGGATAAGATGTTTATGTGCTAATAACTAGGTATATGCATGCTTCGTTTGGAGCTAGACACACACGCACACACATGTCCTGAAGCACAGAAGTTGTAAGGTCTGTTTTGATTGGAATATTGTGGTCATCACTTTTGCCATTTCCAAATAAATTGTCTGGTTCAATGGAAGCTCAAGGATAGGATAATATATACAATATGATGATTGAATATGATTGTAACATATAGTATAACAATAAAACCACTGACAGGTGAAGTGAATTACATTGCTCATCTTATTCCAAGGGAATCTGTCAAGGGGTGGAAATACATTAGGCAGCAAGTTAACAGTCAGTTCTTGAGTTGATGTGTTGGAAAGAGGAAAAATAGTCAAGTGTAAGGATCTGAGCCACTTTGACAAGGACCAAATTGTGATGGCTAGACAACTGGGTCAGAGCACCTCCAAAACATCAGGTCTTGTGGTTCCTGGTTTGCAGTGGTTAGTAACTACCAAAAGTTATCCAAGGAAGGACAACCGGTGAACCGGCTACAGGGTCATGGGCACCCATGGCTCATTGATGTGCATGTGGAGCCAAGTCCTGTCTGTCTGTTCTGATCCCACAGAAGAGCTCCTGCAGCACAAACTGCTGAAAAAGCTCATGCTGCTATGATAGAAAGGTGTCAGAACACACAGTGCATCACAGCTTGCTGCGTATAGGGCTCCACCGTCGAAAGCACCTACAATGGGTATGTGAGCATCAGAACTGGACCATGGAGCAATGGACGAAGGTGGCTGGGTCTGATGAATCATGTTTTCTTCTAAATCATATGGATGGATGTTTAGGATCTGATCTGATCGAACATCTGTGGGATGTGCTGTGACAACAAGCCTGATCTATGGTGGCTCTACCTCAACTTACAGGACTTGACTTACTAGGATCTGCTGCTAACGTCTTGGTGCCAGACACCACAGGACACCTTCAGAGGTCTTGTGGATTCCATGCCTTGATGGGTCAGAGCTGTTTTGGCAGTACGAGCATGTCCTAGACAATATGAGTGGTTATAAGCGGTGGGGGGGGGGGGTTTAGTGTGTGTTCATAAAAACACTGCTAATTTTTATTTATTGTTTTGCATATCAGCATATTTAATACGTCGAGAGTTAGAGCAGAGGGAAGTGTCCTTTTTCCCCCCCCAAGATTTTGATACTTCTTCATAGCCTCTGTATAGTTGTGTATGTTGAAATAAAAAAAAGGATTATACTATTTAAATTCAATAATTATGAAAAACAGACTTTTATATGTCAAATACATTGTATTGCAGTAAAGTGGTATATTGGGATAATCTATGTGACAGCGGTGAACTGTATTACTTCACGCATTTGTGTTATACTGTATAAACGTGAAAAAAATACAAAATACATGGCTGCCAGATTGTATCACGTAGACGGCAAAATTTCAGTTCTCCTTGAATACATAATCTCCGTATTGTTATGGATTATGAGAAGAGGGCGGCAGAAGCTCTCAATTATATCGCGGAACTGGCAGCCAGCAGTGGGAATCAGCGGGAGGCCGCGGGAGGCAAAGGGAGGCGGGGTGCTCCGAGAAATCAACAATTCCCAGAAAGCAAATGGAAAATGAAGAGCGGTACTTTCTTAAAACATCCGACATTACAGTCATTGTTATAAAACAATGAATGCAGGAAGTAAAAATGTTTAGAAGTTTCAGAATAATAGCTCACTAAACATGCTAGTTTAGGGAGCATGCACTTCGATGAAGTTAAAATAACTTAAGTAAAGGATTAACTTCAATTATGCATTTTCTAATATTTTTATAAATTACTGATTAAAATATTATTTCAGAAAAAAGATATTCATCATTATCTTATTTTAGGAGTACAGCACTATCCAAGTGTAACCATTTGAAGCACTAATTGTGTATTTAAATGGGTATGTTGTGCTGCAACAGTCTAGAAATGCTTGTAAAACTTTAAAGCCTGATTTCTCAGAACTTCTGTTTCCAAACCCTTAATCATTAATAAGCCATAGCTTTCAAAATATTTGCTTTATTCCCTCAAGTATACCTTGTTTTGAAGCTCTGATTACACACTTTCATATTATGTTGAATAAACAATTAATGTCAAATTTCAAAATGTGACCTTAAAGTACGCGCTGGGTCACAATAGGGTGGCAAGATGGGACCACAGAAAATCTAGCGGTGGCACACCAAAGTGAACCAGGAGGGAGTGGGGGCGGATTCGGAGGCTGTAAATGCAAGATGCACGGGGGACGGTCCTGCCCCCGTGCTAGCACAACCCTCTCTATGGACTCGGAACTGCTCAACACTTGCTTACTCGTCAAGTTGACTTTTGAGACGGGGATGGAAAAGACAGTAGCTGAGAAAAGAGCGCTTCTGAAAGCCCCCCTTGGCAGCGTCCCCTGACCAGCATTTTGCATTGATGAACTTGACCAACTACAGTACAGATCAGATTGGGGTGGGCACAGGGGTGGCCAATGAAATGAACCCCCTAAAATCGTCATTGCATCGTGGGGGTTTTAGTTCAGACAGTCCGGTTTTCAAATACCAAGTCGATCTACCCGAATAGCCTTGAGCTGGACCTTTTGTCCTCCTTTTGAGATCATGCCTGTTTTATAATTTATAATGTAATGGCATATTAATTAATTAACAAACACATAACAAATAGATAAAATAAAAATTAAAAAATGGCTATTAGTAGACATTCCCTTAAGACTTGTGGTCTGTCAAATTATTAGTTGAAAGTGGTGTAAAATAAATATCTGGTATTCATTGGCCAAATTAGCCATGTGGCTTTTTGACGTCACATCATGGCAGGCACACATCCAATCTTCCTGAAGTGGTAGGCGGTGGCATTGTTAGGGGTGGGCATCCTGAATGTTTAATATACCCAAAGGTCTAAATAGTGTGTGTGTCCTCTGAGGGAGCCATTGGGGTGCAATTTCTGCCCCTGTCTCCCTCTCCATGCGTAATGGAGACATCGGAGAGGGGGCACTAGATGGCTTGTCCCATTGCTCTAAATAAAGCAAATAAAAACATTGTGTTTTTATTTTAGATGTATTTTACTCACTTTTCTAATTGAACGAAACAAAAAGCACAGTACGTAACGAAGCCACTTGCCCCACCCGCCCACTCACTTAGTCACTCTCTTACTAATTCATAGTTTATGTCAAACACTGTTTAAGTATTATTTTAAAACAATATTTAGCAGAGTTGAAAGGAGTATGGGGAACAGTCTAAAAAGCATTACATTTGTTGGAGACGACACATTAGAAAACCAACCTGTTCCCTCTCTCTCTCGCTCGCTCCCCCCCCCCCCCCCTTCTCTGTATTATATTGTTCTTTGTTCTCTGCATTGTTTGATTGTCTCTATGCCTTTTTCTTTCTCCCTCACTCCCGCTCCCTGTCTCTTCACCCATCTGTCCATCCATCACTTTTCTCTCATTTCCGCCAGGCACTGCCATGGGGGGGTGGTGTCCAAAACTTTTACTTCAAATTCACATTATCTGCCACTACATCAGCTCCACTTTTCCATTTCCAGCTCATATTCCTTCATTAAAAATCTCAGTGGGAGTGGGTTCAATATCCACATCATTTTGGAGTAGTCTAGGTGTCTTGCAGAGGGTGATGTATCTCTGCATGTGTTTCCTTGGTGTATTGATATCTCTGGACCAAAAAAAAAAAAAAAATCTAATTATACGCATTTTAATCCTGTGGTGGAAATGAAGAAAAGTGGCAGATACAAACATGTAATCATATGTTATATCCATCAACTTGTAATAACACATTAAGTCAAGTCAAATCAAGTCACACTTTATTTTTAAAGCGCATTTCATACGAGGGCAACACAATGCGCTTTATTGAGAAATACAATAAAAGAAAGAACATTGTTGTCAGCTGGTAATTTCAAAAGAATTCCCCTGAAATGACAGAAACAACAAATGCACGGCAACAACAACAAAAGCAACTACAACTGCAGCAACAGCAGCAGCAACAGAAACAACAACAGCAGCAACAACAATAGCAGCAGCAACAACAGAAACAACAACAACAACAACAGCAGTAATAACAGCAGCAACAGACACAACAACAGCAGCAGTAGCAACAACAGCACCGACAACTGAAACAACAGAAACAGCAGCAACAGAAATAACAGCAACCACAGCAGAAGCAACAGCAACCGCAGCACCAACAGAAACAACAGCAAGAACAGAAACAACAGAAACAGGATAAATAACAGCAGCAACAGCTACAAAAGTAACAACAAAAACAACAGCAGCAGCAACAAAAACAACAGCAGCAGAACCAACAACAACATTTACAACAGCAGTAGCAACACCAGCGCAAACAACAAAAACAACAACACCAGCAGAAGCAAGAATAGCAGCAACAACAGAAACATCAGCAACAACAGCAGCAACAAAAAACAACGGTAGCAGAATCAGCAGCAGCAACAGAAACATCAACAATAGCAGCAGCAGCAACAGAAACAACAACAACAGAAACAACAACAACACCAGCAGCATCAGCAACAACAACACCAGCAGCAACAGCAACAACAACACCAGCAGCAACAGAAACAACAACACCAGCAGCAACAGAAACAACAACAACACCAGCAGCAACAACAGAATAGCAGCAACAACAGAAACAGCAGCAACAACAAACGACAGCAACAACAGTCGCAAAACACAAAACAACAAAACACAACAAAACATCCATCTACAATTCAATGCATTCAGTGGAACTTCTATCTACCTACCTACCTACCTACCTACGGTATCTATCTAACTATCTATCTATAATATCTCTTGCAATACAGACTTCAATAAAAACTGCATTTTAATTAAAATAAGAGCTTCCTCCTCTCAGCAATATGATCTCTGTGTACAGAGCAATGTATCAAACCACACATTCAATCTATTATCACCATTGACTTGGTCTGACTGCGGCATTGGGCTCCATTGTGTTCCATTAATTTCCCACAATATATGGGAGTCGCAACAAAAAACAATGGATCATTGGCCCGGTGCACCCACGCCATATTAGCTCGTGAGCTATTGAAAAATGTGTTTATACATGATAAGGTTTTTTTTCGTATTGCACCTTGGGCCAGGCATCAAATCATATATAGTGTGGCTACCTCTGGGCCACAACACACAACCGAACCAAACCAGCAGAAAAATGCTTTTTTTGTGCTCAGACACTACAAGATTTCAAAATACAGAGTGCAAACAGTTGGGACGGAGCTCAAATAGTTCAGCACTGCATGTATGCATTTTATTTTTGTCAAACAAAAAACCCCATGGCTGATGCGATTTATATACATATAATTATGTTAACAAATTCGAAAAATGTGTATATTTATCTGTTTTTCATTATTATAAAACCAATACATTAAATCATAATGTGTCTATAATTCAATACACTGCTTTTTAAATGAAAATTCTAAAATAGTGTTTAATTGTTCACAAATATCATGTGATTAATCGTGATTAATTATTTTAATTGTTTGACAGCCCTAATATATCATTCCAATATAAGCAGCTAGATAGGAGCTCCAGTCTGTGACTGGCCGACTCCCTCTCATGCTCACAGATCGCCAAAGCAAAATGCCCTTGGCATGTTAAGCTAAGGCAGCAAAATGAATAACCCATGAATAAGCAAACAGACACACATCATATGGTAGACATCTTGCATTTATTTTGCTTTTTTCTTGTCTGTTTGCTCCACAGTCGGTAGCGCTACCTCCACAGTTAGAAACATATTTTCTACTCCAATATTGCCATCTTATTTATTTATTTATTAGTTTTTCCATTTTTCATTTCATTTCCCTTTTAGGTAATTCATGAGGAAAACAACCGGCAAAGAGATTCAAAATATATACTAAAGGGGACATATTTCACAAATACATTTTGATTCCATAGCTTCACTACATTTAATACAGCAAATATGGAGAAATTACTCACTTTAGCCTTCACCCCCAAAAGGGCCATGGCTCCACCTGAGAAACAACAACAATGGGATTCCCTCATTTCATTTAATATAGAGTAGAGGTAGATGTACTGTAGAGATAGAAGATTACAGATGTAGGTTGAGTAGAGGTCTTTAGAATAGGATAGTAGAGTAGAGGTAGAGAACAGGGAGGTAGACTGGTAGTAGAGTTGAGTAGATCCAAAGCAGAGAAGAGGTAGAGTAGAGGTATTGAGAGTAGATTAAAGCTGCTTTCACACATGCACTCCGGACAATATCCGGATAATCATTGTCTGGATTGTCTATCCCTTTCACACATGTAGCTCACAACTGGAGACTGTCCGTGTCAGAATAATTTGTTTGATTTAGACGAGGGGCGGAGCCTGGGTAGAGTGTGCAGGAGGCAGGATGTGACGCAATGATGCATGATGCTGCAGCGTTTTACAGCATACCCAAGATGGCGGGACGAGGCAACCTATGAGTAATTGTGACTTTTCTTGCGTTGATACTTCATTATTTTCCAAAGAGTGGAAAGGAATAATCAGGAAAGCAGAAAGGAGTACGAAGCAGGTACGCTCCGACCCTCCTTCACCCTCGGCGAGTGGGCATGTTGATGACATCTCTATCAGTCGCTAGTCCCATGCCAATCACCATTACCCGGACTTTGTACTAGGGTGCTGGTGGGAAAAGTCTGTTTAATGTCCGATCCAAATGATTCGGACATTTGGGTTCACACATACAGCTCCTCCGGGTACTGTACCGATAATTTCAAGGTTGCAGTGCATGTGTGAAAGCAGCTTTAGAGTGGAGGGAGCTAGAATAAATGTATAATAGAGGTAGAGTGGAGGAAGGTAGAGTAGAAAGAGGTACAGTAAAGAAGAGCTAGGGCAGGGAAGAGAAATAGTAGGAGTAAAGAGGTAGAGAAGAGGTATAGCAGAGCAGCAGTAGGTAGAGTAGAGTCTCTTCATCCTTTTGGACTAAGTCTGTTATTTTCCAGGTCAGGGATTTGATGTTAGTCTATGACGGCATCATGGATTACATGATCAATTCCTAAGCTAATTATCATTATATCGACATGAATCAATCATTAAAATATCACTCGCTTCAAAATGCAGACTAATAGAACATTTTAATAACCGTCTAGAACATGGAATCCATTCCACGTGCCCTCGTAGATCACCTCCGATCAATGGAGCCTTCCACCTGGGGAGAAACATCCCAGAGAACATTGATTTCAAAATGCATCAAACAGCAAAGAAAGGCAAAACAAATGAACAAATGAAAACAAGATGAGCCACAACAATGTAAACACAATGAAAGATAAACACTGTGATGACAGCTATTACTGGAACAATATACAGTTCCATTGTGAACTAACCGCAGCGTTGATTCAACCAGACGTCCGCCTCTCTCTCTCTCTCTCTCTCTCTCTGTAGAAATGTTCCTCCTGTGAATAATAAATAAAGAATGCTTGACTGTAACATGTGGTTGTAATTAAAATATTTAAAAAAAACTTCCCTCAAATATACAAGCATAATGGAAGGAAAAGTCAAGTCAAGCTTTCTTATGACAACGATAAAGGATTGACAATCATAAGGTCCTGAAAAAACATTCTTTGAAGGCCAATATTGTATAAAAAATTGTTTCAATAGAATTTGACTTTGTTTATTTACTTATTTATTGCTACATCTGAACGATACAGGTCGTAATATTATATACTGTATCAGAAAATCAGAATGCACGGAGATGTTGATCGATTGGATAATATATAACAGGAAAATAAAAACCATCTGTTTCAATTTTGAATGGTTTTCAAATAAGTGCATCAGAGTTGTTGTTGGTATATTGTTTGACCTTCATTTGAAGCTGTTATAGTTCACATTTATGAATCAACCACCTTTTTATTGATTCACCAAAAGTTTTCCCTGTGAACAGTGTGAACATAAATGAGTCAGGTGTTATTTAGTTATTTTTCTGTTGTTTTTTTACATAAAGTGTTGTATAAAACATTAAAGTTGATGAGGTATGCTGCTATGTGGCCTTAAGTGGAACTGAAACATTTATTGGTTGATCCATGACCCATGCTGATCTGAGAAGGTTCCCCTAAATGTTTATCCTATATACAGTACTATATACTGTATATATATATATATATAGGAGGGGAAGTCTTAAACATAGTGTTCTTGGAGTCTGAGAAAGTTCTACTTCAAAATAAAATAGTCCATCCTCATCCTCGCCAAGCTCCATTTTGAGCCAAATTATTTCGGTACAGTTTGACAACGGAAGAGCTTTCACTCTGTTCCCGTCATTTCTGAACATAGATGCTCTCTCCCGCTCTCTCTTTCTCTCATTTCTCCCCATCTCTTTCTTCCTCTCACTGCCTCACTGTCTCTCACCTCTCACTCTGCGGCATTTCTCATCTCGCACTTGCTAATAAAAGAAAGAGAATGACAGAGAGAGTCATCATTGTCCTTCTTTTTTTAGCAAGTTATTGTTAAATGTGAAGAGCAAGCTTTACCGGGAAAGGTTTCGGAGTTTTTTAAAGTCTATCCCTGCTTAATACTCACCCCTTATGTGGTCAGGGTTAGGGTTAGTACGTTTAATTCTCATTGAAGTCCATCTCTCCAATGTTTCCCATTACTCGCCTTGAACTCCACTTCAATGCAACGGGAGAGAAATCCACAATCTGTGTTCAGTACACTCCAGATTGCAAAACTCAAGATTCAAGAGCTTTATTCGTCACGTACATATACATACTTTCATACATATATGCAGTGAAATGTAATGTAAACTTACCCCACATATCCAAGTTCATCCATGTTTGCTTCATCAGAAAATGTGAAATTCTTGCTCGAGGTCCCGTCCAACTCGAAGACGACAACTTGTAACAACACTACCTACAAGCAATAAACGTGGATGTAATTTTAGAAAATAACATCCCATTTGTTTTACCGGAAATATGTAGGGAGTGGGCAATTTGTCCCCCATTACTTGCATTAAACTTTTTTGATTGCGCTCGAGAAACGTTATAGCTAATGAAAGAGGAAATGTCCGATGAACTTGAGGAAGAATTCACATTATCTGACTTAGTGTGAATGTGTGAACCAGAATATGTGGCGGGCGTTTTTGCACGAAACTATTTTGGTTTTGTCTCCCTTTACCTCTATTCAACTCCTGATGGGAGTATGTAGCCGCAAATCTACTATGGAGAACCTAAAACTGGAACCTGCCAAAGTACGTGCTACATGAGTGGTGAATATAAAACATGGGTAAACTTCGAAAATCCCAAACTTTTCCTTTAAAGTAGAGTTTGTAAACAGAACAATTTTCACAATGGCATTGAACAAGTGCGGGGACTCAGGGAGGTTAGTTCAGGTTAGGGGGGTGTGTGGATACGCCTTTGTGAACAACGTTTTCCCTATATGACAAAACCGTTTAGATTATATTGTGGCGGTCAAGCCGCCGCTGCAGACAGGCGGTGCAGGCTCCCATCCCAAGGCAAAGCTGCTGTGGATCAGGCGATTCAACGCTTATTCGTCCGATCTTGTTCTACTTTTTTTTCCCCTCCGTAAGAGGGGTGGGTGGGTTTTGGAGATGAGATCAGACGCGGCAACACGGTCGCTAAGCGCAACGGACCGGCCACGTTACGGCGGCAGCGTGCACAAGCGCCGACGCGCCAGGCTCTCCCTTTGTTTGCCAGCGAGGCATTTGATTTTGCTTTTGGCCCACCAGCCAGCTTTTTGTTTAAGTCTGCATTAATAATAAATGCACGCCAACCGTCGCTGTTTTGCCTTTGCCTACCTCCCCTCGCTCACTCCCTGGCTCTGGGCCAGAACACCCGTTCACAAATATCTCCCCACAAAACAATAGTACAAAACGTATAGAGTTTATTCACTCGAGACCACCTGAGAGTCAATCACATGCCTGGCTTGCTTTCGTTACTGCTGCCCGGTGACCCGCGAATTCACCCCCGTCAACAGAGGAATTGTCCAAGTCGGCGGGAGCCAATGAAGCCTTTGAAAATATCCAGTAGGAATCAATAGACCAATATCTTTTTCCACACATTGTCAGTGATGATTGCACTCTGTCTGCGTTAGGGGTAGAGCTGAGGGATCGTTGGATGGACACCGTGTCCCAGGGGCCGCGTTAGAAGGTTCTGGAAACAAGCCAAAGGTGACCTCCCCTCCGGTTTAATGAGCTACTCCCTGCCAGGGTCAGCCAGAGGATATTATTGATGAAATTGATATGTTCCTTAGTTCCTTAGTTATATAGCATCTATTAAATATGTTTCAAATGGTGTTGTATACTGGATATACTTTTAAGTGTACTTTTGATTAAGGGTATTTTTTACCCAAAGTGAAATTTTTCGATCAGCAGTGGGCTGAAGCTTTTCTCTCTTCAAGGGCTGGATTAAAAAAAGGTTTTCCTTGAAGATTGTTTTAAATTTTAAAATCAGCTGAAAATTATTATTATTATTTTTGTTAACACATTTTTTTATCTATTTTTGTACTTTTTTAGTACAGTTCATAATGAGGGCAAGGAAGCCTTGAGGCCTTGAACTTGTTTAACAACCTTGACACACACACAGGATATGTAAATAAATAAGCTAAATATATGTAGCCTGAAATGGATTTTCATTTATTCATCTATTTAATATGATACAACTTGGCAATCGGCAGTGGAAATGGAAATCTGTCTTTATTGAGCGCCCAAATAACAACTCCAATGTGGCATTAAGGATTCTGCTTGTAAGGCCTCCAACCTTTGATGTGTTAAGGCTTTGTTTGCTATTAATGGGAAGTAATTCCACTGATTGTCATCATTCATTTAACACTAGTTGAAGCAGATTTCTTCTACCTGCTGTCTCACAAAAACCTGAACGGTCCCCTCATCGAAGCCATGGGGTGCATTAGCGTTTATGACATATCTATCATGTACCGAGCCCCTTTCCAGTTTGCTTTGATAAAATAAAATAACCATAGAGTTAATTCCCACTGTAGCCTGCTTGCATGAGCGACTCCTCCCCGACACCCCCCCCCCCCCCAAGGATCTGCTTTCATATTTCATATCACACCTCCCTTTCCTCCATTTCCTCTCTATCCAAGACATGGAGAGCCTCCCATGTTGTATTCCACTGAGGACTAAGGAAAAGCACACCAAAGAGGAGGTAATTTGCATATCCATATCTCCAGTTTACACGGATTGCATTTATCACAGTGGACCACTTTATAGATAGCCTTTTTCAATGGCTGAGTAATATTAATCAAGAACAAATCCAAGATGGAAAACAGCAATCAGAATCATGAGGAGAAGAAAAAGTCTGAGCGGTGGTGAATGCTGGTAAATATTGCATAGAGATAAAATGTCAGGGTAAGCAGAAAAGGCGATAGGAGTTCCAGTTTGCAGAGAAGAGGTTTGTCAGACTCAGCACTTTGGCCTGGTCTGATGTGTTAGATTATACAGCGCCAGGCACAGCAATGTGTTTGAAAGAGGCGATGAAAGCCTTCAATTTAGGCTACAGGATACATGGCACTGATAGGATTCAAAAAGCCAGGAAATAATGAAAAATGAAAAACAAAAAAGAAAAGCGCAGTGGACCACAACAGTATAACAGTTGGTATTGGACTTGAAGCGCACTCATTGTGAAATGACAGCTTTGAGCAGAGATTTCCACTACGCTCAAAGCATTTTGCTGTGGATCTTGCTGAAAAAGAAACAAGAGCAGTTGCCGATTTTTTAGGTGCCAACTAGTTGATGCATGAATTTAATCCAGTTTCAAAGAAAACTCTAAAGGGTGAGGATGGATTGTCAGATGGGCCCACTTGGGGATGGGCTGAGGCGCCTCAAGGCACCTGTTTGGATCCCCTGAAGAATTGTTTACCTAGTTTGATGAAACATCACGCTTGGTTACTTGTTGTCCACCATACGTCGCATTTCAGTGCTGTTTGAAATGGCTCCTCAAATCAATTGACTAAAATCATAACTATTCTGATATCATATCATCCATGTTAATATGGCATGTAATGATTATATTAATTGAATATCTTGATACTAGCCAAATCTTTAGCGGTTTGTCTTTAAAATGATTTAACCCATAATGCACCAATCGACAAAGTCAAATAGCAATACATATGAATTTGAAGAAGTTCTTGCCCAAAGAAAATTGTCTTTGAGATTCTGAATGAGCTGACATGTGCTGGCATGGGTTCACTGAGGGAAGGACCCTTTAGGCCTCATTATTTCCTCAATGGACCCTATTTACTGTATTCACTTCATTACCTGGAAATCATGGGTCGTTGGTTGGGCAGCTCTGTCCACTGGTCACGGTGTCTTCAGGTTTATGGGGTCCACAATTACCTCATTAAAAAGGTCCGTAGCATTATGAAACAATAAGTAAACACTTTTACTCGCTGAGCCCTTTCACATATTTTGAAATTGTGCAAAGTTGCAGCATGGGCAAGCTTACAAAAGCCACACAAATAAACAAACACAGACAGAATGTTTTTTTACCCACAATTTATTGCTCTTTAACAAGGGCATGCATGCTACTTGCAAACACAATCACACACAAACACGTGCACACTCTGTGAGAAGTAAAATAAAAACAGCCTTACTCTGAGCGAGTCTCCGGGCGCCCACTGCCAGTGCATTGTCCCAGAAGTGGGGAGCTGCTGGTGGGGAGTGGGAACCAGAACAAAGACAAACGACAGCTATCAGAGCAGGTAGAACGGCATTATGCAGCTGAACGCCGCATGGTAACAATACCACGGCTGTTGTGTCTTCAAGGTCTGAAAAGCTACCCTAACACGCTCCTGCAGCAACCTAATATATGCATTGTGTCAGCTGCTCTATAGCGCTGTAATCTGGGCTTCATCAATCCACATTGAGCTGTGCATGTGCTGCATGTTATTTGAACATTTGATAATTGCTTTTAATACATACATACAAATTTCTGAACAAATTTCTATCAAAATATATACAATCTGCCCCAAACAAAAAATAATACAATTTGTCAAAAAAATAAAAAATATATTGATGTATGTATAATATATTCATAATATATTTTAAGCAATTATCAATATGTTCAGATAACATGCAGCGTACTGCAAAATGCTCCATTCAAAGCTCCATCTGGATTTATAAAGCCTAGCCCTTTATATATATATATATATATATATATATATATATATATATATATATATATATATATATATATATATAAACTGTATATTTATATATATGTATCTGAAAATGTATTTGTATATGCCTATTTTCTGGCCTCGTGCCGATGTCCATGCAATTTGTCCACAGCGTGCAGCTGAAAACAGGGGCGCTGGACGTCACGCTGTGTAAATTTTCATTTGTTTCACCCCCTACTCGCTGCCATTACACAGACACGAGGCGGGGCGTCGCTTCCAACGCGCCACTCGCCTGCGACTCCAAATTGAAGTCTACATAAACAGGGACAAACAACATATACTGTAGTATTGTATTATTACTCACAGGCGCAAGGTCATACTCCCCTTTAGACGGGGACAAGTATTTGTCACACAACGTCAAAGAGGATATTGACAGATTCAACGTCATCAATAACAAGGTAATAGCAGTGTAACTAGTACCCTACCTAACAGTCCTATCCTACATACCTGTAGCAGTTTCTTTTACCATTCCATCCTTCAAAGTAAACCCTAAATATCCTCAGGTATGAATTCAAGCATGACTAAAACACTATTTAAACATGTTCCTTATATATTGCAATGTGTATTAAAACTGTAATGAGTGTTGCCATTATTGTTACGTCGATGTAATGATGTGAACAGACCCCCCCCCCCAAAAAAAACCCCAAAAAAACAGAAAGAGGCAGAGCAGAACCATATCAACAGATTAAAGATAATTACTCTAACGCGGCTCTCGTAATCTCCTTATGCTGTGACATATTTTTGTGATTCACAAGTCGACCCCCCGCAAAATCATGTGAAGCTCACATTGGGGGAAATTTTCTTGCCCTATCATCACACACACACACACACACACACATACACACACATAAATTTATATATATATATATATTAAACAAGTGAACCTACACATAATGTAGACTCATAAACTACAACCGTCTTTTCATCTTCAATTAAAACACCAATATTTTCTACGATCACTTATAACTTTACTTATAATGCATTATGTTCCTGCTCTTCATTTAAAAAAGGAAGGTAAGTATAAAAGGTAGAAATGAGTATTTCTACCCATTTATATCAAAAATGATAGTTGGATTCCATTCCAGTCAATCTTGTTTTTCTGATCCTCGTTACGCCATTAGATACAGCCAATCAGATCAAAGAACCATGTAGGAAACCCCGCCTGTATTCACAAGCCCTGACCGCCTATTGAGCTGAGCTCGTTTTATGTCGGTGTTTCCCGACCTTTCTACATTTTAAGGACCCTGAATTTGATACACATTGGGTAGTGGACCTCATTTGATACATTTTAATCTCGGGGATTTTGTCTATTTCAATCTGGGAATATTTTTATCGTTAGTTGTGATTTTGTGAGTTATAATTATGATCAAACAGTCATTAATGTACATTATCTAATGGTGCTGTACATTTTTACATCATTAAACAACAGGGGAGTTTAACCATTAAGGTCAGCCCTATTAATTAGCTATAGAGCTATTAATTAGGGCGAGACCACGCCCCCTCTCCATTCTGGAGTTGGAGGGGCCTTTATTATGGACAAAGCTATTAAAAACATATTATTAATTTAGAAAAAAGAGAAATACTGCTCAGTGTGTCATAAAGCCATCTTCAAGGTTTGTAGACATAAAACAATTGACACTGATTCATTATTTATGATTGTGATCCGTCTTTAATCTCCAAAACGACTTCATCCTGCGGGGGGGACGTTATGGAGTTCCACAATGACCCTGCGGTCTGACGGAAAGACGGCGTCCTGACGCCGATCGATCTGCTTTAAAGTGCTACATGTTCATGCTCTGCCAGACACACAACGGACAGAGACACCGCTCCAGGATGACAAGGCTTCACGAAAAGGACGAAGAGTCATAAAGGAGAGAAACTGAAAGGTGGAAGAAAATACTCAGCATTCAGCAGGCGTATGCCTCAGGGGACTCAAAAAGGGCTTTTTATGGGTAAATTTGCTGATTTTTAATCTATACAAAGAGAATACTGCTTCTTAGAAATACTGCTTCTTCACGCGTGTATCTACTGAAAATGTGGCGGCTGCCGTTCAAAAGAAAAAAGTTACACACAGGTTGCAAAACAATCATTTCTTAGCTCCACAGACTGTCGGAGTTTGTACTGTTGAAAAGGGCATGCCTTTGATTTAGCTTGGGTTTCATGTCACAATTTCACTGTTAAACAGTGAAATTGTGACATGAAACCCTTGATAAGAGCCTCATGTCTTACCTGGCAGTTAAAATCTGTTTATTAATTGAAGCACATTTCGGTCAACGGACCTTCATCGAGCAAAAGAGCGCAACGAAACTCATGGACATTAAAATGCACTGCAGGCAAAATAAATCAAGCTTAAAGGCTTTCGCAGGGTCTACGACTCTTCAAAGATTGGAACGCGAGGCTTGCTATGTTGCGCCAAAGCAACTCGGCCAAGTCGCTGCTTGCAGTTGTATCATCTCAAATATTCCCTTTTTTCAGCTTTGCCAATGATCGTGGCCATCAATATCAGGCTTGTCGTTGATGCCGCAACAACAATTAGCAAGAGAATATATTTCAGAACCTCTTTTACATTATTGAAATTAATTTCATTTAGCAGTTAATACTTGACCTTGAAGACACGGGAGAGAGCCTGGGTCCAGATTGGGGTCGTGGAGGAGGAGAAGCCTTTGTCAAGTGGTTCCTCTAGGGCTCCATTGTAAGCGATTTCTCAGATAACATCTATTCTCAATTGTAGATCAACAAAAAAGCCAAATGTCTTTTCTCCTTCGAAACTTTGACCATGAAGGGAAAAAATATTCAGAGACCTTTAACGTGTGCTGAAATATTAGACTGGCTCACGGTAGTAAAATGAAAATAAACCAAAATTGCTTTTATGTAGATTAGCGTCTGTTATCAGTAATTTTGACATATTTGGGTGGCTTGAAAAATGATCAGAACTAATGACAAAAAAATTACATAATTGAGTGTAAATTGAGAGTGTAGATATTACACAGCTGTATGTTCGTAATCATTTTACTGAGCATTTGTATAATGTTTTTTTTCTTTTTGTTTTTTTTCCAAAATCTGAATACTGTAATACTGAAAATTATACTCAACATCTGTACGAACATAAATAATAACTAGGCCATATGAGTTTGTTAATGTGCCAACACTCGTAGTTTTTCTCTCTATTTTATTTGTCCTCTTTACCAATTTCTCTATGACCCACAAACACAAATCACAGAGACAGAATCAGACTTTGAGTATCGTCGTCATAAGGAGCGAGACAAGCAAATTCCCAAAAGCAAACGTGCTCACTGATGAATGGAAAACAACTGTAGTTCCTCAAGCAACAAAAAAAGAAAAACACGAAAACACATGGGGCCTTTTGGGAAGTGCAACTCCCTGCAGTCTCATGTTCACAAGCAAAGCCAGTGGTTGTTGAAAGCAGATATATCCCAATGCGTGCAGCCTACATAGGGCCAAATCCCTGGTGCTCTCTATTATTTGTCTTTGTTTTTAATCGCAGTCGGTCACTCACAACGCAGTATAATAAGTTATAACCCAATGTGATTAGAGGATTCTAACATCAGTATGCACAAGGAACAGGTGCCGTGGCTCCTGTTGATCCGGGAATGGAGGAGGAGAAGGTTGCTCATTATTTAGAGCAGGGCTGTCAAAGCATGGCTCGTGCTTGGGGGTCCGTCCCTGTGTGCGATGTGAATGATAACAAAAAACATCCTAAACAGAAGCATTTTTGGGCGTAATACAATTGCGATGAATCGACATATTACGTCGGTCCTTAGACATGCTTAGCGTTGGTCTGCCTTCGTGGAAATGTGGCTTTTGTAATTGAAACGTGAAGGAAATAAAAATGGATTTATCTATATATTATGCATGTATTTATTTATTATGTATTATATGCATTACATATATATGTATGTATGTACATACTGTTATATAAATACTTATATATGTGTGTGTGTGTGTGTGTGTGTGTGTGTGTGTGTGTGTGTGTGTGTGTGTGTGTGTGTGTGTGTGTGTGTGTGTGTGTACATATGTTTATATTTATGCGTACAAATGTGATGTTTTTATAAATCAGCAAATATGTTTTGATGTTTTGTGTTTTTCATCTGTAATACAAACGAGAGCCATATGGAGAAAACACCACCACAAGCACAATAACAGCAGTAAGGATGCGGAACAAAACTATTCATCTGCATTATTGGTTGTTTACCTCCTAAACTGTTTGTCCTCCGGAGTTCATGCTAGCTATGGGAAGCAGCGTGGGTGGTGGGTATTGGAACAACGAGGGGATACCTTGTACCTGCTTAAGTTATGGATATATTGAAGGACGCACTTTAATTCACAACAGTTATCATCTTGCTGGCCTTGAGAATGCTAATGCCAGTATCACGCATAGCATTATGATCAGGTCCCTATCCATTAAACTCCAATGCATAAGCGGCGTGTGGCGCCATTTTCTGTTAAGTGTTGAACGTCAAATTATGAGTGATATCGCAAAATGCCCTTTTCATTATAATATAAGCAATAAAGGGTTGGGGGACATCTTGCATGGGCAAATGGGAAATAGATTAATAAACAAAAGCATGCTCGGACTGAAGAAAATTGGGAAAAGTTTGGAGCTGTCTGCAAAAATAGAGCCGGTGAATGACCAATGAGAGAGCAAAATAAATGTAATTTTAATTTATGATATTAATTTAAGTTTCATGATTTACCTCAATGAATTATTTATGTCTGTTTTCAATTATATTTGATATACTAAATTGCCTATTACTGACTTATTTAGCCTCAAGGGCCTCATGAAATTACATTTACTTGAACTCTCAACTTACTTCAACAAAGTGTATTTTATGTCATAAGTGTATTACGTGCGTGGATATATTGGAGTGTGTTTAAAAAAAACAAACTTCAAATAAAGACCTGCATTAGAGGAAAGATTATGTTCACTAGCCTTCTTAAGATTAAATATTTAGGGACAATTAAATCCAAATGACTTACTGCTGAACTAGGCTGGCTGCAAATGTAATTTATATGAACATAATGTAAATAAGGAATGCTTATATTTTGGTTTGTTATTTTTAGAATAATCAAGAATAGCTTAAATCACTACTAATAAGGTAAAGATGATTTTTACATCTCCAGCTTGATTGCACCAGTGATGCTAATTAGCCGTGGCATCCACTGCTCTCGGTTGTTGTTTTAAATATATAAGAAAAAAATGCAGATTTTTGGGAAGACTTAAGCTCATCAAGTATGGTCCTCCAATCATAATGGAAAAATGTCAAGTGCACGCCAAGCAAAGTGCAGGAGAAAATTGAAATACTCCGTCGGCTTGCAGAGAGCGACTTTCTCAGCCAAGACAATCCCCAGCACTGAATTATTTACATATTCCAGGGGAGCGCGTAAACACTGCCACTGCACGCCACCTTGGCTGAGAACGGCAACAAACATTTCCAAAAACAGTAAAAGTAAAAGGGAAAAGTTTATTTTAGGATGGGATCCTGCCATGGAGGCGGAGTAAGGGAAAAGGGATACGGGTGAAGGAGGTGCGGAGCTGGTAGGTAGTGTGGTGGAAAAGCGGCGGCAGGAAGGCAGGCATAACAGCAGGCGGGGGGGGGGGGGGGGGGATCCTGGGGGCATGGAGACACAGGTTAGGGGAGCACAGACAGGACACAAGGAATTAAAGAAAACTCAGATCTAGGTTTGGCGAGTGTGTAGTACACGGAGGTGAAACAACAATCTGGTGATGAGTGGGCAAAAAGCCGGGGTTCTTCTTCCCTACCAGTCTACCAGGTAGTGGTACCTACGGCTTCTGCGGCGTAGAGCCAACAGCCGCCTGACTGTGTAGGTCGGGTGGTCATCGATGGACCGGGTGGGTGGAGGAGGAACAGCTGGAGGGCACAATGGGCTGACAGATACTGGTTTTAACTGGGAGACATGAAATGTGGGGTTGATGATGGAACCAATTATGTAGAGACTAATGTAATGGGGGGAAGGTTTTTGGAGGATTGTAGGGGGACAACCATACCTTCTGATGTGGTTGGTAGTCGGTGGCAGATGTCCTAGGACTGTCAGCAAGGCAACGGTTGTGGTCAGTGGAGTGGAGTAAAGCGGAGCAATCATTTTTTCACACCTTGTGGCAGCGGCAAAGGTAGGCCTGGGCCGAGGGAACAGAGACCTACTCCTTCTGGACTGGAAAGAGGGATGGTTGGAAACCCATAGCAAACTCGACACACTCAACACTGAGTTGTGGGCGTACTCAACCCCCGGTAGATAAGTGCTCTGGGAGAAGCGCCGTTTGACTGTTGGTCTGTGGGTGACACCCGAAGGAGAGGCTCACTGTTGTTCCCAGGGTTGACAGAAGGCTCTCCAGACTTGGTATATGAACTGGGGACCCTGGTCAGACACAATGTCTGCGGGGCTTCCATGGAGGCGGAAGACATGGTTCACAAGGAGATCAGCTGTTTCTGGCACTGTGAAGAGGAAGTGGAACAAAGTGCTTTGGAAAACCTGTCAGTCAGGATGGAAGCCCTGTGTCATGACATGTTCCATCGGCTCCTGGGCAAATTCCACCTAGCCTCATCTCTACAATAAACTGGTGTTATCAACCCCCCACATCGTCTATGTTTCTGTGCCGGAGGTCCCTGAGCACGCCACTTGGGTGCCACGTGGAATTTGCCAGGAGCAGATGGAACATGTCATGACACAGGGCTCCCATCCTGACTGACTGTGTGGATGGGCTTTTAAATCTGATGCTCATTAGCCCAACCAACAAGCATCAGGTGTGGCTGCTCAAGCCACCCCTTCCATCAACCCTCCCATCAGCCTCAGACTGGTCTACGCCGCCCTTGCCACTTACCGGCCATAGTCCCATATAGGCCAACCAACAAGCATTAGGTGTGGCTGCTCAAGCCACCCCATCCACCACAGAGACCTTACGACAAGAGCACACAGAGCAGGCGGTTACAAAGGCACAGGTGTTTGTACCCAGGGAGTGAGGGTGAGTGAGGACTGGTGCAGATGTGAATCATATTTTCCTCCTAAGAAGGGGGAAAAGATGATTCCTCCTGATCTAAGAAGCAGGAAATTTGAGTTGGGTGAAAGGCATGGCCACTCGGCTGTAGTCCCTGATGAACCAGTGTAGAAGTTTGTGAAGCCACAGAACTGCCGGAGCTGCTTCACTGGGCACTCTGCCATTGCCTGGTCTTTACAGGGTCCGGCCTCACCTGCTCAGTCTCGATAATGTATCTCAGAAAAGATGCTGAGCTGAGGTGGAACTCACACTTCTCTGCATTAACGAAGAGCTTGTTTTCGAGGAGCCTCTGATGCCCCTGTCCAACGTACACAGCGTATTCCTCAGGGTCGTGGGAGAGGAACAGGATGTTGTCCAGGTAGACAAAGACTGAGTGGTTGAGGAGGTCTTTATGCACATCCTGGAAGAAAGCTGGCAATGGTGAGGCCGAACGGCATGACCAAATATAATGGCTAAGAGGCGCATTAAAGGCTGTCTTTCACTCACTCTCCACGGCAGAATTGATTAAGGGCAAGGGATACTTATTTTTCACAGTGATGGCATTAAGATCTGGATAATCAATACAAGGTCGGTGGGAGTGATCATTCTTTGCAATGAAGAAGAAACCTGCTGGGGATGAAGACGGACGGATGATTCCAGCGGTGAAGGAATTTTGGATGTAACCTTTCATGGCCTCCCTCTCCAGAAGGACAGGTTAAACAGGTGGCAAGAAGATTGAGTGCCCAGGCATAGGGATGATAAGGATCATAGAAAGAGCACTTTGTTTATTGTAAATTGCACACATGTCATGGTAAACAGCGGGAATGGCCAACAGGTCAAGGGTCTCAGAGGTTAGTCCAGGAACAGCAGCCTCAATAGGAGGGAGGGTGCACTGTAGGCACGAGAAGTGACAAAACGAACTCCAACTGCCAATTTTGCAGGCGAACAAGTCTATGTGCGGATTGTGTTAGCTATGAGTAACCCAGGACCACAGGTGCTTGGGGGTAAGAAATAAGGTGGAACCGGATGTACTCAGAGGTGCAGAGGCTCGGTGCGGTCGGAGATATGCGAGGAGCTTGCTCTTGGGAGCCCTGGCTTTCAGGGGGACCGGCAAAGGTTCATTGGTGATGCTGGCCTGAGCAGCAGGATTGATGTCCAGGAAACTTTCATCAGCTCTGGAGTCCACTGAGGCTATCTGTGGCAGGGACTGTTGGCTCCAGCAAAGTGTCGCCCCCAGCTGCAACCGAGGTCGGCAGGTAGGGGGAAGAGGTAGTTGGGCTCACCAAAACCCCCACAGTTACTGGTAAGTATCCCCTTTTCACCCCCTCTGTTTCTCCCCTGGGGCAGTGGGAACGCTGGAGCTGGAAGGAACCCTGGAGACTAGGGAGGAACATGGAACTGTCCTTGTGAGGCACGGAGCGGAGCGAGACATGGACAGAGGTGGCGACCGGCTAATCCTCTCCCTCCACCACTCACAGAGGCGGTTGTCAAGTTGGTGGACAGGGAAATTAACACGTTGAAACTCATCCTTGATTTGTTGCTTAGCCCATTCAAAAACCTCCCTTGAAGGAACTCATCATTCCACCTCGAATCAGTAGCTATAGTCTTGAATTCTACAGCAATTCGGCGACACTGCGGGTACCCTGATGAAATGAGAAAAGGTGTTTAGCGGCATCTTTACTCTGGACAGAATGATCGAAAACCTTTTGCATCTCTAACACAAAATCACCAAAAGAAGAATTAAAGCTGGGTTGGCTCCTCCTTACTGCTGACGCCCAATCTAAAGCTCTCCCTCTCAGTAACCCTAAAGTGTAAGCAATCTTTTACTTACTGCACTGTGGGTGAGGGGCTACTGTTAGAAAAACAGGGTCATTTGGAGCTGCAAGTGTGGAGATGGGAGCCACGCCCACACCAACACACACACATACAGAGACAAACAGGGGGAGACAGGAGACACAAGGGGAGTGGAACTGCACAGGAACACGCGGGAAAACTGATCACTGATATGATGATGTTTAGTTTCAGCCCCATCGGCTTGTGGAAAAAAAATGAAAATTATATTTCCAATAAGCAATTCAATATCCTGAACACCGACATTGTACCCAAGGGCAAACCCACCTCCCATATCATCAGCCATCTTGGCCCTGCTTTACTTATTGATCATTGAATAAATTTGGCCACAGTGTACTGTGGCAAAATGATAGTGACTGAATTGACGAACCATGAATGTTTTACCTATAATGCTATCATAACGTCAACAATACAATACAGAATAAAACAGAGATGCAAAACTTGCAAATAACAGTGTTCGTAGTGAACCACTCTTTTAAATGACTTGAGTCGCGAGTCAGTCCACCAAAGTAGTTTGCATTTAACCAAAAAATATAACATTTTGACAGAAGGTTGAATGTTGATAATTCCATTCACAACCCAGAGCTGAACCTACAATTATGACTCTCATAACACCAACTGAATCACACAAAAAGAGAGTTAGAACACTCAAGAGCCAAACTTTTCATCATTAGCCCAATAAACTGCCGCAATTTTTATTGTTTCCTAAATAAAGAAAACACATAGTTGTTTATCACAGTCTGTCGCCAGCCTTCAAATGAAAGCTTCCTCATCTATACCTCCATAATGGGATGCCTCTGTAGGTATTGGACAGTCCAATAAACCTAAATCTAAATAATTGTTTTCCTACAATATTTTTTCATCAGCAGTCATTAGCAGTGAGTACAGCAAGACAGTGGCGATTCTAGGGTCTTTTGGGGCCCTAGCCAAAAATTCCCAGGGGGCCCCTCCAATCAGCCTTCATCACCCTTATGTTATTGTGACGGTATTTCCTACCACATGCCATCCAAATGGCCTTTTTTAAGGGCCATCCTGCACAGACGATGGGGGGTTGTAGACACCAGTTCATTGTAGAGTTGGAAAGTAAAATTAGTAGAATTTTCAAAATATAAAGAACATGAAAAACCTTGAGATTTTCAAAATATAACGAACAATGAAAACCAACCTTGTCGCATTGTAACATAATAAGGCCAGTGATCATCAATACGTTAAGCATTGATTGATTCAAGGCATCAAATTTATTTAATACTGCCGTATAATTAATTATGAAATATATTTCCACATCCTCAGACTGTAGTTTTCATCTCTCTCTCTTTTTATTTTTATTTTTAACTAAGCTAAAAGTGTTACAAACTGTCTGAACCCCACCTCTACCACCACTGCTCCCCACAGCTGAAGGAGGCGTCTCCTTCCGCTTCTGGAGCGGAAAAACTCTTTCGGTTCAGAGGCCAGCTTGGGGTGGTGCTGTTTTGGCTCAGGGTTCGGCAGGGAGCATGGGGGTTCCCTCCGCTCTGTGCATGCCTGGGGACGCGAGCTCTGTTCCCGCTCCGGTGGCGCGGGATTCATGCCAGACACGTCAATCATGGCATTTTTTTTCAAATAATAACAAGCATTTTGGGTAGAATAAATATATTTGTTTCCATCGCATTATTTTTGCTTTCCCAAATAATGTACTCTCATTCACTCCTGCTTTCCACTGTCTAGATTTCTTTTTTCCTCATCCTCTTTTTTTCTCTTTCTTTTGTCGCTTCCAGATGAATAACTTCTTTTCATTTTCCTTCATTGACTTTCAATTGAAACTTTGAGAATGTTATGGTAGCACTAGTAACTGTGGTGTAACTACAGTTCTATAAAGGAGGCATAGCCCCTTGGGATGGAGCAATCAGGATGGAGCAGCATTGCCAATATTAACCCTGGAAATGCTCCCTTCGTCCCTTCTGGGCTAGGCCTCCTTCATAGAAGTGTAGTTACAAAGCTATAGTAACATAGTACGGGAGGCTGAGGCTCCCGTACTATGTTACTATAGCTATATGTTACTATAGAGGCTCAGCCCCTTGGTTTTACCAATTGGTATACCCAATTTGTATACTAGGGGTGGAGACCCCTTATACTCTACTCCCCGCTGGACCCGAACACACCCCAAATGCGTCATGTTCCAGGGTGCAGGCTGAAGCAGCCAAAGCTGGCAGTAAACGTTATCTACGCAGACCTGGACCCTGGAAATCCATCATGCCCCACTGAAGGGCCAATGGGAAGACTCCACACACTGTACCCACAGAGAGAGTGTTAGTCACTAAACACAGGCAACGCGTCATAAATCGGATTGTCCCGCGAAAAAAAATATTCCCTAAATCCACTCAGCCACAATACTGAGCACTGACTTGGAAAGGGACCCTACAGAAACGTTGTGCAGGCAGAAATCGACAAAAGGGGCTGACGCCATCGTGGTCCCTGCCTTACAAATGTACTGGAACCCGACAATCTTAAAAAGGCAGTCGAAGCTGCCACAGCTCCAAGAGAGTGGGCACGGAGGGTAGACATTGTAGCTCGACCCGTTGACTCATAAGCCATCGTGATACATTCACATAGCCAATGAGATAGCAGCTGTGCAGAGAGCGGTTGGCCAAGCGCAGCCCCTCCATAGCACACAAACAGTTGTTGTGACAACTGAATTGGAGCTCTGCGGTCCACGTAGCATGCCAAAGCACGCATGGGACACAGACAGCGAAGCTGCTCGTCCTGCACATTCTGGTGAGGAGGAGGAAAAAAACCCTAGAGGGTAAGTACCCTCGATCTGTATGAGCTCATCATCACCATAGGTGTGACGCTGGGTTAGGTCGCAACACTACGCTGCTGAGATACACGATTTTTGTTTAGGCAGACAGGTTGTACAGAGAGAGTGCACAGATCCCTGACCACTTTGCAGATGTTCGAGTGATAAGCAAAGCCGTCTTAAAGGACAGCAGATTTAATGTAATCTGAGACAGGTTCGAAGGGCACCCTACAGAGCGCGTCCAAAACCAGCTCCAAGTCCCATATGGGGGCAACCACTTGTGTCACAGGACACGTGTGGTGCAGGACCATTAGTAAATGCTTCAGCCCATTAGCGAAACCCTCATGACAAGCTGAAATCGCCGCCCCATGCACCCTGATGGAGGACGCCGCACACTGCTCATCCATGAGAGACTGCAGGAATTCTAAAACAGGAGCGACACTGCAGCACAGGTGGTCTGTCAATGTACCACCACTCAAACACGTTATTGGAGGCATAGAGCCAAGAAGTGGACTGAGCACGAGAGCCCACGATGGTGGAGATCACAGCCTGTGACAGTCCAAGCTGTCCAAGCCTGCGGCGTTCAGGTGCAAGGCCAACAGAGGACGTCTGAGTCCTGAGTCCTAAGGAGGTCACTGAGTCCTTGGCCTGCTTACAGCACGTCGCGGCGCATGGGGATCTGCCACGGGCCCGCCATAACTAATGGTAAGAGCTCCAGGAACCAAAGTGCCCTGGGATGATCGGGGGGCTACAGGTATCACCGACAGCGTCTCCAAACGCATTCATTCCATCAGTCTGGGCAGCAGCCCCGACAGTGGGAATGCGTAAATGTGGCCACAGGTGGTACGCAAACACATCCACCCCCAGAGGGGCCTTGTCTTTCCCGTGGAGGGAGAACCACAGGGGACACTGAGCAGTCTCTCTCAATGCAAACAGGTCCACCTGTGCTGTCCCCATTAGTCTCGAAAGCTGGAGTACGACTGTATATCCGGGTTGAGATGCCACTCTGTCTCAGGGGGCCTCCTTGTGACATGAAGTCCGCACCCACGTTCAGATGGCCCTGGATGTGGCTCGCCGACAGAGAGCAGAGCCACAGCAGCGCCCATCTCCACAGCCTCTCAGCTGCGTAATGGAGCGCTGGTGATCTCACACCCCCCTTGACGGTTGATATAAGCTACCGTAGCTCGGTTGTCTGACCTGATCTGCACATCCTGACGGGGCGCTCACGGCTGGTCCCGCCCCATCCCACCAGGGAGACATCTGTATAAACCTGTGTGCAAAGAGAGACCTGACCCAGAGGCACACCATGTGTGTGGGTCTTGGGATCTTTCCAGTAAGCTAAGTCCCTGTTGAGAGATGGCACAATCACCAAGCGTAGTCAGTGGCGCGCTGGGTTGAACTGGAGCCATCCAAACCATCATCGGATACTGAGCATTTGGAGGACACACAGCGGCACTACCACTCAGGCTGCTGCCAGCAGGCCGAGCAGTTTCATGATGATCAGTGCTATCACTGAGTGGCCCACCCGAACACGCCCGAGGGGTGGACACAATGTCTGTTCTCTATGGTTCGGACAACCGGGGCCCTCATCTGCAATGTGTCCAGCTGCAGTCCCAGATTGGTCACCTGTTGGGTATGGGAGAGCTTTCTCCCAATTTATCGCAAACCCCAAATCGGTAAGGTGGGCGATCATGAGTTTAGTGTGAGCAACCGCTAGCTCCACAGAGAGAGCTAGAATCAGGAGGTCGTCAAGATATGTCAAAATTCTGACACCTTGACAACGCAGTGGCAACAGTGCTGTATTGATGCAGCGGGAATACACTCACGGCCTGAGCTTGTAGCCGAAGGGTTCTCTGGTGTACTCGTAGGCTACCCCCTGAAAGGTGGAATGGAGGAACATCCTGTGTTTCGGGACGATGAAGTAGGCATCCTTCAGGTTTATGCCTGCAAATAAATCTCCCTCATGGAAATGGGCGAGTCGTAATGTAACAATTCAGTGTGTGGAGATCCATGATTGGACGCACACCCCTCATATGCTTCAGAACCAGAAAGTAGTTTGAGTAAAACCCTCTGTTCCGAAGTTCCGTGGGCACCACCGTCACAGTTCCCTTGCTGAGGAGAACTATTTCTGCGTTCAGAGACTTCTCCAGTGAGGTCATCACCATCTACACCATGCCCTTGAAGGGCGGTGGGGTTTGGCGGAATTGTAACACGTAGTCCCCTTGCATTGTCCTGTCCATCCAGCAGAACATGCAGAGGAGACACCACCTGGCATAGCGCTCGCACAGGGGACTTTCCAGCGGCGGCACCCACAGCTGTGGGGCGACCACCCCACAGCTGCGGGTGCCGCAGCTGGGCCCAGATTGACAGGCAGGGTCACGGCCCAAAGGGCAACCGGATGATCGTGCCTTCACACCGCTCTATAAACTTCACGCCCCACATGCTCAGAGTGAGTCTGTCGTGAGAGGTAGGAGGTGATAAACCTTTATCCCCTTCATTAAAGAAGGGCTCAACGTTCCAAGCCGCTTGATTTAATGTACGCTCATTATAAAAGCGTAAACTTGAGGAGCGCCCAGAACTCCCTGCGGGTGTGGGGGGGGTTTGGGGTCGCTCGCTATGTTTACACCCAGGGCACCGTGGAAATGGTAGGAATCATAGACTCTGTCCCACTCTCTTGACGCCAATACCCACCCCCCCACTATAAAACCACAACCATTACCATTAGCCACCTCCGTGGCTGATGGTAATGCAAGCATGGCAATACCCAGGCACCTGGCAGTGGAGGTGAGGAAGCTGTGAAAGTCTGCCGAGAGGGGTCAGGCTCGACACTCGTGGTCAGCTCGAAAAATAGGTGACATACGTGGGCGGAGGGGAAGTTGCCCCCTTCGTCCATGCTGAGGGCGTCTTTGTCGTCCCTGTCAGTGGAAAGGAATAGAGATCTGATCCACAGGTGGATGCTCATAAAAGAGTTGTTGTCATGTCCTTGAGATGCAGAGGAATCATGTAGATTTCTGCTTGACTCGGCAACGGAAATCTTAAGATTTAAGTAGTCTTCGATGAGTGAACGTATTTAGTCGCAGCTGAATTGGAAAAGAGGATGAGGGGAGCACTTCCAGGGTTTATATTGGCTATGCTGCTCCATCCTGATTGGCTGAAGCGAGTGGATGAATATATTACAGTAGTTCCGCATACGCGGTTGGACATGTACCAATAGGAGCTTAGGGGTGAAGCCTCCTGGCAGAGCAATCATGCAAGTTCATGGGGGCCTTAAGGGAGGTTTCCTACTGAGATGTCATTGCAAATCATCTATTAGTTTAAAGGGGAGGGGGTAGCGGTCACTGTGGTTGCCACATTTTGAGATATTGCGGTGGAGTAAAGCTTGTCAGCCCTCGGCGGCCCCCTAACGGCCTGGGGCCCCAAGCAGTTGCCAGCCCTGCCTGCCTGTCTCTAGAAAGAGAGTCAGCCAATTAGAATGAATCAAGCCATTGTTCTCTGTCTTTTGCTTTTCCAGGAAAGTGACTCCACATCTCTGTTGACGTATTGTCCTCGCCATGGCTATCTGGGAAAATATGTCGCGCACAAAAACATGTGCAAATATATTGAGGCAAAAGACTTGGGATATCATTGGAGATTAATGTTTCAATTAAAGTCCAGGCTGGTCTGAGCGGTGGTAATCCCTTTTGTTTGTCGCAGAGAAGCGCCAAAGGGCTATTAACACATTAGTGCTAAATGGACGGTGGTTCTTCAATGGTTTCAAAAAATGTTGTCTTTCGATCTCTGAGAAAAGCACTTTTCAGGCCAACAGGTGAAAGCCAGGAAATGTCTCCTGCATGGATTACCAGTATAAAATAGGTTTATAGGAAAGAAGGAAATAAAGCATGTTCCCACCACAGGGAGCTTATTGGAGTTCTGTGTAAACTGCTGAAGTGCCCTTGAGCGGGAAAAGAAAAAACATCGATAGAAAGCACTATTTTTTTCCCAAGAGAAGTTCTTTATGAGCGTTTCTAATCTCCCCGTTGTATAGACGACCACAGGTATCATTTGTTTCTCAGCTATTTCACATATTTGTATGTATTTCCAACAGTGAAAGTGAAATGAAAACAATAATAGTGCTCACCGTCAGAAAAACCTAAAGTCTATTTGAGAGAATAGATGTTCATCCAACTAATAAAGGAAGGAATCTCTGTCTGTCTGTGTGTCTGTCTGTCTGTCTGTCTGCCTGCCTGTATGTCTGTATGGCTGTATGGCTGTATGTTCATCCCATCTACTTCACACTTGGCGGTGCTGTGGACGCAAGGACGTGCAGTGCCGTATATGGTGTAATTTAGAAACGTGGCACGTTTCCTATCAATAAACTTTCAATGACCAGTGAAGAGGGAGCCAGTGTGGGGCGGGGCAGAACCCATCCCGAACAGGCATGTTTGGTGCGGACATGTAACATTAATAAAGTTTGAATAAACAGGTGAACAGCGATTTTATCCAAAAGCGCGACTTGGGTGTGTTTTTTCCCATGAGAGTGTATTTCCCTGGTGTTTTCACCGCGAGTCAGTACGACTTTTACGAAGAGGCATGTTTTGGACGGGCACCGCACTAGTTTCAATTGAATTTAAAAGAGCAGGATCACCAACCAACTTAAGAACATTTGATCATAATGATCAAAAGGTCTTATAAAAAATACTTTTTATGACCCTTTACAAACGTCCAACTCCAGTCCATGCAACTAAGATGGTGAAACCCTTCACCTGAGCATTGCATCAAGCTGGACGCAGTGGAACAGCTGATTGCTTAAAAATGCTAATGAAATAAAACCCACCCGCTAGTAATTAACTCAATTCTATCAGGATCCCATTAAAAGTAAGGGACTTTTTTCAAAGTCGTTGTCGCCTCTTGCCTGGATCTACCGCTAATTGATAAGCATGTCTGCGAAGGAGGGAAGTCCTGTGTTGGAGGTGAAGGAGGGGAAAGGGAGTTTTTGTTCATCAGTCTCCCATGATGCTGTTGCCTGATAAATCTTGATGTCTCATAGTCACAGCTACAAAACACTTGTGAAATATGATGCTATTGCCTTCTTGGAAAATCAGTTTCAGAGGCCGTTGGATAAAAGCTCAAATCAACCTCAAGTCATTGGTTTGACTTGTTCCTTGGATTTCCACCATTCATTTTTTTAAAGCCACATTGCTTGAAATGTCTTCTGTTCTACTGATAATTAAATTCAAATTAATCCATTTGAAGCACCTCTGTGCCCTCCATGAAATGTTGCAAAGGTGGCATAAATCTGGGCAAAAGCTTGTCAAAATTTTGGGGGGGCTCATCTGTGTGCTGCCAAGCAGAGGAAGTGCTCCTGCGGTACGATTGGCTGCTTGCGTCATGTTCCTCAGGTTGTTCCTCTGCTCTGCATGATTGCCTGTTCATGTCACAGGTTTGAAGGGACGTATTTACGGAGTCTTACGATAGATAATTTTTTTGTGAACTACATTTAAATTACATTTTCAATAAGTTTGGTTTCTATGAAATACAAAAAAAACGTTGCGGTATTTCTATGAGTAATTACCATATCACGGCTTCTATTTTTCAGACAGCTCACTGTATCTTGAACGCATCACTTACTTGCACATTCTAGTGGACTCGACTCAACGTGTGTTGTTGTGGTGTTGTTTTTGTTGTGGACTACTTTTTTTTTGTATTTTTCATAAATCCAGCAAAACAATGGGAACCACAGAGATAAAAGATCAATCCGTCAGATCCACAGACAACTACCAGGTAAGAAAGAACATACATTTACAGGTAAACACATAGATTGTAATGTCGAACCACTACAGAGCTGGACATTCTGAATCAGAATCTGCACATCTATAGTAAATACTATAATGACCTCATAAAGCGTCTTACTGTAAATCTCATCGCGTTCATTTTGTCTACGAAGAGTGGCATTTCAGTCTAGCACAGGGGGCGGCAAACTTTTTGGCTCGTTTAGTTTTTAAAACTGACTGGCGGACCAGACCATTAGTCGATGAGGTGAAATATGAGCAAGCAAATATATTTCTTCTTATTCCATTTTTAAATTATAAATTCATTTTTAATTAAAAAATAAAACAACTCACCATTGATGGATTTAATGAGAACAGTGTTGCTGGTCACCTTTTTTTTTGCCAGCGCATCAAAATCTGGTGCTATTTTTGTTGTAGAAATTCATTAGACAGCGCTCAGGTTTTCATCAGTAAGCTGGGCTCTGTGGCGTGTTTTGTTTATGTTCATCACACTGAATGTCTGTTCACACACATAGGTAGAGCCAAATAACACCAGCATCTTCTGTGCCAATTGTCGTATGTTTGAAAACGTTGTCTCATTCAGTGAAGCATAAAACATATCCAGTTTGACGGAGTTTACTTTCTCCGTTAGGACAGCGTCAGACTGGAGATCAATCAGCGCCAACTGAAATTCCTGCAGTGCTGCCTCATAATCGAATGACAGGGGACATGACACCAGCTAAAGTGACCCCTCAAACTTTTCAAAATCAGAGAATCGACGGCAGAATTCTGGTCGTCCAGCGATTAACTGTATTTGCCCGCATGTTGGGAGGCTTCTTTCAGTGGCGCTAGTGTAGGGAAATTCCCAAATGACTTGTTTGTCATTTGTTTAGAAAACAAAGTCAATTTCACCTTGAAGGATTTCATGTTTCAATACATGTCGTATAAAAACTGATCTTTCCCTTGTAGCTTCACGTTCAGCTCATTCATGTGTGCCGGTATGTCCACAGCGAACGGCAAATCACAAGGCCGGTGTGCGTCTTTCAGCTCGAGAAAATCATCGGCTTTCCCCATTAACTCCAAAAATGAGCCAACCTTGCAGCAGTGGCTGCCCTCTCTTCAGATGATAAGTTGTTAGCCTAGTAGCATAGTCTTCTAATGTTGTATTCCTTATATACAGCAACGGTTTCTTGGCAAATCAGACACACAGCCTTTGATCGTACTTCAGTGAAAGAATATTTTGCACTTTTTTTGTCCACTCATTTTGTTATCGGTGAGGTATACGTGATGATCAGCTAAAGTGAAGAGGAGTGACTTGACATCAGAGAAGGTCTGGCAATGCACCATCTGATGGTACCATTAAATATTACAGGAAAATAACAGTGAAATGACAATTACAAATTTAAATATATTTTAGGATTGTTGTTAATGTAAATGCCTCTCGGGCTGGATTAAACAACACCGCGGGCGGGATATGGCCCGCAGACCGTAGTTTGCCCACCCTTGATCTAGCAGGACCAGCTGAATATTTTGGCTCAAATTTGGTCAGTTTTTCATGAATACTGTATATGTTCCGTTTGTGGATCGATTTTGATCCGGCTGGACCCCTTATAGTTCAGTCCTGTAGGTCCAATTTTCAGATTTTCCATGATGCCATGATCAGCCTTTATGTGCCTTTACATTTAATCGTAATTGTTAAAGTAATTTTAAAAGTAAAAGTAATTTACTAAAAGTAAATGTAATTGTAATGTATATGTTTAATGCTTTTTTTTTTAATATAAATTATGTATAAATAAAAACATGTTTACTTAAATTAATTATCTACTTTTTCATGTGTTTTTTCACATGAGTATTTCTCATGCTTGTTTCCTTTAAATGCAGCATTGGCTCAAGTTGTCTGTCTTCACACAGCAAGTGGTTGGACACCAATAAGTTCTGAGAGATGAAGGTTGGTGTTATATAATTCGTATGATGTCCTGACAAAGCGGGCCACTCCTGAAACGAATGAAATCGCGTCACCGTTCTCCTACTTCCGGTAAAATCACAACAGTTTTTTAATTTCTGCTCCAAATGTAGCTGGATATTGATCAAACTCCAACGACAAGACGTCTTAAACATCCCGTTTCTACCAAAACCTCAACTATGTCTCTGCGTACTGCCGTTACCGTGTTTCCAAAAAAACGTAGAGAAGATTAAAAATAAAAAAGTCAGAGAAATAACAATAGGGATAACAACAACAACAACAACAACAACAACAACAACAACAACAACAATAATAATAATAATAATAATAATAATAATACATTTATAACACTGTCATTATCGCACTGATGAAAACTTTAAGGCATCCTGCGTGGAATAGTTTCAATTTCAGTATACCTTTTGGAGGAAAAGGCCTCAGTTAAAATAAAAACCAAATCAAACAAAAATAAAATCTTAACGCTGGCTAAATTACTTGTGCCTATAATGAAGTGTAGGCATCTGAACATGGCAACATAGAGCATACAGTAGATGCAATCCAGACGAAAAGCAAATCATAATTCCGTGGATCCCACTTTATTCTCTAAACATGTCAGTAAACAGAGCTATTAGTGGGTTGACCGGGGTGTGGAGTGGAGGCAGCCTGTTAAAATGAAACCCTGCTAGGCCTTCTTCCTTTGAGGAAACCGTGAGGCTGAGATAACTGGAGCCTTGCTGAGTGTCGGACAAAGCTTCCCAGAGCACCTCAAACATTTGTTTCCGTGTCCAGACCATCTTGGTTGTGGCTAAGGGGATGCTGGTGGAAAGCTGCCATCCTGTCCAAGCAGGGAATTTTTTAAGTGCCTTTATTCATTCGTTTTGACACAAACCAATCAAGTCTTGTAAGCAAATACATTGAACAGGGCTTGGTATTATCGTTAGCGCTCGAAAGAAGCATGATTTTCCATTTGTCTGGAAGAAAGCTTTAGTTAATCCTTTCATCATATGATTCAATGACACTTTATTAATTCCCATAGGTAAACGAAACATCAATAAACATGAAAAAGTATTCGCTGTTAAAATAAATTCTGCAATTTATGATTTTACCAAATTAGTGAGTTATTTTCCAATAAGAAACTGGTATGCTACTGGTAGCAAGTATTGGCAGCAAAATGTGAAACACGGGATTCCAGCTCTATTAAGCTTTATTAACACTGAAACTGACAAAATTGAAAAACATGCCGGAAAGACTGTGGGCTAACTACAACTTGACTGCGAGCACAAAACAGCCAAATATTCAGTTTTTTCCAACCACGGATGGAATTGAAATCGCAGGTTTCTGGGTTAGCGTTTCAAGGGGTTGGAAACAGATGGGAAAGGGGGTTGTACACATCACCTCGGTCAGACGGAGGGAGGTGAAAATATAGGAAAATATTCCTAGCGTGTCAGAGCATCACAGTCCGTTTGAAATCGGCCGCAAAGAATAACCAAAATTATGTCTGGCCAAAGTAACAAAGACGTTTGACCTGAATCGCAAACACCATGAGAAATGAGTTTTAATTCAACGATGGTGCGCCTACCGCTAATCTCAGAGATGACATCACTTTTTCTGTAAATGTCAATCCAAACATCAAATCTCTACGCCTTTTCCACACCAGAATCTATGGTCTTCAGCATAGTAACAATATAATATAATATGCACATGCACATGCATGACAAAAGCCAATGCCAGCACTTTCAATGGCGTGGGACTTAGAAAAGTGAAGAGAAGAACAAGAACAAGAACAATAAGAACAAGAACAAGAACAAAAGCAAGAACGCGAACAAAAACAAGAGTAAGAGCAAGAACAAGACGAACAACAAGAAGACAAGGCAACGACAACAACGGCGACGGCGAGTGGTCGGTCCGCGGGGGAACATAACTCTGCTTTTGTTTTCCCAAATGCAGGGACAAGGAGAAGAAGGGAAAAAGAAAAGACAATGCAATATTCCCTTTGGAATTAATTCAGTGTCTGTCCAGGAGCATCTAATTTGACGTGGCTCTCAACCTGCCCCCTGCACTCTCTCTCTACTACACCTCTTCCATTCTCTTCATCCATCACCCCCAAGCCACCACCGCTACCATTTCTCTTTACCGTCTCTAGTCCTTGTCTGTCTTTCTCTGCCTAAGGTCTTTGTTAAGTTGTGCTTGGTGGGGAATGCCAAGAGGAGGAGGTGAACGTGACTCAAAAATTCTGATTGGGAAGGGAGGGGGAGAAGGAACAGAGAGCCAAGAAGAGAGCGAGAGAAAGCGAGAGAAAGAGAGAGAGAGAGAGAGAGAGAGAGGCTGCAGGATGGATGGAGATGGAAAGAGAGAGAACTGGATCTGGGATATATAAATAATATCATATACAAAAAGATACTGAGGTTTCTAAATCTTGAACATTTCACAGTAAGCGGTTATTATTATAGAGAGAGAGAGAGAGTGAGAGAGGGAGAGAGAGAGAGAGAGAGGTGGAGAGTGAGAGCAAGACACTGAGTGGTGAGAAAGCCTATTGAGAAAGGGGGTAGATACAATGAAAGAGAGGTTGAAAAGTCATTCTGCCCTTCTTCCCTTTCCCCTTTTTTTCTCCCAAGACTGGGAGAATACTCATCTGGAAAGGGGGAACACTCAATGACAGAGATGTGGAAAAGTGATTATGCCCTTCTCCCTCCCCATTTTATTTTTCCTCCCGTCTGTTAACCTCCAAGCCAATGTGGGCGGTACTATAAGGACGCTTAAAGCAAAGCAGATGATAAGACCTCCCTCTATTATTAAGTAGCTTGTCATCAGCATATAGATCCTCAAGCTGTAAAACACTATCAGTTTCAATTCCAGTTCTTTACATCATAAAGTGTTTATCGCCACTATTCATGTGGGAGTGAGAAAACAAAAGCATAACATCTCTTGATTTGTGGAGTGTGACAGGAAACGGTGGGACAGCCCTTCCAACTACTGAAGGAAAATGGAGAGATGAAAACACAATGTCTTGGTCCCGGCGAGTGGAATAAAAACAGCAGTTAAAGAGTCAAATATGAGAAGGTCACTGTGTTTTCCGGGCCGTTGCTCATCCTAAATGGGTCCCCACGGTCTAAATTAGGATGGATGGATGGAAGGAGAGCTGAAGAAGAAGACTCACCAGGCTGTGCTGCCCAGACTCTCCACAAAACCACTGTGGGGACAAGGTTAATGGAGAGCGGTGGAGCGGTGTTCAATAGGAGGACTGGGTTTTTTGTTTAGGTCTACTAGTCCAGTTGGATTTTTCCTACACACTCCTAAAGGGTGTAGGATGTAAGCTGTAGGAGAGAAGAGGTGAAAGGTGGTCAAGGAACTCCTATTTAGCATGTAGGCATCCCAGAATCTCTCCCAGAAAGTCTTTAGATGTCTCTGAGACGGTCTTTATAAGGTCTCCCAGAAGGTCTTCCGTAGGTCTCCAAGTCAGTCTTCAGTAGGTCTCACAGAATGTCCACAGAAGGTCTCCAAGAAGGTCTTCAGTAGGTCTCCCAGAAGGTTTTCATAGGTTTCCAAGAAGATCTTCGGTAGGTCTCCCAGAAGGTCTTTAGAAGGTCTCCCAGATGGTCTTAAGTAGGTCTCCTAGAAGGCATTCAATAGGTTTCCCAGTAGGTCTCACAGAGGTTCTTCAGTAGGCTTCCAAGAAGGTCTTCAGTGGGTCTTCAAGAAGGTGTAGCTTGTTTGCATTTCCTCACAGAAAGTATAAAACAAAAGAACATTTTTGTTTTTAGAAAAATCCAAGAAAGAAAGAATCTGCTGATGAGCATAGGCTAGAAAAGTGAAACAATGGGTGAGTTTTGGTCACAGTGGGACAATAACAACGTTATTCTGCTGTGATTCATTGTTCATTTGAAACCAGTGTGTATACTGTACAGTTATGGATTCCCGTGTCCTTTATGTCATTGTTAAACTTCATATCTTTCAGGATTCAGGCTGCACCGCTCTAAAACACCTCAAGGACACACTGATAAGCATGGCATGTATGATTAGCTTGAATTCTGAGCTTTTCTCTATTTAATGTAACGTATGGAAGACGTATGGATGTGTAGACGCTAATGTCTAGAAGTGACAGGCAGATAATGAATTTATTGTAGGATTTTAAAAGATTAAACTCAGTGGAGGTTTCTTGTGCAGGATGAAAACAGGCCGTGTGGAAACCTAAATTGTAAGTTTCAAATCTTGGTTAATGTTAAACGGCCGATAATCACACTGAATGCACCCACCTTAACATTACTAGACAGGCCAACCAACAAACAACATCATCATAATTTCACAGTGTTATTCAACCCAGTCCTTGTTAAAATGTTAAAATTTGTGACCACTATTTGACACAACCTTGCTTCAGGCCTCTACCTCTTAAATGCAGTCCAATGGGGCAAATGTTTAATCTCCTTTCCCAAAAGATACTTGCAATTAGGGCCCAGCTGATCTGGATTTTTTTGTCACCAATACAGATTTTAAGGGACAACAAATTCCGATAACTAATATTATCCACCCATATGTCTATATATTTTTTAGCTTTTTGGCTGAAAACAAATGGTTCATCATCATTGCTTCATTGAACAAAATTAACATGAAAGCATATGAATAAAATGTAAATGTATGATTACAAAATAAATATTTTCGTTGTGGGACTGATAAGGGTATATAAATATAAAAAATAATAAATAAATACAAAGAACTTTACTCAAATAAAATCAGTTTGAACCGGTTAAATAATGAATTCAAATAACAGTAACACAAATGACTGTTATCATAAAGAGCACTGGCACTCTGTCCAGTGTCCTTTACTGCATAGTACACACATGTTTATTCAATAAATCTAAAATTAAAATAGTATTTTATTAAAAAAAAAAACATTTCTGAAGTCCCTCAACTTAATATGTTACTGTTGTGTTTTTTTCGGCCTTTTTAAAAACAATTCCAGGACAGATCCAGCAGGGGGGGACAGATCAGGTAGTGATGGGGCCTCTCGTTTGAGGACATTGCATTGTGGGTAATGTACTGTAGGAGCCCTGTTGGTGCGTGGCTAGAGGTGGATGACGGAGAGATCGATACACTTGCATGTTATTACTTTATCCTAAACGTTAGTAGGTGACTGTTTACTCCCTGTAGTCCACAGAGTCCTGCCTCACGGTGTCTCTGGGACAGGAAATCACTCTGTGTGGGAGTTCCCGACAACACTGTTCCATTCAAACGGACTTAAAACTGCTTGTCCCTCAGAGACATTTCATCAACATTTTAAACCTTTGGGACTAAAATAAAACGACATTATTAAGACCCGTTGCTCTGGCACGGCAAGCAAACTCCATGCGCGAGGACACAAAACACTGACTATGTTTTGGACTTACTCGAGGGTGAGTAAAGATTGTCAAATGTTACATTTTAGGGCTAAAACCCCAGCAGGGATGAATATATTGTTATAGTAGGAGGCCCATCCCCGCATACTCTGCTAGCTCACTATCGACACTGACAATCAGAGCCGGCTCTCGCCATTTTGCCACTTGAGGCAAACTGACGCCAGGGGGTTGACGGAGAAAGTGACCCCATTATGCACGGTGCTTGTCTCATTCCATAAGGAAATTGAGTAAAATAAAATAACCCACATCTAAAATAAAAACACACTGTTCTGGCACGCCGATCGCACCTGGGCTGGTCCCGTCGGAGCGTGGGCGCCCCATCGCCGCTACACCGTCAGCACCGTCGGCACCGTCAGTTCCCCTCCGACGGTACGGACGGAGAAGCACTGACAGCATCCTTGTCGTTCAATCGGATAAGCAGGCAAAATGCCTCCTGTGACCCGGGTTTGAATCCAGCCTGTGATGGTCACTCACTGATTCATTTTTTTTCTGGGCAGAATTTCGGCGCCCCCCTCGAGATGGCGCCCTTAGTGGCCGCCCATGTCGCCTATAGGAAGCGCCCCCTCTTCTGACAATCCTTCAATGGTTATTTAATATTCTCCAAGATTAAATTTCATCTTCCCTAAAATGTATAATCCACAGATGAATATTGACTTCATACAAGATTTAGTTAGGGAATGGAAAGTTATACAAACATTTGAAACTTGACTTACTTCTACTCGTGGAATCTAATCTGTCATGCGTCGTATAACCATTGGTAGGATTTTACCTTTATCAGCACTTTATCTGTGCAATTTCAACCGATACCGATAATTCTCTGGAACCCAAATATCGGCCGATCATATCGGCCTACCGTGATTTCTTTATTGATTCTGTTGCTTTTCCAAAAATCAACTCTTTTGTCTAAAGCTACACTAATGTTAGAGACTAGAAACAGGACATTGCATCACTTCCTACTGGAAACGTACTGTAGCCAGTGCTATGCTTGGGGACTGTAGCAAAAAAGTAGATTTATATACAATTACTAAAATATTACTGTCTTTCAAAATATGTTTTAAATGTGAGTATAATGTGATTTTCATGTTCTCAAAGATTTAACCTAGATTTAGCTTCGATGTTTGCCCCACTTGACCACATTCAATCACACTGAGAAGCTGCAGCAGTGGGGTTCTAAATAGTGTTCAGTGTCCATAAATATTTAATATGCACATTTTATATATACAAGTACTATATATGAAATACTAAATAAACAACTTTACGTTGCTCTATGAATAAATATTTTATATAGACATTCAATATAGAAACGTGAGATATAATAAAATAAAAATTATACAAACAAAGTGCACACAGAGTGCAAACATTTTCTGTGTGGATTCCATAAAACATAACATATAACACCCATAACACATTCCAAAATTCTAAACATAATTTTGTCTGGATTTTAACCTTGCACTCAACTATGTGCCTGAATAAATACATACAAAAAACCCATTAACTCCCTGTCCACAATAACCGCTCTCTGTGAAACGTTCGAGATTTAGAAACCCCGGTATCTTTTTGTGTATGATATTATTTATATATCCCAGATCCAGTTCTCTCCATCCATCCTGCAGCCCCTCTCTCCCTGTCTCCCTCTCCCTCCCTCTCTCCCTCCCTGTCTCCCTCTCTCTCTCTGTTAACAGTGAGACAGCGCCCCAGTCGGTTCTCTGAGCCAGTGAGCGTTTGGTTCACTCCCCCTTCATTCCCTTCCCACGGACTGACGCGCGCAGTCCCCACTCGCTCCCAGCTTGTCGCCACGCAGCGGGACCGGCGGTGGGAATTAAAGCGTCCACTCGGTGCAACCATCCATCCATCCCGTGTTGGGCGTCCAGTGGCACTCGTTAAAAAAAAAAGAAAAAAAGAAAAAAGGGACTCAGGGGGACGGGAGGAGAGGATCCCACTCCCCAAAAAGGACGGAGAACTTTACTGCGTGGTTTTTCCATCCCGTGTTTGGGTAGTAACCTCGGTGGAGATCCGCTCCGTGTGGCGAGGATGGGACCGCTTCTCGTCTCCGTCGTGCTCTGCCTGAGCGCCGCTGTCCCGCGGGTGCTGGAAGGTGAGTGGAGGGGAAAGAAAAAGTGAGGTGGTGGGGGTTTCGGCCAACGCCGTGCATTGGGGACCCTGCCGTGGGTCCCCCCCCCCCCACCCCCGCCTCCTGTGTTGACGATAGGTGGTTTCTGTGGAGCGCGCGTCCATCAGTTGACGCGCTAGCGGAGTGATGTGGACGCGTGTTGTGCGGTCGTTTGCTGCGTGTATCGCGCCATAGGCCTGGTTTCTGTGTCGCGCAAAACGAGTGGAAATGACCCGAGTCCGTTGTTTTATCCAGCACTACAGGCGTTCCGTCCCGCATTGGATAGTATTTGTTGTTGTTGTTTTTTTATTTGATCCGTGCGTAATTTCTTCCGGATAAAAGGCGCAACATCAGTCACCCAGACGCGCACATGTGATCGGCGTTACAATCGACGAGATCGATAAGTCGATCATTAGATAGATAGATAATTAGATAGAAATACTTTACATCATAGGTGATCACGTTTGGCAACATGGAATCAAATGAAACAACAAATAACAAATACATTGAAAAAGAACATGGCAATAGAAACCTGGAAATGTACCTCTGCATCTGCAATTCCATATCGAAATGTATGGGATTTAATGAGATTAGTGATACAAAAAAAAAATACACTTAAAGAAAACCCCCCACATAGTCCACATTTCGGATGTCTAAATGACATAGATCGATTTAGATATATCTTGAATGCCTTTTCCTTTACACAGATGAACGCCGCTTGACATTCTTGTACAAAAAGAAACGGCGCAAGAAACATGAAAAGACCGCATTTGAGCTCCCGGCAGGACCGAGTGGTGCCACAGAGGAAGCTACAGTATAATGAACTGAGAAGACATCATTAGCAGGTCCAAAACCACTGTATAATGTATGGTTTCCAGATAACACAGTGTGGATGGTGGATACATCTGACTCTAGTGCCCATTGATGCATTCCTGTCCCTCCGGTAACCCCCTCCATGCACTGCCCTTCCAGTTTTTTGTTTTCTTTTGAAGGAGGGGGACCAGAGGAATGCCAAAGCTCCTGCCCATGTGTCCATTTTTCCACATATAGAGGATTTGTCGGAGGAAAGATAGAAGTGGGTCATGCCATCCCTGATGTCTCTTGTCATTAGGCAACATGCTGCTTGCCTCTGGAGTCTCCCATGCCAGACAAAACTCAACCTATATATACACGCTATATACATATATATATATATATATATACATATATATATATATATATATACCAGTGATTATCAACCTTTTTCATATCATCCTCAATTTCATACACATTTCATAGATTTTTGTCTCAGGGACCCCCATCTGATGATATAGTCCAAACTTCCATACCTGTCTACACTATAGTTAGGGAGACTATGATCAAAACAGTCATCATTGTCTAATGATGCCAACTTCTTGTAAAAAAAAAAAAATAACAGTGAACTTGAACCACAATTTTGCTGGGGACCACCTAAAACCTCGCGACAGATGCCCCTGGGGGTCCCCTGACCCCACGTTGACAACCGCAGCGATACACCTTGCCTTGAGCAGAGTTTTGTAAGACCGCCGGGCTCTTCAAGGCAAGCCTGCCAGTGTCAGTACTCCCAATCGGCAGTTGCAAGATGTAATATTCCCTGCAGCTGGCATAGAAAATGCAGAATAGAGGGGTAAGCCACCCCGGGTTGACTTGTTTTAGGCCTCAGTGGGTTGAATTTACACTCCCAGACCCCCCAATTAATAGTTTGCCGGTTAAATATGCAGGAATGCAGAGGGATTTAGTTCAGTTGTATTAATAGCTCAGTTGTAACTTTGCAGTTGAAAGGCTGTGGGATGATAAAGAGATGTAAGTAAGATGCTCTGCTGTTATGTCATGTAACAGCTTTCCTCCTTTCCACTCATGTATTTCTTATCTGCATAAAAACATCACATTATTATAAAGTTTTTTGCAGAAAGTAATTGGGGGGAAAAACAAGCTTGGAATACTTCTTGCTTCCAATGTCATTGAGAATTGCAATGCCTAGCGATCATTCATGTACAGACAACCCACTTAAAAATATGCATATTTAAAGAAATTGAGCGTAATGTATAATTCAAAGTTTATTCAAACTTGCATTTTGTACAACTGGGCATGAGCCTGGCTCCCAGACTGGAAATAACCTCAAATCCATAGGTTTGTGATGTTTTTATTTTTATTTTTAAATTAATTTATTTTATTGAAAACAGAAATGCACAACTGGTTGATCTCTGGTTGAAGTCCAAAGGGTGAGCAAAGAAAAAGCGTTGTGATCAGGGCTCAGCATCTACTTTTTGAGGCGCTTGTCCTTTGGACAAGAGGATTTACCTTTCACTTGTTCCGTCACAAAAGTCACACAGATGTAAAAATTACAATACAGAGTGATACCAATGAATTTTCAGATAAGCCCCTCGGTGACTATTTTATTTTTCTCATAACGGACTGATATTCAAAATGCCATATGCCTATTGCAGTTTTTATTTGAGCCATTTTGTAGTTATTAAGAGCTGCCTTATCTTTAGAGCCAACTCATCTTTAAACAAATGAAAACAACACACGTCACCACTAGAGGGCTAAATATAGGGGCTTGAAACAGGGTAGCCAACATAAATGTGAAAACGTCCTCAAAACCGAGTGAAAATTTTCAGGGGATCTGCAGCTGTCAACGAATGCATCCAACTGCTGCTGGAACCGTATTCTTCCACTTCCTCTGTGTCTTCGGGCCCCGCGCCTTGACTCCCAGGGTTTAAATCCTGGGTGACGCCGCCTTTGGCTGCAGGCCCACCACGTCGCCACCACCGCCGATGCCGCATCAAAGTCTCGCAATTGTGGGCCCTCCACTGAAAGAATAAGCAGCGTCTGAAGCTGGACTGAGCTGAGGCCGGTCCCCCAGTCGGACTCGATGCGTTTCATTGTTGAGAACCCTGCCTCACACGCCGCTGTGCCGCCTGGCAGGACCAGGCACACTTTCAGGAGTGTGACCCAACTCCTGAGCCTTTCACATCTCTCCTCTGAGAGATTCCAATCTTCTCTAATATATTCTTATCTTATATTCTTATCTTTTCAGGGAATATATAAGATCAATAGATAATATAATTAGAAGATCGTAGAGTATGGGAAAGCTATTGCGAATGGTTTCCTACAATTCCTACAGTGTTTATCAAGTCAAGCAACTACAGATTGCTTTATTTGTTTATCGTTGATTGAACGGGAACCTTCCCTCATTTCTGTGAGCAGTATTCCTACAATCAATAATTCCAAACTGTTTCCACTCAAAATTAGTATAAACTCAGGCCTCGTTTCTGTCAAACATCTCAATTACAGTTTGGTTTAACTCAGTGAGGTTCAGTGATATGGAATGCTCTGCCATCTCATATTTTAAAATATACAATTTAAGAAAGCCGTTAAAGGTTTGGTTTCCATTCTGTTATCCTTATGGATTATCTTTTTAAACTGCCCGCTAATCATTATGCACTGGATAGTGCCCTGATCGAGACAAGTTTCAGTAGAGTTCAACCTGTAAGTCTCACTAAGTTTTAGACGGACACAACATATAACTGGCATGGAAATTTCCAGTTCAAACTTCAAATGAGTCTCTTTCAATTTTACTTGCCATTCCAAAATAAATTGCAATCATTGCAAAAATGTATAATAACAAAGGTCTCTTCTCTTCAACTGAATCAAATTCCCATTTGTCAAGAACCAAGTCTCATAAACAGTCGAATGTTTCATCACGAGCGGAGATGTGAAAAACAACCAGAGCAGACGCTCCGCTGTAGTGACAGCGATGTATACGCAGTTATCCTGGCTGAGAAGAGCTTGCATTCTGTTGTATTTTTATCTTCTTTGTTTACCTTGAAGTACTTCCAAACGGCCAAAATGTTCTTTCTTTCTCTCTCTTTCTTGAACGTCAACTACGCAATCATGTTACACTAAGTTGCTATGGGGTTTGGGGTTTCGGAGATGCATTTGCTTCGAATCGGTATTCTGAATGTATTCATTTAACGTTAAATAGCCCAGTAATGACTGACACATAAAGTGAAGACACACAGTATTTTTTTTTTTTGTTTATGACTTTGACTTGTCCATGGGGGACGTCAATTCCTCTTCCACTTGCCCTACAAAAAATCCACTTGTCACGCACAAGCAGACAAGCCTGAACGTCGAGCCCTGGTGATGCCTCCATTCCTTGGACATGTTGTCCCGTTCTTGCTTCTATCAATCTCAACCCCTTTCGCTCTTACTCAAAGGTGGAAGGTGGTTTCAGAGAGACACTCGTGACCAAAAAAAACAAAACTGTCAATTGAGAATGTCACAGGTCAGTTAGAAGCAAATTGATTGGCCTGGAAAACTCCACTTGCGAGGTAGAATTGGCCCCATTGTTTCATGTCAATAGACAATACATTCTTTCCTCCGGGTCTGACTCCCTCCCATTGTCCGGGATTCTGCCTAACCCCAAAAGAATCAGCTGCTGCTATGGAAGCCTCATCCATGCTAAAAGGCTTGAACGTATAAGGCGCCATAGAGGTCCTGTAATGGTGTTTAGCTCATATTCCATGAAAAATAATATAGACTATTGTTTTAATAGCTATAACGCTGCAGGCTATTAAGGTTATTGACCTCCATCTAGAGAGCTCATTTGATAGCTTGCTGTTGGTGCTATCAATGATTTGGTGTTTAAATGATCACTGGACGTTAGTTTTGTCCAGTGAAAACTGTTTCTCTTGTGTGGAAACACAGTTTCCATCTACTGTAGAATCATACATGATCAAACTGTTTGTAACTCTTTTGAATTCAGTGCTTGGCTGAGATGTGGCTTCAGCTCTGTCTGGAATGATTGACAATGGCAGCATTTGCACACAGAGAGCGCCTCATTAGAGGTGAAGGATGAGACATGTCCCGTCCAGTTTGTATACGGAGGCAATGTTAAGGAGGAAGAAGGTCATTTTTCCCATCATCAGTAATTTCTGTATTGATCACCGTTGCCTGGTGGGCTTTATCGGAGTAGAATATCTGTTTGTCTTTCATGACAGTGGTCACAGCTGGATACCTTAATCCTTATACCATTAATGCCTAAACAATGACATGATTCCCTTTGGTTTGTCTATCCCCGACATATGAAAGAAGATGAAAAACATGAACACAATCATCCCTCTCATGACCACACAGATGAGATTTGAGGTTTGCTGTGCCAAACCGAATGATGAATATTAATGGTAAAATTGTCCCTGCTACAACGCATGGATGACAGCGATCTGTCTGCACGCCCTGCGTTTAACCAGCGACGCTGAAGGTTATGTGGGGAAACGCACGGGTCACTTTTAATAACACAGGTTCCCAATCTACCTCAACAACGCCCTTCAGTCCGCGGCGAATGCCATAGTCTTCAATCATCGCCGAGGGGTCAGACCTTTTATGAGGTCATCAGCTATGATAAGAATGGGAATGTGGGCGATCTCGTTGGACGGCAGCCCGTGCATAAGAAAGGAAATCATGGGATGGAAGATAGCGGAACACATGAGGGATTCATCTTCCCCCTTTTTTCCCCATAAAGTGACTTTGTCTCCAGCTATTGCCGTATTTGTTTTTTGTTTTTTCAATTTTGTGTTGTGTTGTTTTTTCCAAGTTGGCCAAACTCGAGAGTCGATTCAGTTGCTCACCGTCGGTGTAGATGTTGCCTAATTGCATTAAAATGCGAAGGGTGTTCCCTTGTTCTATCCTGATAATCTCATACACTGTAACAGGGCTCTTTCTCCATTGCTGTATTCTTGTGCCTATATTGTTCTGCTTCTATCTTTCATGGCTGATACAAAGCGGGGTTGCAGAGGTTACAGAGACAGCCATAGAGGGAGAACTTGCTGAATAATTTTAATAAGGCATATACTGTCCATAAGGGACAGATAAAACGGTTAAAACAGGCTTTTTTTTCTTTCAAGCTTCCCGGTTCACGGGCGTTCAGACAGAACATTTGGATGAAGAGAATAATCTCCAGTTGCTATATTTTCCCCGTCTTCTTTGATTACTATAGCTCGTTAGAGTTTCTTACAATGGAACGTTCCGGGGGGCAGATGTAGGTTATTATCTAATCCAAACTCGGTTGAGCAATTATCTTTGTGAATCTGAAAATGATGAAAAAATCTTTAAAGGCGTTAAGCGCATCGCAGACGCTTTTTTCATCTTCCGCACTTCCTCTGTACTTAAAAAAATGTCTTGCTGATCCTTTTGAACACAAAAACTCTGGAAACAGTTATTGGGGAGGGTATTAAACAAAATGAATTCTGCCATTTACCCAGAGCGGTGCGTTGTATTATAATGTCTGACTTGGTAGATAGACACTGATCCTTTTAGCACTTATAGCATCAAAATGTTGAATATGACCGTGAAAAGAAAAAGTCGCTGGCAATAGAGAGAGTGGAATACGCCCCGACGAAAGAAGAAAAGGGATTATGAGAATGCTGCGTTTGTAGTGTCAGCGGAGTTTGAGGGTAGCTACTTAGTATCTGCAGTGGCTCGGACCCGGGTCGGATATCCTGCTGACATTAAGTCACGGCAATGAATCACAGGGATGACTCCACTTTTGGTGGGATTGAAAAACACTGTAGTTGACGATAATGTGTCGAAGTAATACTGTAGTTTGCCCAAAGAGTTTAAAGCTGTTTGGTAAAAAAGCCACTTAACGATATATTGTCGAGTTCTTCTGGAAAGCATTTCAGAGTTGGGCTGGCTTTGCTTAGAGGAGCCCGCACTTGTTTTCTCCGCGTTCTGAGACGGCGTTCCTGTCTGTTTCGGCGCAGTGGCAACACAATTAAAAAGCTGCCGTTTATATATGTTGGAATCCTTCCAGGCCTCGAGAGAAAATGGTTGGCAAGGTTATATTTTGGGTTTAATTGCATTGTTCCGCGTTAAAAACAAGTATTTTAAAGAATCCTGCTAATTACTTTTTTAAAGATAGGATAGGATAGACAATGTGTTCGAGGAGGCGTGAAGTGAAAAAATGTGAATCCCAAATAGCTGACGTCCAGTTCGCGTTGGCATTGTTGTGTAACTGTTCTCCATCCTCACACTCTCTCCTCCCAGTGTAATATTTTGAATATTTGTGTCTTGTCAAGTCCATGTTTGATTTACCGCAAAGCCCGGTTTGTCCCTCGGAGAGTCAAAAGAGTGTTTTCAGCTGAAGGACTGTGTGTATTCCCGCGTGTTCCCCGCTAAACTGGGCCACAGCCACTGGAAGCTTGGTGGCGAGAGAGCGCGGAATGGTAGAGGAGAAAACCCCTGTAAATATATTCGTTTCGATGGTGTTATATATACTTTCAGTCAGCGCATACTGGGTGCGTGAGTCACAGGGGCTTCATTCCGATAGTCGTCACATACAGTATAACGTTTAATAATGGTCGTTAACTTGAGTTACAGTGAATATGGGCTTTTACCATCATAGCCTTTGAAGCGTAGTAGACTGGACTTAAGCCTGTGTTAGTCAAAATAAGATTGAGGGGTTAAGGCAATGAGTTTTGCTTTGGGTTGATAAAATCTCTCCATGGGGCTCAGGAACGCCATGGAATTTCCAATAAGCCCAATCTTCTTATTTGGGATCAAACGAGGGCAGGTAGCTTAAGATCTTACCTCCAACAAGCCCCGAGGAAATGGCATCTGCTCATTCCAATTTGTGACGGATCGACTTAGAACCCCACGGTTCACCATGAATGTAAGGCTGAGGAAGACGTCCGTACGGCCTTTTTTACGGGCCGAAAGTACCAATCCTATCAATTACTTTAAATGACAGTGGATGGTCCTTTTAAGTAAGAACTCAGGTCTCAGATCCATTAGTGTCCTTCTATATTTACAACTCACCTGGCTGAGGATTGGACGCCGCAATTGTGCCGTGTATTTATATTATGTGCTGTGGGTGAAACATCCCTTTAACTCGGCAAACTACCAGATATTTCAATGTCATCAAATCTTCAAACACACTTTTGTTTGAACTGTGGTTCTTGAAAAGAGTCATTCTGTACGTGAAGCAAAAACAAATGGCCATTTTCCCCACAGTGCGAGGCGGTGACTTCTAAATTTATCCTTCAATTGAATTAAGGCCACTTCATGAAAGGCGTAATTCACCGCTTTGCCATGCGGTACAAATTCTGGATGGAAAATACCAAAAAGAAGTATTTTCTCCGTTAGATATATTTGATGGGCTTCTTGTGTGTCAAGTTTATTTTCTTTAATACTGTATCTGACACGTGACAGGGCTCTTCATACATGGTTCAACGGATGTCATGGTCAAACAAGAGGAAAATCATCCAAAATCATTTGTTGTTTTTGCTCTAAATTGGACTTGGAATTGGATTTATAAATTTCTGTAATTGTATTTAATTCACTCGTGCATTAGGTTTTGTTTTGCTTAAGGCTGTTTTCTCCAACTCCAGGCTCTGTGTCGTGGTGCCCCCAGAGTTGAAAACATGTCAGTTCCCCCAAAACCTCTATTTGATATGTGTCAGAGTCTGTAACTATACAGTAAAACCTGTATTTACTGTAAGCGTGTGTTTGCGCATGTGCACGCACATGTGTGTTTTTTTTTAGATCACGCGAAGCTTTGATAGGTAACCCAGAAATGTCAACACTCAACATAGTAATACCAGGCAGCTTTTCCTTTCTCAAACTGCCCAACTCGAGTCACTTTGTCAACTATCCAAACAGTTTGTTTTCTATTTATTATGTCAGTCAGCCGGCTCCAGCACTAGAACCTGCAGAACGCCAACTAGGGGGTGTTTGCTGACTGATTGATTGAGTACAAGCGGGAGTACGTGCTGGAGAAAACAACACATTTCAAATAAACAAATTTGTGTTTGAATTTGTAACGATGATGCTTGTTTTGGGTCCAGAACCGGTGCTTCAGAGGAGGAGGGTAATTTCCCGCAAGGACCAAGGACATACGTGTTTCTCTCTTTTTGAGGATAGGAGTGTGATTTAGTGAAAAGCAATGTTTTTGGTTTGGATCTCATAGATCACGCTTAGGTTATTATACAGTAGTGGTAAACAGAGAGTTATAGAGAGAGAGAGAGAGAGAGAGAGAGAAAGGGAGAGAGAGATGGCTTGGCTGGAAATCCCTGGTAATTGGGCCGTTCAATGAGCAGCAGCCACTCACCTTCAAACTAAAATCCATTCCAGGAGCGTAGAAAATCAGGAAAAAGGGCCATGATTATTCATCCAGTAATAGACATTTTACTTCCTGTATTGCATATAGGAAGACTGGCAACACATTGTACTCCCAAGGTGACTATACAGTATCCTGTATGTATATATGTGTTCAATTCTGTCGGTGGCTCCAATTTCACATTTCACGGTTCTCACAGTTTGTTTGGGATGTGATTAGCAATTGAACGTCACACATTAGTGATGACATTCCAACTGAAGCTGATTCTCACCACCGCTAGGCTACCAGCCAGCATAGAGTTATACGCCTAGAGGTGTTTTCTTTATAGATAGTTTATTTGCTTGTAAATGAGTTGATTTGCTTGTTGCTTGTTTACTTGCTTTTGTTACATTGATAAGACAGCTGTTTTCCAACTGTGCCAGAAAAATGTTTCTTATACCTGTAGCAGTGACACCGCAGATATCAGCAAACATACATTGACATCACAAATAGACTGAGCCAACCGGTAAGAAGAAACTTTTTAAAAACCAATGTTCCTAACTGCGTTTTAGAGCATACTCTCTGCAACTGTGACAAATACAATTCGCAAATGTATTGCCATGGACTTGCAACAGTTTTCTGTGATTGCAAACACATTGAACCGCGATGTGGTTTGCCAAACAGACCCCATCGTAACACGAGAATTTTGGAATAAACGAGATTAAAGACAATTCTTGACGATGAGTGAGTCTGCTTCCAGTGGCCACAATTGGGCCACCTCTGGCCCCTGGGGGTTGTCGCTCACCCCACATGGTAACGGCTGCAGGACCAGATTATTATATATATGGCACTCGCCCACACTACACTCGCCAGTGCCATAACTGACCAGAAAGATCCATAAGTGTCCCAGATCTATACCACGTGTGTCTGCTGTCTATCAGAGCTAAATCCATGGATGCCTGTTCATGGCCACCTCACTCTGACACCGCGTTTCATTAAAGAACAGCTGGAAATGAACAATGCCATCCTTCAAACTAAATCATGTTCGTGGATTTATTCGAACTGTTTTTTTGAACTTTATCAAATTGGGACCTCGATATCGGAAATTGGATTGAATCGACACTTCACGAAAGAACCAAGCAATAAGCGGTAATTGTCCTCTGAAAAAATGTTGCCTACCTTTCGTTGTTTCTTTTCTTATCCCGAGTGAAACGGCCGAGCTACGTTGTGTCCAGATGCAGGTGGTTATGTAGCATGGCCACTGTATAATTCACCACGGTTGCATGTGTATGAAATATTTATTTGCGTGCTCTTTCCTACCTGACCCTGATGCTGTAGGTAGGCCCCCTGCAATGCAGACCAATGTACTCAAATGCATATTCACACCGAATCGAAACATTGTGTATTTACAGTTTAGGTTGTGAATTGTCCCACCGCTGGCATTGTCTCTTCAAGCTATTTATGTTTTGAAACCATGAAAATGTATTTGGACTCGGGTTCATTTCAGAGTGTTCTTCACGCTCCTGTAACATTTTAGCTCTCAGAGTCACGAAACACAAGCTGCAGTCCAACTACACTGCTAAACTGTTTTGGTTTTTCTATATATGAGCTGTATATGTCATACCCATATTATATGGGTACAACTTCTGTGGATATTTGCCATTTTAGACTCTTCCATCCCTGTCCTGTAGTTTCATTCATGTCCATGAATCACATTAATCCACTGATTTGATTTTCGTCTGGGATGGAGGGAGTCACCCGACATAGCTGACTTCATTACTGTGTACAGCATTTTGCCATCAGCAGGGCATCCATGCTGCCATACAAATAAACAATGAATTCCTTATTTATAGCACGAGCATATGATAGTGTAATATTACAAATACACTTCATGAAGAACAGCCATTTATTGGCATGGAACATTGTAACAAAAATAAATAAATCCTTCTATGGTATGACCAACACAACATTCGATACAGACAAAATGAACATTCAAAAAATAAGCAGCGTTTCAGCGGAAATGTATGATTTAAAAGAAAACGATGTCGATGAGTGAGCTTCGTCTGCAGGTACAGCTTTATGCTCATTGAATCAAAAAAAGGTAAAAAAAAAAAAATTAATAAAACAGAGCAGTGTTCTGGAAGAGGCTCCCTTCCGGACTCTACAGGTGTTCCAGGCTCTGCCAGCAGCACACGCCCTGTGCACAGCGCACCACTGTCCTGACGCACCCATTAGGGGAACTCCATGTAAGATTGTGTAACGTAAAAAAACGTTTTTTTATTTTTTTCAATTGTAGCCTTTGTGATTTGAAAAATTCCTTTCTATTACACCACGACTGTCGCTTTGTTTCGATGAATCGTTCAGCCTTAAGTGTTAGTCATTGTCTTGATGCATTGATGATCTTTGTGGCTTCTGAGGGGGCTCTTTTAAAAGCATAGTTTGCTCGTTGGATTGGCATCACATACCCCGAACCTGAAACAGTCCCCCAGTGACGCAGGACAATCTCATTCGATGGGAGTGGAGCTCTTTGTTGTCCAATTTGCTTCCGAGTTTTAATTCAAGTGGCGCTTTTACTCTTTTCTAATTTTGTGGCAGGACTGAGTCAACGGCCGCTTGCAGGCTGCAGAAATGTTGTCGTTCAGACATAAAAACATAAAACGCAGTTGTCTGGAAATAACAACATGCCGGGCCAATCAGATTTGAGTTTACGTAACGTACCCATTCGTCGACTAATGGGCACACGTTTCTGATATTAATTTAATTATTTAAAGAAATGTTTTTAGGGCGTCAGAAAATGGTTTGAGTTCCAGGGCTGAGAAAGAATGTTATAACTAACATTGTTAAAACTGTGCTACATTGCAGATAAATACAAAACCTAATAACCAGCCAGCCTTTAAAATATACATTTCAATTACAAGAGTGAAGCAAAGCGAGCCGCCTGTTAATTACACCGGTTAAACATTACATCAGTTAGACTTATTATTATTTTATTAATGTACATATTTAAATTACATATTGACATAATTTGCACTGAAATGTGGCGTACGGAAGATCGTTTTCCCAGTGTCGGCGTCCCTCTTCCCTGCCCACAGGGCTCGAGCACACCACTGGCTGGAATGTGATTAATGGTTTCAAATGGCTCTTATATATGATATACGCAATAATTTTTACAATATACGCTATATTTTTTCGGACTTTCAGACTGGTAGACTAGTCCGAGTTTAAACTTCCATTTAAACGTCAGGGAAATAAGTCGTTAGGAAAATCCCTATTCTGAATGTGTCGTACAACCAGCAAGGGAACTGAACATTTTGTTAATTTATCAGTAACACCAACACAATAACTTATAACCAGGCTTTAAAAATTGAATGTAATTTACAAGCGCTGCACGGTGAGCACACGTGAACCGAGCCCCCTGTTAATTACCGGAAAACCATCAAAAGCTGTAATTATTCTTCTGAATGTGACGGAACAACCAGCAAGGGGACCGAACATTTATTTTTGTTAAAAATTTGTTTTTAAATTAAAAGCCATCCAGCGTTTCATACACAGGTCCAGCCATATGCTCCAGGTTTTAAGGTTCATTTTGACAAGGGGGCAGCTCCTGAGTTCTTTTTTTTCCTGAGACCCACTGACCAATGACAAACGTGGTCGACTGAGACTCATCTCGTCGACTAACGTTTAGTCGACTATTTGGGGGCATATGTTTTTTCTACTTGCTGGTCATATTTTCGCTGTCAAGGTAATAAATACTATGAACTGACTTCCTGTGTGGAAGTACTAGGTCCCTTACATGAAATTAAATAATGGACATGTGACATAACGCCATTGGGTGTAATAGGTAAATTAACTGGATATGAACTCTTCAGATGTTACGGGCATTTTGCTGTGTAGCCTCATTCAGGTCATTCAGATACGAGAGGGAAAAAAGGGAAGTGTCTTTTTTGAAGCAACCCAGATGAGCCTGCTCCCCCTTTTTCTCGGGAAAGTTCCATTTCAGTATATTGAAGACTGAGTCGGAGGGGAAACAGTTTGTAGACAGAGCCAGAGATCTTAATATTTCATCGAACACGCATTAATCCCGTGAAAGCGCAACGTGAATTTCCGAGGCTTTCTTTTTCTCCTCCTCCTGGCTAATCTGTGGCGACATTTCCCCATTGCCCACACCTTCCTTCTTCATCCCTCCTTCCTCCTTTCCTTTCCCCTCACAACTCAGCGGAGGAATTTCAAATCTTATGTGAGTTCCACTTCTTGCGATGCATGTTTAATGAGTCTTTTTATGCTTGTCATGTACGTGGGAAAGAACAGTAGAATATATATATATATATATATATATATATATATATATATATATATATATATATATACATATATACATACACACACACACACACACACACACACACACACACACACACACCCTGGATGGGTAAGGGAGTATGGGAAAAGGGGTACAAGCGATGGGGGGTGTCCGAGTTTGTAATGAGGCTGGCGAGGGGCCGACTGAGCAAACTGGGGCATCTGTAATGAGCATGAGGAGACCAGGGCTGGGGGGCGGGCGATAGGGTTTGTCGGGCGCTTAAATAAACAGAGAGAGTGAGAGAGAGAGAGAGAGAGAGAGAGAGAGAGAGAGAGAGAGAGAGAGAGAGAGACAACGTGTTCAAACAAGCTGTCCAGTGGTGTGAACGGTTAACAGGAGGAGTTTGTCATTTGTGAGTTTGGCCCAACAAGGGGTGCCAAGACCTTGTCATCTCAAACCTCTGCTATTCTGTATACAATACTACTGTATAATGTATAAGGTTTTATACATATGTTTGTATATATATATATATATATATATATAGTGTATACTGTATATGCTGTATATACTATACTGTTATGTACTTTGAACATTACATATAAGCCTTATGATTGTATTGTTTACTGTACATTTTTGTTTTTGCTGTATATTTGGACATTTTTTTCAAAACTAGTTGGAATAAAATAATTAAATAAACATCTGAAATATATACATGCAGAGAGAAAAAAATATAAATATTTATCATTTTTTAATGATGTTGATTTACTTAAGCAAAATATGCAGGCAAACAATATAAACCAAATAAAAAAGCAAATAAAATAAAAATAAAAAGTCATAATCAATATTGCGCCGTTGTAATTTAAGTTGTTTTTAGACTATTGCGTCATATTCAAATTGTCACAGAGAGCACACATATGATAACATCTTGATTTTCCTCATGGAATGTGGGGTGATATATAAGCACTTATAATGGGTTGCCAGTTTCACCTTCAGACCAGTGTGTGTGGTGTGAAGCTCCAGGTCCTGAGCTGAGTGCATCATCGCTGCCCCAATCCCATAATGAGCAGGAGGATCGATCTGATCCTGTCTCAAAAGTTTCGGTTTGCCCATGGGAAGACCATCCAGCGGCACAGGAAAGTGGATGATGAGAGGAAGAGGAAGAAGGAGGAGAAAGAGTAAGACCTAAAAAAAATGGAGGAACAAAACTACTCAAATGAAACCGGTTTGAAAAAATCAACCTAATAATGAACAAGGAACAACATAAACCTGGCAATATAAATGATTAAAAAAAGACAAGAAAATTGCAATATACAATTAACCTAAAAGTTTACTAAAATATATTCAAATGTAGCAGTATACAATATACCAAGAAATGTACAATGAACTGTAAAAAAACTCCTAAAAAATAAACAATAAACATTTTGGCAATATAAAATAAACCTAATGATAAACTATAAACATTTAATATAAACCTAGAAATTAACAAAACAATTCAATAAATAAAGTAAAAAACAAACAAGAAAATAGCCAAAAATGTGGCAATGCGCAATAAACGTATTATTCTTCAATAAATAAATAAATCGATCTAAAAATGAACAATAAGAATAAACCTAAATGTTCATATCTGGTAACGGAAATAAAGCCAACGACTGAAAAGTAACTGGCTTCATTCCAGATGAAGTCGGCTTCATTTAAATCTTTCCACTTTATTTTGGTGATTTTAATACACCGCGAAACACCCGCGTTGGTCTCATACGGAATTTTAAGACTTTTCCTCCGTCCTCAAACCGTTTGAAAAGCAATTTGGGGTTGAGCCTGTGCGTTACGTCGGAGCGAGAAGAATGGAGGTGGTCTCCGAAACACTTGGAAGCACTTTCCTCAAAGAACGCGGTTTTTGGGTTTTGGGGTTTTGGGGTTTTGGGTTACGCTTAGGGGTGAGGCTGAACGCCTCCAGCCCACTGTTAAATTTTTTAAAATTTCATTTTTTGATCACCACATTTGGGTTTTCTGCCAAACCACAATCGTGCCGAATAAATCAGAGAAGAGGTTTGGCCTCAAATTCCTCCCAGAGTTACCGGATTCTTTGTCACCGTGGGAGGTTTTGGTAACTCTCTTGGATTTGATCACATGCTTTTTTGCCACGACAGAAATCGTGTGAGAAATATGTCATGAATAAATGTGTTAACTAAACAATACAGTAAATCTAGGAATGAACAATGGACGATGCAAAAATAAACTCAACAATAAACCAGAAAAATAACCCTAAAAGTAAATAAAGAGCAATCAAATAAAGCTGAAAATAAACAAAAATCCACGAAAAAACATGGAATAAAATTTTGAATATTACATTTTTTTTAATAAACATTTAAGTTGAATAAAAATGTCATGCAAATTTCACAATATACGTCAATAAACCTAAAAAGTGAAAGTGAAATAAATAAATTATATATATATATATATATATATATATATATATATATAGCAAAACTTTTCAGGTTTTTTTGTTGCTGCATTACGACCCCCATCGTCTTCCGTCTTTCTTTCTTTTCTTTTCTCCTTCCTGGGATGTTTAGAGTCTCTGCATGCTCTAAACGTTCTCTCTCTCTTCTCCCTTTTCTTCTCTCTGTCCCCGAGCTCCTTCCCTCCAGCTATTACATCCAATTAGGACGGAGCGACAGAGTCCCCCCCCCTCCACCCTCTCTCCACGCTAACAATGTGAAAGCAGTGCGGTGATTCCGGGTTTTTGTTTTTTTTTTCCTCCCTCTCCTCCGCTCTTTGATGTGAACAAATTACGCCTCAAATGCTTTGCTTTACTTGGAAGGGAAATAAATAAATGCACGGTGCACTCTTTCATCTCTTCATTCGTTCTCATTTGGTGAACAAGAAGGAACGCTACGCAACGAAAACATTGTTTGAAATGGAATGATTGTTTTTCCCTTTTAAAGGTAAATTTCCTTTGAACTGTGTTTGGAGGTGTCGGACCTTTGCAAAAATATTTGGGGCCTACGTGGAACTGTTGAAATCACAGCCGTTGTAGCGCCATGCTGGTCGTGGATATGATCTGCCGGGCAACAACATGCTGTTGGTCGAGTTTTGGGCTTTTATCAACCGTGCAGAAGGTGTGAGCTCTGACTCAAACTCCATGCAAAATGGCAATGCTAGAGGAATCGAAACCCATTCGTTCATTGTGACCTAATCATTGAAATGACTCGGGAGTCGGGCGTCAAAAGAGTCGTTTGTTCACGACAGAAAATAATGAGGGAAGGTTAACACAATGTGGAAAAAAAGGGTGAAGCCAATTGGAATAATGCATATTGAATGCGACTGATTTGAGCCCACTCCTCTGGCTCTCGTTGCACCAACTGAATTCAACAAACGAAAAAAAACAACCGAATTGAACACGTCTTTTTTAGCGAGTCGCTCGTAAAGATTCAAATCTCTAAAAAGAGACCAACTTTTCATCGCTCATGCAAACCGCCATCCTTTTTATGGCCGTTAATGTGACTAGAGCAGAGAAAGACAGTTTTGCGGCGCATGTCAGACCTTTTCTGATTACTCGTTTCAGGTGAATGTAGAGTGAGACTTGGCGTGAAGTGAAAGGGATTCTATTTTTTTTTCTACACAAAGCCACCCCCCCCAAAAAAACCCACTGTGAATGGGTAAAAGTGTTTCCCCCGCCTTTTTTTTTTCTGCCACAGCACCCTTCTTACAGTAAAATAATCCCACTGCGCACCACTGATAATGTAACAAAACTGGGGCCTTCACTTGGCCAGTTATTATTGGTTATCCAGTTGTTATTGGTTATTTAAATGCATTCAATTTCTATGGAGTCCTCAAACTGCTTCTTTGATTTTTGTGCAGTTCATTATGAAGGCCCACGAATGGAAAATGACAGGAGCTGACATCAGGCATAGGTACTGGAGATCTAGGGGGACTGGGGGTTCGGGGGGACTGGGGGTTTAGGGGGGGCTGGGTGTTCAGGGGGGACTAGGGGTTTAGAGGGAGCTGGGTGATCAGGGGGGGCTGGGGGCTCAATGGGGACTGGGGCTATAGTGGGGACTGGGGATTTAGGGGGACTGCAGGCTAAGGGGGGTCTGTCCTGCTAAAATTCCCCTCTGTGCAGGTTCTTATCAAATGACCCTCTTTTTCCACACCCACAGCATTTCATGGTGTCGGATGTGGTTATGCAGGGTAATCCATCTCCTCGATTCTGTACTTCAATGTTATTTTCACTTCCGTTGCATTGTTTTTTAAAACCGTAAAGACTTTAAAGAGAAAAAAAATGTCTTTAAGCTGAGGAGCTTTGCATCCTGAGGAAATCAATTAAAGGGGTGAATCAATCCACAACGATATACACATTGTCCCGAAAAATCGTCACCGCACTGTACATTCTGTAGGCAAATTTAACAGCTCCAGCTCCTCCACGGAGAAGCTTGCGAGCTTCACCGCACACCGGCAGGTGAGCGCCGCCCCCCTCCCCCGGCCGCCGACATCTGCCCTGCAGCACCACGACGAACTAAACAATCACAAACAACACAAAAGAACACAAAATAAACTACGCATTTATAAGGAATGTAACAAAACAAAGGTATAAATAAAAAAGAAGAGAAAGTAAAAAAAAAACCCAGGCTGTGAAGGTGCATCAAGCTGAGGAGAGACAGGAGAGAGCACTCACACCGGGGAGCAACCAATTAGGTTCCGGAGATGCGGAGTGTTCCGACAACTTATTTCAACAGTTCCGTTTTAATCAGAAGACAAATTAAACACACACAAGTCCACCATAAATCAAGTTTATATATATTTATTTTCTTACATATTTTTTAATACTTTTTGCGACACAATGTATTTTGATCAAACTTGGCTGGTTGAGCCTGAGCGCCAAGTAGGCCCAGCCACAGCTACGCACCCGCCCAATTCCAACGACCACCTACTTGTCACGCTAGCCCAACGACACGTAGTCTCTCGTCAGCTCTGCACCTCGGTGTTTTTCGCGCTTTTCCTCATTTATCTTGCCCGTTTTCCTGAAGGCCTCAGCAGACTCTACGGGATTTGTGTCTTTGGATCTTTGGTTCCGCTTCAGTCATCGCGAGATAGAGGTTCACCTCCCGGACACATTCTGATCCCCCGAAATTTCAGTCAGCGGCCTCGCGTGGTTCGCTGTGACATTGCGGGAGACACATGATTAAATTAAACAACCCACAAAGCTTTCAACACGATAGGTGCCTAGAATGGAGTAGGGTCCCGAAAAGTCTGTGTAGGCCAATGTACATACATTCATTCATTAGTCATTGTCAAGGGAGTTACTGAAAGTATATGGACATGCATGGAATGACATTGTTTTTAACCAAATTATATATATATATATTTATATTTTTTGTCTCACTATGTACGTATGCAGATGATCTAATTATGTTGCTGGGAGTAGTCTCTCAATTAGTTATGTGGACCCTGTAGGAAAACCTCCAAAAGATTGTTCGAATGACAGGTAGCGACACTTATTCGTTGTGTAATGTGACAGAAAATCCCAATAAATCAGTTGTATGTTTCGTTCATAAAGATGGCGAATTAGGCTACACATTAGGAGCTCCGTGATCTGGGAGGACTCCAGCCGCCGGAGAGGAGTCAGTAGATGCGGTTCAGGCATCCTGTAAGCATGCCCCCTGGACGCCTCCCTTTGGAGCACCTCCAACTGGGAGGAGACCCCGGGGCAGACGCAGGACCCGCTGCAGAGATTATATCTCTGGGCTGGCCTGGGAATGCCGAGGGATCGGCCAGGAAAGGCTAGAGGAAGTTGCAGGGGCATCTGGGACGCTCTGTTGACCCTGTTGCCACTGGGACCCTGGATAAGCGGGTCAGAAAATGTATGGATGGATGGATTATTCATTATTGTATAATCATGATATTTGATTTTGTCAATATCTCCCCAGCCCCCGTCTTTGTTCAGTTGAAATAGGTAGAAATGAGTGAATTTCCACATTGGGCTTGTGCAGACAAGATGGAGGTAGAATTGGAAGGATGATTCACTCAGACTGAGCTGTTTTAAAACAAACAAGGGCGGATTCCGCCGCCCGTTCTCCCTTATCATTAGTCGGAATAACATCAACTATCCCGGTGAATCCTCACGTTTCTCAAAAGAATGTTGTTTTTCATCCCCTTTCTTTGAAGTCGGAGGATGTTAAATTGCGTGACTCATTTCACGGCTAGCCATTGACGGCCAGATAATGTGACATGGAGTGTTGTTATTCCCAGAGATAAATGTGAGAAGTGTTTGTTTCCGTAAGTGTGGAGGACGTGTTCTGAGGAAAAAGGTAATTTCTCTCGTTCCAACATAATATGACGATTAAATCTTTCTTATTTTCTCTTATTTTATACAGATATGGGGTTTGACAATTTTACAGTATTTTGCAAGAATAAATGGATAGCTTCTTCTTCTCAGATGTCCCTCATGTAGATTTCTCCATGTTCTCTCACAAAGATGTGCTTAACTGACTAAATCTGCATCATTTCAAAGATAAATCATGTGAATTTTTTTTTTTATGTACAATGTACGATCTCATCAATTTGTTTTAAGAAATGCATTTTATTTTGGAGTTAAAAAACACAAGAAGAAACCCTTTGCATGCCTTATTTTTTCCATGTTGGTGTAAACCCGTACATTCAATTTGGGAATGTTGCCTCTGATTTTGTCACAGTCTTTTAGTGGAGCTGGCTTTCAGACGCGGCTCCATTGGTTGGAGCGTTTTTGATTGACAGTTTAATCACCCGGAACGAGAACCGCAAGACAAGTGAGCAGCATAATAAGTGTGCACCAAATACAGATCGATTTTCCCCCCGTATTAAACCAGGTCTATTCTATCTTCTGCTTTAGGGATTGAAGATTTTTAATCGCCTAAAATTTGGATCGTCATGGCCAGCGTAAGATCACGGCTGTCGGTTTTCAAATTTAGTGTGAGTCCAAATTATGAAATTTGGACTCACACTAATGACTTTTACTCTTGTGCAGAAATTATGCAAAGTAATAGTGATTTACTGATGTTTATAAAACACGTTCTCATCATTACGAAGAGTGACGGTTGGCTTGACCTACGGTTGGTGGATCCACTCATATTACTGCGATGTTTAAAGGAACTATCAGAATCAAGGTGTCATGCCGGGCCTCATTTTGCACTTTAATTTAACAAATGAGTATTGAATATTTTATATATTTTAAGATTTTATTGAAGCATTGGACATCTTGAATGTTGTTTTCATTTGAAACCAAAGGCAAAAGTTCCTTGCTTGAAATTTTTTACAGAATAAATGGAAAGCAAAGTTATTTGCGTCTGCGGGCCGCGGGGGGGAGAGTTAAGTTGACACGCATGACGCGCTACGGTTGGGGCGTGGGGGCGTTCATGTAACGTGCGTGCGGGAAAGGATCACCCACCCGTTCGCCGCGCGAACAGTGAAGGTCCGATGACGTTCTGCAGAGCTGTCATGGCCATGTGCTTCTCTATTGTGTGTAACAAGTTAACAAATTAGGTTAGCTATGATCTAAACGGACATTCCGAATAATAGTTATAATGAAATGAATCTGCTCTGAGGCAAATTTATCTTTCTTCATCCGTCCGTTGTTAACGTCACTGTTCACACCGATCATCACTCTTATCTTTTTGCTGATCCCAAAAATGATCCGATTCCGTGATTCAAAATCGTGATGTGATGCGAACCGTGGGTTTTGTGATCCGTTGGATCCCAAGAAGTAATCACAGTTTTAAAAGGCACAATTGTTTCACTATATATCATTAAACTGGTAATGGTACGGTCGCACCGTCGGCGACGGGGCGCTGCAAAGCGCCAGGCTGCAAAGCGCCAGGCTGCAAAGCGACAGGCTGCAAAGGGCCAGGCTGCAAAGGGCCAGGCTGCAAAGCGACAGGCTGCAATGCATTTCAAACAGAGCTCGGCTTCAACCGGCTGCAGGGGGCGGAGCGTCTACCACCGACGAGCTGACAGCTTCACGGGCGACAAAAAAAAGTTGAGCAAATTTATCCATGTTATGCAAATGAGCAGCACCAAGCCCCGGTTGACAGCCAATAGGAAGGGAGGTACGCTCTCAATGGCGCTGATTCTTGAAAAAATGGATGCTCGGAACGCTGCGTTGGCCCTATTCTTTTAAATGAAAAACTTCATCATCGATTAAATAAGGAACACGTCATTTTACGTTTCTTCAACAAGGAAAATTCTCTATTTTAGGGGACGGATGGCAAGATTATAAATGTCATTTTTTTCAAGAGGTTATTTATTTTGCCAAGTAAACAAACTACACCATTTTAATAATCATACGTTGACACGGCACCATCTATCTATGCAATGTATATTAAATATGGAAAGGGAGATGTTGAACCGAGATGAGTTGAAATGTTTGGCGCGCCCACAACAGCCTGTCCATTTTGAGCCAACGCGCCCACAAACGCCAGGTGCACAGAATCCCCGTGGCTGCCGGCGTGACCGTAGCATAACCGCCCTGCCCTTAATGAACTGCATGGCTATAAACACGCTCCCATGCACTGATTGAGAGTAGCTAATTGAGTGATACTGTACGTCTGCAAAGACAACTGTAACCGAACCTATCGTCATAGCCGTGCATCATCAGCAAAGCAGTGAAAGGTGCACAATTTCAACCTCACAGGTACAGCGGACCGGCTCTTGCATATGCTAAAATCATAGCGTTGCCACGTAGAGCAATGTGATTAAAGATGTAATAATAGAACATTACAAGCACAATCACAAAGGTCAAGTAAACAAACCATCAAGCGTGGTGATAGCTCACATTTAATCGCCACAGAATCTGCCTCCGTGAGAAGAATGGGACAGAATACTAATTAAAGAAAAAACAAGCAAAGGGGAGAATGACACCGCAGGCTTTTATTGGTGTCAATTAATTGTCAGTGAGAACTGTAAATTATTTTTTTTTATTGAAGTCTTTTTACGAATGAGGTTTTGTTTCGCTTTCGAGATCCAAATTAAAAAAAAAAAAAATGTCTTCGCCCCCCGTCGCACTGTTCTTTTCCTTGTAACTTCTGGGACTTTTCGCTTTGATTATGAGTGGCACCGATCCAATCCCATATGCCTGGGCGTAGGGAACGAATGTCAAACTCGAGGAAACCAAAGTTCAAAGTTTTTTACTGCCTCAGATTCATGACAAGGGACACTTGACAGACAGGAATAGGTTTTTTTTTCGGCCCCTGAGACCAGAGTCTGGACGCTGACGGTAGACCGCCAGGCGGCCGCCGCGCGGCTAAATGGAGGCAAGATCATACCTCAGATTGCTTCTGAATGTGTGGGGCAACATGCATTATAAAACACACCCCAGATAGATACGCTCTGTGCGCTGGGGTTTAACCATTCTTTTTTATCCCCTGAAGTCATTGCTTTTCACTTGGGTTTGTCTCCAGCTGCAGTTCTATCTCTAGTTCTGCTGGTGAACAAGATATTCCTGATCTAAATGCTGTAGATGGGATTCAGTGATGCAATGCGGTGCGTTGGTATTTTGAAATTGGAACGGAATTTAAATGTATTCAATTTAATTGTACATTGTTGGCGGTTTTTTAAGGCGTTACAACTGCTGCTACAACTGTTACATTATATATTAAATTAACTTTTTTGGTTATATTTATGTTTCTTTTTTTTTTTACTGCCTGTTAAAATGTAACATGGGATGTAACGTGGAATGTAACATGGCAGTCCTGGCCATACAGCTTTACAACTAGGTTCACAATCTATACATTTATTAGTTATGCTATTTTGAGAATCGATCAATACAGTATCTGGAAACAGATAGTAGTTTTCTGGTGAAGCTGACATCACCTGTAGCAACAAACAACTTCTTCTTACAACATGGGAAACAATTAACCCTCAGTCAGAACGACACCGGATGTGCATATCCCTCAATTGTCAATATATTTGATTCGATTCAAAATACTTTATCACGGCACTAAACCTACGGAAATGCAATATAAGCTTTTAAAATACACGCACAGTGCTCCGGTGCCTGCTTATCGTCGTTCTCAGTGTCATTTTGGCACCCCGGAGACCCCCCGCACTGTTTGTGTCACCTGAAGCCAGGTGGTAAACACGTTCCTTCGGCCGGTGGCTTAACAAAGGAAATCCTATAAAACATCCTCCTTTTTCCACCGAACCAGAGACCGATCACCTGCGGCTGATCAGTCATTCTGGATCGTCCGACCCGGAGCCGGAGCACGTACAGCGGCTACTGTAAGCGCTCGGGGATCGAGGCAAATACGAACGATTGGATCAGCGGACGTACAGACTTGGATTCTCCCCTTGTGCCTCGTTTTTTTTTGCTTTCAAATCCGTAGATTTGAGGAATGTATTTAATATCTACCAGACATCCAAATTCCTTGTTTAAATTTACATGAAGTGCTCTCTCACGTTAAAACGAGATTGTCCCAAACGGACGTCTGAACAAGAGCCAATTTTGCCTCGATGTTGGACAGAACTCGGATTTTCAGGAACTGTTTGACGCCCTGGTGTGTTGAGACGGTCTTGACGGATATTGTATAAATCACTTTACTGGCAATAGCAGCACAACAATAGCGGTGGTTCTCCTCCTCAAGCCATTAGCGGATGACGGGTCATGGTGATGAGAGGTTTGACTCCTTCTTCGGTTCTTGACAAGTCGCTCGGGAAAAACAGTCGCTCGCTCGTTCGCCGCAGTGACTCGCGTCTCCCACGTCACGTCAAACATTCGTCCGCCACGAACTAATCGCTTGTGAGTCTCGCGTCGGTAATCTGGCACCCACTTATCACGAAACCCCGTTCGCCAAACGCCCCGGCAACGGGGGAAAGGTGAAAATGAATGTTAACTCCAGCCAGCGTTTACCTCAGCAGGGAGTCACGGGTATCGCCGGTGAATATTCCGTCGCTCCCTGATTGTTTGGGGTTTTTCTTCCCCCGACGAGACGCGACTTTGCCCGCTGATGAAACGCAACTGAATGCCGCCGTCTGACTGAAAAGCAAAACGTCTGATTCGCTCTTTGCTTTCCCCGAACAGCGCTTTATACATTTTTGCACACATTGCACACATGTTTACCGCGGTGTAACTGACAACTCGCAGTGGTATCTTATATTGAATAAAACCGATGAAAAGTGAGTGAATCTTGAAAAATGTCCTAAAGTTCTACTGATCATCATCATATATCCCTTGTGTGGGAAACACTGGAGGGGACATCTTCAGATCTCCTCACGGGTGATGTGTGAAAAGATGTAATTTCCTGTTTCTTAAAATGATTCTTATTCACGCCGTCGTCTTGTCTTCGTCTACCCGCTTGTTTTTTTTTTGTTGTTTTTTTTTTTTTCTGGGACTGTGATGTGTGATGCCTGTTTGGCGGAGTAATACAAAGGCGTTTAGCCTCCTAATTCACTGCGACTGCATCGCAGGGCACCCGGGGGCCTCGTACATCACGCTGCGACCTGTAAATCACGCCTGATGATTGATACAGTATGCAAACAGTGCATGTGATAAATCATTGAATCCATTATGACTCCTCTCTGTTTCCACACGAAGGCATTCAAACGCCGAGCTATTACTCTGGAAAAAAAAATAAAAATCATTCATCCGAGTGAAAAAGTCACATCTCGCCCTATTTTTGATATGATTTAATCTCTTTTTTGTTTCAATTTAATAATTGAATAATTTGTTTTATTTTAATAATCCATTCTAAAAAAGATTAATGATTATTTTAAATTGGAAACATTTTTTAATATTTCTTGAACTTGGTTCATGCTTCACTTTAAACAGTATACTAAAGAAGTATTGGAGCAATTACAGCAAAGAGTTTTGGAGCAATTAGATGATTGAGTTCCGTTTTAATGTTCTGAAATCCTATTTTAAACGGATCTCAATTTGTGAAACGATTAAATGTAACATTTTCATGCAGGAGTCCATTTTATTAGTTGTTAAACACCTGAAAACTGCTCACCATTGAGTGACATAGTTGAAATTAGAAAATTATGACCTTCTAATATTTCTGTCTTCTTCTTCTGTCTTTCTTCCGTTCTGATGTCCTCATTACATGACACATTTATATATCCATTTCGTGATTTAAGATCGTGTTTCTAAATCAGTGGTGCCTCAATTGACTTTTTCAGCCCAAGTGTGTGTGTGTGTGTGTGTGTGTGTGTGCGTGCGTGTGTGTGTGTGTGTGTGTGTGTGTGTGTGTGTGTGTGTGTGTGTGTTTGTGTGCGTGCGTTTTCTGCAATTTTTTTTGTATCTTTTGGGGCTATATCCTGGTTTTGCTCTATCTGTCTTGCACACCTTGAGGGCGTATCAGCCACGTTGCTGGACAGAGCGGCTGGTTCCCATTTAGATTATGGATGGTTATTGCCTTACCCCGGCTGTCCCTCAGATTAAACCAATACGATCCAGGGCGGGAGGCTTATCGCAGCACCGAGAGAGACAATCTGCCCAAAGTGACGTCGGGATATTTGAATACGCCGTCTCGAGAAAACTTTTCACGCGGCTCTCGCGGTTCCTCTTATTACGTCCACCTTCTGTAGAGAGAGATTATGTTGCGACGGGAAAGCGAGGGTTTGGACGCCTCCGGGTGTTGGTTTTCTGTGTATTCATTTGTTTAATCTTTCTTGTTCGAACGACCACAAATGCCAAACGCAAAACGCTCATCTCCGTCATCAATATGCCATATCCCTTCGGAATGACTCAAATCCTCCCACGTGAGAGCCACTTTGGCTGGTCGCAGGCCAATAAAATCCCATTTTCATTAATGCGTGGTGCTAATTTGCTTTTTTTTCTGCTTTAATAGTACAAAATCATATCAACTCACAAAGTATGGGCTTAAAGGAGAGTTTAAAACGGGGGGAAAGCTGTGGAATTGTACACAAACACAAACAACTTTATTGGTCCGCGCTTCATCCGTGACAACTTATCAGCGCTCATGACAAGCAGGATGAACCTCACCGCTGGAGAACTGGTCTCGTCGCGTTTTTTAAATAACCCAAAGAATGTCTAAATGAATCTCAAATGAAGGTCTAGGCAAGCAGGGAGGATGTGTGCACAGATGTGCTGTTGGACGAAAGCGGTTGTCCGGGAGGGCCTTTTGAGGGTCATTAGACATGTTTTTGGACCGTAAAGGTATGTGTAGGCTATGTGAAGTGAATCTCTTTCTTGTCCGACTCGTATCTCTCTCTCTCTCTCTCTCTCTCTCTCTCTCTCTCTCTCGCTCACTTCTCCGCCGAGGAAGAGTTATGAGCGTATAGTTGGAACCAGATCTTCTGCGAGCGGGGTTGTAGTTTTCGTAGCAGCGGTCGGGTCGGCTCCATATGGATTCCAGTGGAGACGAAACTCAACCCCGGCAACCTCTCACTCAACTCAACTCAAACAACATGCTGATGGTATCCTGTGTGGGAATGTGAGACGCTGCAATCATTGACCGTTTCAAAGCATTTCCACAATTTAAGGAGTCGAGAACACAGAAAGTTAGCGGGCCGCCAAGGGTGGGTTGGTTAGAAACATGATTGGATTTGGCGTCCATAGCTGTCTCGCCCTCTCCTTCCCGCCATCGTTTCCATCTGTTAAAATTTGAAATCAGCAGTTTAACATGATAGTGATAAGCCCCGGGGCCCTTTTCTTTTTGGACCCGCAGGACGCACACAAACACCCACACCCACTCACTCACACACACACACACACACACACACACACACACACACACACACACACCCACACACACACACACACACACACACACACACACACACCTGACTAGGTATGTTCAGCACCACACCGCTGATATTTCGTCTGTCACTTGCAGCTTGGCACGCCCGACTTGAGGACTTATTTCTGCTTAACACTTCACACCAACGCCCCCCGTCCCCCGTCCTGTCCACGTCCGTCCCACTCCTCGTCCTTCACGCAAATTGTTGTATCGCCAGCGCAGACAAGGGAACGGGAACAGGCGTCTGTCTCCCACTTTTGCTCTCACTCTCTCTCTCTCTCTCTCTCTTTCTCTGTCTCACTCTCTTTCTCTCTCTCTCTCTCTCTCTCTCTCTCTCTCGAACTTCGAAATATACAATCGTTCTGTCACTTGCACAACGCTGATCATGGGATGGACCCCGAGCACCGCTGTTCCAAATAGTATGTTTTCGATGGAAAGAAAATGCAATGTATAGTAAGCCACAGTTTATGTAAAACGGGCTCATGCTCATTGGTAGGCGGCGTCATTGGCGTTGAAAAATGAAAGATGAATTGTTTCTGTTTAATCAACATGAGCTAATGTGAGCCGCTAAAGACCTGACGGTGGCATATTTATTTAAAATCAAGCCTCGTCAAGCACAACATTCACAAAGAAAATCCGTACAATTGGGTGTTTTAAGGTTCTTGGAGATCATCGTGTATCCCTGACCAGATGTTTGGAAGCGTTTTTGGAAGGGCGTTCCAGTTGCATGCTGGGAGAGACGAGGGGGGGCACTGGTAATGATGGTGGACAGCCCAGGCCTCAGCGTCGGGCCGGGGGTGTTATCCCGTCGGGGATTAGGAGGCAACGATGCAGCGTGCATGCATGCAGGGCTTGGAGGGTTAATCCTACACTGGTCCAGAATGATGAGCACTATTAGCCAGAGGCCAAGCCCAGGATCTGGCACAGCCAAGGCTGGGGGGAAGGGCCACCATCTATCTATCTATCTATCTATCTAAATATCTATCTATCTATCCATCTATCTATCTATCTATCTATCTATCTATCTATCTATCTATCTATCTATCTATCTATCTATCTATCTATCTATCTATCTATCTATCTATCTATCTATCTATCTATCTATCTATCTATCTATCTATCTATCTATCTATCTATCTATCTATCTAAATATCTATCTATCTATCTATCTATCTATCTATCTATCTATCTATCTATCTATCTATCTATCTATCTATCTATCTATCTATCTATCTATCTATCTATCTATCTCTCTCTCTCTCTCTCTCTCTCTCTCTCTCTCTATCTATCTATCTCTCTCTCTCTCTCTCTATCTATCTATCTATCTATCTATCTATCTATCTATCTATCTATCTATCTTCCTCTCTACATTCCCATCTGTCTCTTAAGATAGTACTTTATTAATACTAAAGGGGTGAAATTAAGGAATTTCGTAGTTTTATCATATCATCACCACCGCGTAAATGATCATTAAAGCTGCATCCTCTCAGGTTTCACATACTATACGCTGCATGCTTTGTCAATATAAACTCTCTAATTATAGCCGCAGGATGTGGAGTATTACACTGTAATTACACTGTTATTTAAAAAAGCATCATACGGAGCAACAAGACGCATACTTGTTCCAATATTGCCATGGCTGTTGAACTAATGCAATTTCCTCTTCTCCTCTTCCCTCCCTCGCTCCCTGTTCTCCGTCTCGCAGCGGCACCAGATGGTGAGGAACCCACTACACCAGGTGGGACAGTTTTCCGTGCTTGGTAAACGAGTGTGTGAGAGAGAGAGGGGGGGGGAGAGAGCGAGAGAGAGAGAGAGAGAGAGAGAGAGAGACAACAAAAGAACACTGTCCTCCATTGAAATTGTTCCCCTTTTGTTTTTACCTTGCTCTCACGCATGCAGAAAGCACTCCCAAATGTGACTCCCTTCCACACTTTTTGTTTCCCCCTCCCTCATCCCTCTCTTTTCCATCCTCCGTCGTCTCAATTCACTCAACCTCCCGTGTTGATTGTCGGGTGACGCCCGGTCCGCAGCACGTCCACACACTCAGCCCTCACACACACACCTCCTACTTCGCTTTGCTTTGGAGTCAAAAATATACAAAGATTATACAAAAATACACAGAATATACAAAATGTCACGTCACACTAATATCTGGGTTCAGAGATCCCTCAACACATCTCAGCATTCATTCACTCATTCATCCGTTCATTCATTCCAATTCATTCATTCATTTATTCATTCGTATTCATTGATTCATTCATTCATCCGTTCATTCATTATAATTCATTCATTCGCTGTTATTCATTCATTCATGTCCTCATTCATTCTTATTCATTCTACATTCAAATTTCTTTCTTTGAATTTATTTATTTATTTTCTTGTGATTATTATTTATTCACTTGTTTATTTATTTTCTGGTAATTATTTATTTATTGTTTATTTTCTGGGATGAATTCATGTTTATATTCTGTGAATTCAGAATATTCTGTGATTTATTTTCATTTTTTTTTCTTTTTGTTTTCCACAAATTGTTGTTTTTGTTCTTAATTATATGAAACAATCTACACCCATTAATCCGTTTCTCTCTACTTTGCAAAAAACACTCACTTAGTACCACTTATTATTCATTTACCCATTTATTTTCATTCATTCATTCATTCATTTATTCATTCATTCATTCAATCATTCAGAGTCATTGTTCATTCATTCTTATTGATTGATTGATTGATTGATTGATTGATTGATTAATTAATTCATTCATTTATTTAGTTATTTAATATCTTATTATTTTTTGATTATTTGAAACAATCTACACCCCAATCCATTTCTCTCTACTTTGCAAAAAAAAACGCTCACTCAGTACCACTTATTATTAAATTATTCTCAATTTTCAGACTTGGTTAATGGCGAAACAGAGCAGGGCAAAAACGTGCTTCCTGTTTTAATGTCGGGCATGTTTTATGCTCGTACGTGTTTTTAAAAATCCATCAGCGTTCAAAGCGGAGTGATGCAACTGCACTTTGATCAGCGTTTAAAAACGCGGCACTTACCTCGGAGCGGGACGACGTCACGCTACAGAACGCTATAAGTGCATCTCCATTAGCGTTAGCATTCTGGATGCATATGGACGTACGTCACTCTCGCTGGACATTAGAGAATTTGGTGCTTTCAGCTGTGGAAAACGGTGTCTCTACCATAAACGATCACATCTGAATCCTCGAAAATCCCGGTTCAGTGCATGTGCCATCTGAAAAATTATTTAATTTCAAGGAATTATTTGAACAAGAACATAATCATTATGACGACACGCCGGTGGGAAAGGGCCACAAAAGATGACTCGAGTTATTAAAAAAAAATGAAAAGTTATGTTCCAAACCAGGACGTGTTATTGAATTACACCCCTCTTTGATCTTGAAAACTGCATTTTGTACTTGTGTTTTTTTTTTTGTATATTTTTCCCTTTAACCCAAACTCCTGCTGAAGATGAAAATCATAAATTGCTTGGGGCTCACGCTGCTCTGACATTTGCTTTCCCTCCTTTAATTTGATTTTTACATTTTTCCTTGGCATATTACGTACAAACACACACGCACGCACGCACTCACACACACACACACACACGCACACACACACACACACACACACACACGCACACAGAGGATTCCTGCTGGGTTTGACCAGCGTCCACTGACCTGGAAGTGGCCGTGCAGTGGAATTAGGGCAGGGTGACGTAAAGGGTTAAAATGACTTGTGACATCCATCAAAAAATGCGAGTTATTCCAGATACGCAGAAGCAGCGTGCTGGTGTAATTCTTTACACATGCAGTATAGAGGCAGTTATATTATTTGATGCTATTTCAAAACATGCAATTTCATATTAGTAACATTTTTAGTAGTATTTTTTTGGTATTTATTTATTGTATTTCATTTTCGGTATCATGTTTTACAGCAACAATACACAACATATAAGGAGTTACTGTGTATATGAAACAAGAGCTGGCGTCCAGCTAGTTAGCCTCTGTAGTTGCTGGGCAGGCAATGCAAACATAACTCAACAACAAAATGCGTCCAACCCAGTGCAGTACAAAACACAGTAGAATATACTAAGAAATCACAGCAGTTTAAAGTATTACCCTTTCTCTATAAATGTTAGCCATGTGAGCCACTCTTAAGTGACAACGTGCTTGTGTTGATTTAGGCCAGACCTTTAAATTTGACAGTATATTTATATATATATATATATATATATATATATATATATAATTTTTTTTTAATGTAAAAAATGATATTATTTAGATATTATGCAATATCTAAAGTGCATTTTCATTGATTTACAGGATGTCTCAGCATATTTTTTATATTTTTTCCTATATTATATATACTGTATTGCCATTTATTACTTCTTATTCACTACTTACTTCCTTTTTATGACTTTACTTTTTCTATTTCCTATTTTATCACACCAATATTCTACTTGAGGAGGCGACCCCACAGGGCCACATTGTAATGTGTCATATTGAGGTGAGGAGGTCCGTCAGTGAAACAAAAAAGGACAAAATTGGTCCGAGGCGGGGTCGAGTTTCTCACAAACATTTATTTTATCCAACTTTCAATTTCATTTCATGCATGCCAGCCAACTTCTTATTTGTCTTTAAAGAAAAAAAGCTCTGGGTAAATAATTGGTTGTGTTAAGGTATTAGGCGTAAGCTTATGATTGTGTTTGGGGAGTTTAAGGCTGGTAACGACCAGGCAAACGGCTCCAAGACGCCGTTTACCGCATTAGAAAATGAAAAAAAGGTGAGTGAGTCGAGTCCATTAAATCCTGTCGAACGTGCCTCAAACCGCTCATGTCCGAAACGCTTCCTATCAGAGCTTGATTGGCAGAACTCCTCACCTCATTATAATATGGCCCGATTCTGTCACCTTCTCAAATATGATTTAGGAAAAATGGGAAAATACCAAATAGGAACACAACGAACCCTATCCTAATTCATCCTATAAATTGATCACATTTTCAACAAAAAAGGCTGTAAAAAGGAAATTATTAAAAAAACAAAAGAAATGGACGTATGAATGAATCACTTTTACATACAGTAAGTGTGTTTTTATGTATATATCTATCTGGATCTCATTATTTGACAAGTTTGCCGACCCCAGGATGAATTTTCTCTGCATAAAATGGGGATGAAATGGAATGCTCCATCTTGAATGCACTGGCTCCGTTCAGTCATTATTCAACAAAATGCTGTGCTCACATGCAGGCTCTCGAAATATCCTCACCATGCTATTTCTGAAAAAAAAAAAAAAAAAACGAGACGCATCTACACTGGCCAATTGAGCTCCCATTTAATCCAATCTTTACTGTACATTCAATCTCTAAAATTCACATTTATTTCTCGAATAAGGGGGTGTGGGCGTTGGGAGGGGGAGGGGGGGGGTGGTAGAGAGCAGCTTGCCAAAACAATTTAGCTTTTGTCTACTTGCTCAGTCATGTGTGCTAAAAGCTTTTTTCCCTCCCCTCCCTTGCATATAATGACCATCTCGCCAAATGGGAAAGTTTGTCCAGTTTGATGGTTTTTTTTGGGGTGGGGTTTTTCTGAGTAAAGTCCACGCTTGCCATACATATTTCATGCACGTAATCGAAGGGAAACTTTTGCCGCTAATGTAGATATGTTCGGTAAGTGCTGGCGGTCTAGGCGTTGGATACCACGACACATTCACATTCACAGAGACATGGATGCTCTTCTGTTTGGGGTGTGTTCCACTGCGTTAACATGTAAAAAACCATGCATCGCCTACGTGCATTAAGAGAGCAGTAGCCCTGCATGGCTTTCAATGGGAAACCGTGGAGGCGCTACACGGACTTTTTGTCTGTGGTTACAAATCCAAAACAACTGGACTGTAACCACTTTTGTCCGACTGTGAAGGGGTAGAAGCAAGAAAAGAACATCGCTCCATTAGCTCTGCAAAATAGCTGCCATTCGCAATTGTGCTAAATGCCGTTAGAGGGTGCGATCAGACCCACCGGCAGCAATATTCAAGTTTAACCAAGTTTAACCAAGTTTAACCAAGTTTAACGGTTGCCCACTTTTTAGGCCATTTCCAACACTCCTAAGCAGGCTGGTTGCTTAGCTGCCAAATAGCATGGTATGCCTTGGCGTCTGTTTAGAAATATACCTATCGGTTTATCTATTGATCAAACTCATTTATGAAATGATGCTAAGGCAGGAGAAAAACTTGAAAAGACGCAAGGACCACCGGAGAACATGTCCCAGAACCCCGTCAGCAGAATGCTCAATTAGAACTCAATGAGAACTCGACGGCCGGAGAAGTTGGGAGGGGCTTTGCTTGACATGAAGATAAGAAAATAAAAATAAAAAAAACTGTGAAATGTAAACTCAAAAAGTGTGTCACACAAGGTCATTCATTGACAGTACCCGTAGGTTTTCAGTGACCAGGGCTTTTATTTACCCCAACTGCAGAGGGAAGCAGGCTCTTATATCCAAAACCAAAGCAAAACTCTCACTCTGAATGTTAAAGCAAGCTTCAGCCTGGGTGCCGTGCTCCTCCAAAAGAAATTCATCCAAAACAAAGTTACATTATATTTTTCTGTTCGGAGACGCGGGACGCACAGTGGACCAGAGATCGCTCTCTCTCCATTACGCAACCCACTGCCCTGATCCAAGGCGGAACGTCCCTTAGTTGGGTTTCAAATGTTCCTTTCATACAAGAAGAAACGAACAAAAAAAACCAAATAGATCTAAAATAACAACACGGATAAACCGACACGGGGCGTGCGGTGCGCTTGGCGCGTGGCGCGTGGCGCTGGAGGAGTAAGGAAAGGAAAACAAACACACTGACTCAGATTCGGCCTTGTTTACCGGTTCATATTTGGGGAGATACGGTGAATATATAAAACATGCCCCGAATGTTGCAGCTCCGGAAAACCAAACAAGCTCGTAGACCCGGGAAAAGGAGGAGGTTGAGTGGCCCGGAAAGGGAGGTTGAAGTGAGAGAGTGCGAGTAATTTCTACATTTCTGCTAAACTCCCCCCGACCTGCTGGTTAGGGTTGTTTATTTCTGTCTCAAAAACACTCTGATGCCTCCGAATCAAAGTGTAGGCCTATAAGCGTTGCATGTCCCTGTTAGCAGGTAGAAAGCTTTGACCCGAATAAGTCTTAATATTGCCTTTGGCTTCTTTCCTTTGAAATGTTTTGTTTTTTGGAGTCATATGAGTCTGCTCGGCTGCCTTACTTTGAATCAAAGGTTTGGCCGGACAATCGTCCTTTTGATGGGACAGAAAGGTTGGAGTTGACCGGGCATCGCTAAGTGGAACCGAATGATTCACGGTGAAGCTCGTCAGGAATCCTCGAAGCGGTCGGAGACGCTCTTTGTCTGATTGACTTAGGGCTTATTAGGTTTGGAGTTATCGGGTTTTGTTTTTTTTTGTTTTTTTCAAGTACTCGCTTTGGCATCTCCCGCAAACTTCGGAAAGAGGGGAGAAGCGTCTACCGATGAGACATTTTTTTATGACAAGGTCGCGGTTCTGACATTTCCGTGGTATTTGGTCCCCAACTAGGCATGTCTCCTCCGCCATCCTTCACCCGTCTGGAGGATCTTCCCTCAGCGACACTTATCTTTTGCACAATCGCACCGATGTGAAATGTATTTGACATTTTCCACCTTAAAGCAGCCATGTATTGTGGGATTCCCTAATACTCTTCAGACTCTTAAGAGCATTTGTCTCGGAACCGGTCAAGGGCTCGGAGCATATTTTAAATGGATGTGAGGTTGAGGTTGAGGATTAGGGGAAGATGGAATATAAAGCATACCACCGTGCAGCCATTTGCTGTAAATCATGTCCATTGAAGCATGCTGGGGGAACACTGGAATAGAAGCGCTGTGGTGACATCCTTCATCAGAGGACTCGATGTACGTGTGAAAAAAGACATCATATCAAAATTAATGACTTGTTTTGAAACAAAACGAACATCATTTAGGCCAACTCATACTTCATGCCATGAGGTAGGGTACATACTAGTGATGAAAGGATTGACTCTTTGTTTTTTTCAGATTCCGTTTTGTGATGAGTCACTCAGTGAAAAGAGTCGTCTCATTTTCGACTCCGTTTTCTTTTGATTCAGATGGTTTAATGCGCGGCGAGCGGGAGAAGACTTCCTGGAGGATAAGCAAGAGAGGAGAGAGAGGAGTTGTGAATGGAATTCTCACAAGAATTATCCAATTGTGTCACAATCATTTATTTTGGTCTCATGCAACGTGTCAATCGGTCACATTCAATATGAATTACGCCAAATGCCTTGGACAGTAATTTAGTCCTCGGTAATTATTTTCCGTTTGTGTCAAAGATACGCTCTTTTGCCAGAGTGTCTCCAGACTCCTGAGTAATTTAAAATATTTGTTCGCCGAGAACAAATATTTTGCATCTTGCATCACTAGTACATACAGTACAATCATTTCAACCAGAGTGTGTACAGTAAATGGCTTAGTGCACTGGTTTGTATATCTATTTACTAAATGGTGTTATTCCTGGCCTGATCTGTTCTTTAACGTCCTGCTACATAAATGTCAGGAAATTGGATTCAAACGCTCACATTGAACTACATTGTTTTGGATCATACTGTTGCCATAGCATTCACAATTTTGTTATTGGGTTATCCATTGAATTCGTGCTCATGTTCTGCACTTTGGCCCGTTAAGGGTTGTGTGATGGTCAAAGTGGGTGGGTGGTTTGCTGTATGTAACCCACAGTGACAGATCCATTGATGGCTGGGAGGACGAAATGGTGGACTAAACGACCTCTTCCTATTACTGCAAATGATTGGTTCACCCCGAAAGGGAATAAATGGTGGAACTGGAACCGGCTCTTCTCCTTTCTACTGCCAATGGTCAGTCCATCCCTATGCCCTGGACCAGCTTGACTGACTAGGCATTGTTGCAGGTCTTTATCTTCAGACCGAGGCGCAGTCATCCCAATCAAGGAGGGATTGAAATGCAAAGTGCTGACTGACCTTGTTCTGACTGCGCCAGACCGTCATTCAGCCGTGTCTTTTTGGGGATACCAATAATATTTCTCCAGTTCCTTTGTTTGACTTTGCCAGTGGAGAAAATATCTTGAAAAGCTGAGTGAAAGTGAAAGGCTGGCGGTGTATTAAGCATATTTTCCTTTTGGCCCTGATGGATGTCTCATTGGACGCGGCACACAGCTGACTATACCTTTAGCTTTCTGAACATGAACATGTTGTCCCCTATCTCCCCTGAGATCTGGTGGCATAATTTGTGCCCTTTCACGCCTTCCCGAAATGCCAAGCCTGGGTGAGTGACCGTTGAGCAAACACAGGGTGATTTTCTGTGTTAAGTGCTGGTCAGGGGGGCTTTGGCCGCTGATTGATTGGTCTGGTAAAGAAATCACCAAACTCCTGCTGGATGGAGCACAGTGTCAAAACAATCAGAGCCTGGAGCAGAGGGCTGCCATTCACTAAGACATAACCCCCTTTACACCTGCCCCATTTTCACATGCATGTCACACACACACACACACACACATACACACACACACACACACACACACACGCACACACACACATGCACACACGCACGCACGCCCGCACGCCCGCACGCCCAAGAAAAATATCACAGTATAAGACATGAGATCTGTGTGTGTGTGTGTGTGTGTGTGTGTGTGTGTGTGTGTGTGTGTGTGTGTGTGTATTTAAACAAACACTCCTATTTCTATTCAGTCATTGTGAATGCATTGCTTTACTTGTGCTTTTATTTAATGGGTAAAAACAAATTGGAGTTTTCAACAATTTCCAATTAGCTGCATAATACTGAAAAACAATGCCCGGGAAAAATAGAATTATGCTTTTTGCAATGAATAAAGCATATTTTTTAATGAAGCTTGCTTTGTTTTTCCCTCTCTATTTGCATTAAATGATGTACTGTCCATTGCTTAAAGTGCAGTTAGGTATTCTCCTAAATCACATTTTGTATATTCTGTATATATTTTGATATTTTAGTTTTTTATTTCGCTATTTTTTTATATTGTGCATTTTTCCTTTTTTTTTTTTACAGCAATGCACCAATCCTCACCATGACAAATTTGTAAAAGATGGAATATATCTGTCATATTACACAATTGCCATTGTGTTAAAAAGCATTATATAGAGGAAATTCTTGACCAAAGGGATTTGTATATTGAGTTTACATCCTGGGTGTTTTGGGTTTATTCTCACATCTACACTAATTATGTTCATTTTTTTTTATTCCTAATGAAGACTCAACTATTTTTATTTATTTTTTTAGTTTTTGTAGAGATATTCAATTAACTTCTGTTTTGACAGAAGTGTTATTGTGGTGGCACCATCTGTTTTGGGAAGGTGGCTCCATTCTTGGTCGATGTCCCTCAGGATCTGGCATTTAAAACACAGAGGCTGCTTCCTTTACTTCGGTATATTCTGAGTTTTTAAACAGTGTTATGAGGAAATCAATTGGTGTAGAAATTAAGTTTTTTTTATTGTAAAAACTGTAAAAAAGTATTGTCCATGATACATATCCATGTACATTTTATGGCATTGCGAAGTACATCGTTAAACATGGTATTTCCTGGTTTGAATTTGGAGGTAGAGGATCATCTTCTCACAGTCTCAAGAATTGAGAAACTATTTTGATAGCTTACGCCTGTGGATTTGTTTAATTGTGTTAAATACGTGATAAGGATGAAAATTAAGTTTCACATAAAAAGGGTAACAACAAAATGAAACTCTGTTTCATTCACGCATATACAGTGTATATATATATATATATATATATATATATATATATATATATATATAAATATATGTCATTAATATGCAACAAAGTGTTTTTGTGATATGTGATATGTGGTTCATTTGCAGTGGGATATGTGGTTATATTTTGTTTACTCCAGAGATCGGTTGACATATTTTTAAGCCGCTATCAACAGATAACAAATAATTACATTTTAATTTGAACATTTTTTAATAATATATATTTTATAACTCATTAATTCATGACAATGGGAAAGTGTTCACGGTCTTCACACAATCTGAATCTCAAAAAGGTTTGGCAACAATAAACATAACCGTATAGCCTATATCATTTTTACCAACCATTTCGCTATTTCTTACCCTCCTTTTCGTCATTAACGTGCTCTGGATTAAACACCTCCTTTAAAATTCCTATGGCGCCCCCACACCAAGCATTGATAAGCTTCCCTGTAGTGTTTATTAGTATTTTGTTTCCATTATGTTGTTACCCGCACCCTCTACACACACACATACACGCTTTAGATTGACACAGTGAAAGATGCGTTTGACTCTTAATGTAATAACGCAATAATGTCATTATGTAATAATGTAAAAATTTAACAACATAATAATATAATAATGTAATAATGTAATTATTGTCATAATGGCATAACGTAATAATGTAATAACATAATAATGTAATGTAGTAATGTTATGTAATTATGTTGTTACAAATTAATGTAATAATATTATAATGTAATAATGTAGTGACAAAATAATGGAATAATGTGATAATGTCAAACACGTAATAATGCAATAACATAATCATGTAATTACGTAATAATGTTCTAATGTAATAACTTAATAATGTAATAACGTAATCATATAGTAATGTAATAACGTACGCTACGCTGTTAAATTCAACAACCAACACTTGTACTGCTTGGATCTTCATTTGTTACCGTGACTAAAATACAACATGATCGTCTCTTCTCCCTCTGGAGATGTTTTTTTTCTTTTGTTGTCGCCTTTCAACTCAAATAAGGTAGAATTCCTGTCGCTACGCAATATAGCCGTCAGCAGGTTGGCTGTGGAGAGAAAAGGTACACGGTACCATTGCACCGTCCTTTTGCATTAATCCAGCTCCCCGGAGAGATCTTTTTTTTAGTCCAATCTCCACCCGCAAAGTTTTGACAGCCCCGTACAGCTCCATGTTTAAAATATGAGGCAGCTATTGGCAGAGCCTAAATTATGAATCCAATAACCCTGCATCAAGACCCTAACATTTACATTTGGCACTGTGCCGGAACTTTTACATTTGGGCAACAAAATATCTTGCTGTGTCATACTAGTTTTCATAGCACTTTGTTGTTTGCCGAACTTTGTGGTCGTCTTTGTTCCCTAAGAGCAAATGTTATAATCCTATGTTTTTCAACCACTGTTGGAATAATTGCAATTCCACATAAAACGCATTGCCTGGTGCGGAGTCCTGTGTGGTCCAACCGGCAGTGCAGCAGTGCCCTCGCCTTCAAAAGTAGCCGTAATAGCAAACTTTTGAATTAGGCCTTGTGGTTCATGAACACGCATGAAGATTCAGCAACTGGATTGCTTATTTCTCACCTCAAATTTGTTCAGAAACATTTTAAGGTGGACTGATGAGGTGAAATCAGTGAAAGTTTACATACTTCCTACAATGGGCTCACAGAACTGGGGCAAACAGTTGCTGAGTGGGCGTGGGGAGCAACAGCATTTTTTATTTAAAGCGACAGCCATTGAAACAGAGCCTCAGCAATAGGAGGAGAATAGAGGCATGTTATAATGGCTAGAAGGCATAATCTGAGCGTTATTTTCAGCAAAAAACTTCAAAGACATGTTTTGGGGACCTCAGAGACCTTTATAACTTGTTGAGAAGGAGCATAATAGGTCCCCTGTTAAGGATTTGTTCACTTTGAACTAATAATTTGCTTGTCTTGAGGTACCTACTACTATTAGTAGGTCATAATAATAGGCACAGTTCAATGTGTTTGGGACATTTTTATTGGCTTTTTCATTGTTAAAAGTGTGCTGTGGGAGAAAGCAGGTCGTGGTTAGAAGGGAAAATTAGTGGGAAGACGAGGAGTTGGTACAGAAATAAACTTTCCAGTTATTAATCATCTTCTGTTCCACCCGAAAAAATCCTGGTGTGATTTTGTTTTCCATTTTGTTTGCTCAGTTTACACCCCTAAGGCTATGGCTGACATGGTGTTGCAAGAGCTCAAGAATGTGTGCACGCCCGACAAATGAGAAGCGTAATAATGATGAATAGAAATTTGCAGAATGCAACGTGTGCTCGGCCCCTATGAATATGCATTTCCATGCAAATTAAGTTCAATCAGGAGAGACGCGATTCAAGTGCAATGATAATTTATTTATAATGAAAGACAAATTATGTTGCTGTTGACCTCCTCACCAGTGAATAAGAAGTTTAATGACTGGGAATTTTTCTGGGGAATATAAAAAAAACCCCAATTCTAGTAAGAATCAATTTGACAACCCAATACAACCCAACCCAATTAATTATTATTAAGTCCATAGTGGACAGTACGGGTGTTGTAACTGGCCTAGCTTTTGTATGTCTGATTTGATAACTATGTGGTCGGCACATAATATTTTACATATACAGCCTTAGATTTTTTTTTATTAATATTTTATCCAGTTTTATCCCTCAAAGTTCATCCCTGTTTTCATGTAGTATGTAGGTAGGTTTCAGCCTTTTTCTTGGAACTGGCTCCATTGCCCCATCAGAGGTTTGATGCAAGTATTTCGGGAAAATCCACCATCTGTATGATGGAGCAAAAACTCCTACCATACACACCCATATAGATTTTCATGTTTGTGAAAAATATTTTATAATGAGCTTTACATAGCACTCTTGATTTTCACTTTCAAGATTTATGTTATTTTCAGCTTATTTTCATTAATTAGTTATATTTTGGTTTATTGTATATTGCCAAATTGTTCTGTCTTCTAGTTGCTTTTTAGATTGACTGTATATTGACATTTTCTATTTTTTGCAGATTCTTAAGTTTATGGCATATGGCCATTTTATCTACTTTTAATGATATTACTTTATTATTCTGCTGCTACAGTATCTATCTATCCATCTATCTATCCATCTATCCATCTATCTATCCATCTATCCATCTATCTATCTATCTATCTACTTATCTATTTATCTATCTATCTATCTAGAGCTACTATCAGAATTAAATTGGATACACTTCTACAACTCCACCAATGCTCTTCACAATAAATGGGTAAATGGTATTTTACACGGTAATCCCAGTGATCCGTGTCTATGTGTGTGTGCGGCTGTTTTATTTTTTCCTCCAACTCTCTGCCTATTAGCCTGGCTGCATCCTGAGCGGCTACAGCAGGTATAGTGGTGGCTGTGCTCCCTGCTTAGTGGCCCTTCCTTGCGGGGACATATTTAATGATTCCTGCATCGCCCGGGGCTCGACCTCTGCCTCACACAGACCCAACACCACTGACACCTTGATTTCCTGTCACCGCCAATTCGCCCTGTCAACACACATTTCACTGCTGCACAGCCTCAGTGTGTCGGGCATTATCTGTTTGGTTTATTTAGTCTGATTTGTACATTCGCCGACGATGACTTTGTAATCATGGTGAGGATGAGCCAGAACCAGCGGTCAGAAAAGTACCTAGTCCTTTTAACAAATGAATAAAACGAAATCCATAAAAACTCAATAAACACAGCAATACACATAATTACAGAAATAATGAATCGCAGCACAATCATTAATACATATTTCCACCTTTAGAAGTTTTTCTTCCTTGTTTTTCTGACAGAGAAGTCCTTAATTGTTGGTAAAATCCAATTTGCTCAAAATATCACTTTTAATAGACTTCAGAGACAGGTGATTCAATCTGTTTTGGCCCATTGTGGATCTCAGTGTATTTTTAGCAAGTCCCAGTTTTGAAAAATAACTCTCCCTGCTGGCATTCGTTACAGACAAAGTCATGAATAGTCAGAGTGCTATATCAACATTTGGAAACACTGACTGGAGTTTCCTTCCTCTTATGCGTTGCAGCAGTGACCTTGCTGAGGTATCCTTGTTTTCTTTAATGAATTCTCCACAAAATCTTTATTCTAGATCTCCTGCATATTTGGAGATTAGCAAATGTCTGCCGAATATCTTTGTAGGAGTGATACCTTCGATCCAGTTCCACAAGGAGTCCATCTATGACGGCGATAAAAACTGGTGTTTTGAACTTGTCCCGGCCTGATCGCCTACAGTCAGGTTCAGTGGATTCAACCAAATTGACCCTTTGAACCTGGTCACATGACATGTCAAATGGCCCACACATTTTCCCAATCAGCTGCTTAATTTTTTTTAAGTTTCTTATGGGTCAATAGGGGTCAAGGTTTTTTTTCTGAAGCTAATTTAAATAGTTAAAAATAGTCTGGCCAGTACGGGGCCTGTGCACACGCAGCTGAGGCTAGCCTGTGAATTAAAATGCAACTGAGTTCAGTAACAAAGTACCTGTATTTAGTTACTTTCCAACACTGACTGGCCCGGATTCAGCTGAGTCGGGGCAGCTGGGCAGCCGCGGGAAGGAAGCCATGCTGCTGTCTAAAGCCGCGGCTTAACCATGCCCCTTGGTCAGCCACATACCCCCACTACCCGACTTAGGCCGGGGAGCGGTCCAGCCAACAGCCAACTCTGCCCCCGCCCCAGGCGCCCATCTGTGCCGCCGGCCTATGGACCAGCCGAAAGTTAAAGGACTGGAGAGCCAGGTACCACTGGGTGATCTGAGAGTTTGTGTCCTTCATGTGGTGGAGCCACTGCAATTGGGAAAGCACGCCCCAGGAGGTAATAGCAGAGCAAACTGATGGCCCACTTGATTGCCAGACGCTCCTTCTCCACTGTGCTGTACCTCAACTCCCGCTCTGAAAGCTTGCGGCTGAGGTACAGCACCAGCACTTGGTCCCCTCCAACTCCTGGCACAAGACCGCACCCAGCCCTATGTCCGACGCGTTGGTCTGCAGACAGAAAGGGAGAGAGAAGTTAGGGTTTAACAGCACTGCCCCCCCACAGAGGGCTGACTTTACCTTTGCAAACGCCTGCTGGCACTTCTCTGACCACTGGACCAGATCTGGAGGACCCTTTTGAGTTCAGTCAGACAAGGAGCTGGTTAACTCCAAAAAGTCGGATACAAACCCCCTATAGTAGCCGGGCCAGCCCCAAGAACTGCTTCACCTCCTTCTTGGGTCTTGGGTTGTGGATCTTGGCATGTTCGCAACCACAGCAGTTTTATCAAGCTGGGGTCGGACCGGACCTTCCCCCAAGTGGTACCCCAGATACTGCACCTTCCCCCGTCCCATGGCACACTTCTGTCGCTGATTTTGTCATCTAGGTAGGCCATCTAATGCTACATGTGGACACAGGACGTGGTGCATGAGTCTCTGAAAGGTGGCTGGTGCACTGAACAGCCCAAACGGAAGTGTGCAAAAGTGCTATGTACAACCCAAACGGAGTGGAGAACGCTGACTTTTCCTTGGACTCCTGAGACAAGGGAATCTGTTCGTAGCCCTTGGTTAAATCCAGTGTCGTGAAAAAAGGAGCTGTATCTAACCGGTCGAGAAGTTCGTCGACTCGAGGCATCAGGTAGGCACCGAACTTTGATACCGCGTTCACCCTTCGGTTGTCTACACAGAACCGGACCGACCCATTGGGCTTACTCACCAGCACAATGGGGCTAGACCAATTACTCATGGACTCCTCTATCACCTCCATGTCCAGCAAGGCCTCTAATTCCACCTGCATGATCTTGAGTTTATGTTCAGGCAGGCGATATGGCCGAGAACCCACCTTCACGCTGGGGTCATCCACACAAGGGGGTCTATAAGGGACATGAGGCCTAACAGGGAGAAGAAAACATCGGAGAAGCAATGCTAGCATGTGGCCACATCTGCCCTCTGGGACAGAGAGATGGTTACTAAGGGTATGATCGGCCAGACCTCCGGCCCCAACTCATCCCGCTCAATGACTGCCGTGGCCAGAGCCACAGACACCCCCTCCCTCCATTCTTTTAAGAGGTTCAGGTGATATATCTGTGTCGCCCCCTGCCAGTTTTCTTTTATTAGGTCTAGCACCCCCTGGGGTCTCCTGCCAAAGAGGAGTTCAAAGGAAGAAAATCCTGTGGAGGCCTGGGGAACCAACTACTTTTCCCAATTACGGCTCTCGTCGTGAACGAAGTTGAGAATCATGTTTTTCAGTGTTTTATTAAAGCGCTCTACCAGACCGTTGGTGTGGGAATGGTAAACGCTGGTCTGAATTGAGTGGACACCCAGCAACTCGTAAAGTTCCTGAAGTGTATGTGACATAAAGGTAGTGCCCTGGTCAGTCAGGATTTCCTGTGTCACACTATGGCCGTAATACCCATGTGCACTGTGGTCTAATGGCTCGATGAGGTCAATACCGAGTCTTTCAAATGGGACTTCGACGTGGGTGAGGGGCCTCAACGCCACTATTGGCGTAGCCAGAGGGTTGACCAACTGGCACTCAGGACACGCGGCAAACCATTTTCCCCCATTTATCTGCCCAAATGCCCGGCCAATAGAAGCGGGCCATTATATGCTATCGTGTTTTATCGTGACTGAGGTGAATGGCCATCGGGTTACAGTGAGCCTCCGGGAAGAGCATTTCCCAGCGGCTCTTCAGGACCAACAATTAGGTTATTTCCTCTCCTGTCTGAGTGTGAATCTTTAATATGGGTGAGTGAGCGCAGCGACTTGGCGCATCAATATGCCATCAATCTACCCCCTCAAAGGGCCCATGTAGGGTATCGTCCCGCGACTGCTCCAGCGGAAAAACGTCCATAGGAAAGGTCGAGGAGAGGTCGGTGAGAACCTACTCAGGATTCTGAGAAAAGGGACAGCAGGAGATGCGGGGACAGCGTCCCGCGGCACCACAGGACGCAGCTGGTAGACATCCGCCCGGGCCAGCGGGAGAGCGTCCCGAGACACCTGTGGATGCGGCGGAGCCCTGGTGTCAGGATGGGCTGGGCGCCCTTTGAATCTTGTGTGGGTCCTGGAGTCGAAAGCAGAGGCCCCCCAGACATCCCCCTCCAGGGCGTCGGGCCAGGCTAGGGACCAGGTGAAGCCTGTGTGCGACCTGGGGCCGTACGCAGGCCTGGTCCTCTGGCCGGCTCCCGGTTGGTGGCGGCAGGCCAGCAGTCAGTCGCGGCATGCTCTTGGGAGCTCATGCTGGTGAGGGCACGCTCCAACTGGCAAGTCCTGCTCCTCCTCCAGGTCTGCAAGGTGCTTCTGCAGCCAGTGGATCAGCTCCGTGCCGGCTTTCACTCCGCACCTTGCCCCAAATCGGACCAAACCGCGCCGCGCGGCACTGATTCAGCCAAATCGGGGTAGCCACAAGTTAACTAGTAAACTAGTGTCAGAAGAATCGGTTCGGCTCTGAGTTGTGAATTCCTTCACAACTGAAAGAGACATTTAAAAGATCTTTCTTGCATCACTACAATAGTCCGCCAAGTGTGGTTTCTATGAATGTGGCACAATTTTTAATGTATTGTTTCACTTTTTTCTTTTTGCATGCAGGCCCCTGCCACCCTAACCCGTGCCACAACAGAGGGTTGTGTGAGATCAGCGAAACCTACAGAGGAGACACCTTCATCGGGTATGTCTGCAAGTGTCCTCCAGGCTTCACTGGGATCCACTGCCAGCACAGTAAGTCCAATCCTCTTTTGCATTATTTACTTTAGTCGTGTGTTCTTCTGATCCAGCTTAAGATATTCAAAAATAAATCCAAGATAGATGGACTGTGATATAGACATGTGATAATTTTTTTGCTCAAATGAAGCTTATCTCATATATTCCCTTGATACAAATAACAACCTTGTGTACGACTGACATGAAAGAGTGAGTTCAGCAGAATGATAAGAAGTTTGGTGGAGGGAAAGAAAGTGCTGAAGCCGCTTTCCTTCACGCTCTTAATAAAGATGTAGTGCCAGGAGGTTTGCTAAGCTAACTGGGAGGTTACTATATAGTATTAAATCAAGACGGTTGTTCTCACTGCAATGCTACCCCCTCCACACCTCATCTCCTTAACATTTTAGCCATAAATAATTGCTGTGAGCATTTTTCAATGGGAAAAACAACACATTCAACATTCCACATTAATGGAATGTACGGTCTCTTAATGGTCTCTAACTACCGTATATTCTTATTTCAATATGACTTGAAGCTCCATTTACTAAAGCTTATAATGTTCATGGGTGCAAAAATAAATATAACGAAACAAAATATAACTAAACCAAACAATAACTAAAATAAATAAATAAATTATTATTATTATTATTATTATTATTATTATTATTAATAATAATAATAATAATAGTAATAATAGATATACTTGCAGACTGACCTCTAGGACTGGATTTTTAGGCAATTGGACAATTGCTTCTTTAATGTCTTAGACCACTGTCGGCATCTGGAACAATAACAAAAACAAACTTTGTAATTACTTTGCACAACAATAATGATAAATACATGTAATTTTATAAACATAATAAATACATGTTAGTTGCAAATACGATTTCATTGTATTTTTTAATAATCTACAAATTCAGTTTCATAGATTACTTGTCTCTATTGCAATGCAGACAACATTAATGGAACTCTAACATTTATTTGGCATGAGAATGATTATGGAAGAATTTGTCAATAATTAACACCTTCTGCATTTTCATTTAAGTTTGCTAGGTTTAGCTGTAGGGAACTGTTGCATGAAGTTTCTGAAAAACAACCGTTTATTTTTTACTTTAAAACAAACCTTGTCATTGTTATAACCTTTTGTGTGTAAGGACATGTGCAGTCTCAGTGATGGTAGGTGATGTGTCTTGTGTGCATCAATTATGATGTATTTACGCAGGTTTACGTATTTACGGAGGTTTACGAAAGTAATCGAACTTTTGTAATTTTAGTGGTGAATTCTTTCTTGGAATTACATTTTGAATAAGTTACATTTCCATGAAATACGAAAAACGTTGTGGTAATTCTGAGAGTAATTTCCCCATCACGGTTTCTGTTTTTCCGACACCTCACTGGAGACTCGACGTGACCTAGTCGTGGAGTTTTTGTGGGGGAGGTGGAGTTATGTGGACTACTGTTTTCCTATTTATCATGAATCAGGGAAAGTAATGGGGACCAAAGAAATAAAATATCAATTGAACAGATCCACAGACTACCGGGTAAGAAGGTACATAAATACACACACACACACACACACACACACACACACCTAGTTTGTAATTTCTAACCAAAACAGAGCGATGGAGTCTACACCGTATACTGGACACACTGGTGCTTATGTACATTCGGAATCATAACCTGCACATTTATAGTAAATAGTATGTTGACGTCATAAAGCGTCTTACTGTAAATCTCATCTCATTCATTTTGTTTTTCAACAGTGGTGTGTTGGTCGAGCATGACCACATGAATACTGGGCTAAAATTTTGTCGGTTTTTCACTAATTGCTGCTCTGTATGTGGCTCGATTTTGATGGAACTCAAACCACAAAATTTTTGTGACATACCGGTTCAAACGACACCGCAACCGTGTTCCTAGCTGATGTCATTGTTGTGTTCCAGATACTTTAAGCCGGGTTTTACATATTTTGGCGAATTAGACCGCGTCTGTGATTTGGGTCAAATTTGAATATAGAATATATTTTTTTTAATCCACAATAAACTAGACTATGAGCAAGTACACAAGCATCAGTATGTGATTTTTTTTATTTATCAGAATAACAAAGATCAAATATAAATTTCAAAACATTCACATTCTTCTTTCATTCACATTTGCATTCCCAGTCTTTACCAAATCTTAGCAGCTCCCAGGATTTGTAAACAGTGTGTAATGTTGTTTTTTCGTTCTAAATGACCCTAATCCTGCTGCATGGTATATAGGGCAACCCCTCCCGTTCTTCCTGGATAAGGGTTGGTACAGCACAGCAACACTTACTGCAGGTATGCCAGAAGGAATGAAAAGGGGGGTTATAGTGTATATTATGCAGGACATTATACCGTATTTATGTGTGTGTGTATGTGTACGTGTATATGAACGCATCTAATTAGCAATCAAATACACACATATGGGAAAAATAATCAAATTAACAATGATATTGTTATCATATCATCATCAATTAGTTTGTTGATGTGACAAGTAATACATTTTCACATTTGGATGGTGAGGGAAATCTTGATTTAAATCCAAGTTTTAATTGATGAAGAATAATTTATTAGGGATAATGTGTGGCCAGCCGGTCGTTATCGCAAAATAACCCCCTGACAATGTGATCAGGCCACCACACTGAAGGGGGTTATTTGCAATAATGACCGGCTGACTGCACATTATCAGGCTTATTACAGTGCCTACTTACTGAATAAAATAATACATTATAATACACAAACTAATATTAATTTGAAAATATTTTATAACTATGCTTAATTTCAGTGCTTCGGCTAAGAAACATAGTTACTTATATCCTATTGAATTCACTGTTGCAGCTCCAGCGGTCACGTCAGCCGTGCGGCGTCCACGCATTTCTCTATTTTTTGCGTGAGAGGTCTATTTCTTTAAACGCCGTAACTATGCAAGCCTTTTCCATAGAAACACGAGATAAAACTACTTAGAAATGTTTTTGTAAAGAGTGCAATCAATCAGGTTGTCCAGTCAGAAAATAACCCCCTGGCATGGCCGTGTCCCTCTTTATTACGAGCTGCTCTTCGGACACTTGCTTCCACTCGCACCACGTCGTTAAATGATCCGATTCTTTTAAACGGCTCTTTTGTAGGAACAAAGGGAACCGAGTCTCGCTGGGTGATGAGCCATTTATTTATTTTTTGTCAAGTTTTACAGTTTTATGTTGTGTTGTTTGTTTAAGTTGCCGTCTCCTGCCTCCGGCAAATATTTCCCCGCTCTGACTGAAAAGGAGCGCCCCGCTCACGCTGTCACGTCAGGTTCAGAAAGCGAAGGAACACACGCACTGGTCTGACTGCGAGGTTTTATTTCAATAAGTTATTTTACTATTGTTTTATACAGTATGTGTGAAGAATACTGTTTATACCTGTTCTACACAAAAATAACTATGTACTGTGTAGTACTGGTTTTATTGTGAAGCGTTTTAAAAATATTTATTATTAATTTCCGTTATTTAAAAAAAAAAAATGCATATATATATATATAAATAACGGAAATTAATATTTGAATTATCCACTATCCTGGACACGTCCCCTCCAGTCAGATGAACTTATGCAAACTATAACAACCCACTCATGAACTTGAACCCCCGTCTACCCCCACTGTCATACACAGAGCGTTACAATAGTTTTTTATGGAAGACTACTATAAAAACATTTTTTACACCTTTTAACCTTTTTAAATTAAAAAACAAAAAACAAAAAAAAAACGTAAATATAAAGATACCGTGGCCCCAAAACCGTGACACATACCGAACTGTGAGCCCACCTTGCCGTTGCGTGCCTAATATACTTATATACATTTGAATGCGCGGCAAGTAAAATATAAATTAGCAACACACGATCGCCCAGCTCTGTGCAGCAGCAGGGCGGGACTTCAGGGCTCTCCGACTGAGTCACAAAGAGCGGTGGCCAGCAGGGTTGGCAGACAAGCAGGCTTCACATAACGCTCAAGATGTAACGTCTTAATCGCTTTCTGTCTGTCCGTCTGTCTGCCCGTCTGCTTACATTATCTCGATAACCGCTCATCCCATCTACTTCACGCTTGGCGCGTGTGTTGCTGGGGACCCAAGGACGTGTGGCGGCGAATTTGTTGCAACATGGGCATGCGGCACATGTAAGATTAATAAACCTTTAATATACAGCGAACAACGAGCCAGCGTGGAGCGGGGCTTCAGGGCTCTGCGACTGAGTCACCAAGACTGTCTTTCGCCCGGTGTTTGACTTTTGAACGGCAGTTTCATCTTACATTGTGGAGCACAGGACTGAATCGCTGACATTTTGTTAAACTGCCATTAAAATGTCTTCGAAAGTCTTCAACTTTGAACGGCATGCACTAGTTATTCAGAAATGACTAGCTATTGCCGTCAATCACCAATCAGAATTGAGTATTCCGCAGAGCGGCGTGATTAATTATTTTATGAGATGCAGCGTATACCATCGCTGGACTGTCAAGTCACTGGCTATGTCAGCCTTATGCACAATTTGCTTTTGTATTTGTCTTTCCTTTGTATTTGTTTATATATTTATCTTCAATTAATATTTTATATTATCCAGAGTAATCATTATTCTTGCACTATTGCACTGACCTTTTTAATCACTTTACAATTGCACTACCCCCAATAGCATACAGTAGATTCAAGATTCAAGATTTTTTATTGGTCACATACATATACATACTTCCATACATATATGCAGTGAAATGTAATGGGTATACTCTATTATAGAGACGGCTTTCTGTAGAAGTGTTTTTATTCTTATATTCTTATATTCTTGTGTGTATTGATGCTTTGGATGTTTCATTTAAGTTGCTGGATGCCTAAATTTCCCTCGGGATCAATCAAGTATCAATCAATCAATACAGTCAAATTAGGCTGGAAATACCAAACCCTTTGAGACTATTACAGATAAATGGTCTTTCTGTCGTAAACAAACCTAAACATCCTTAACTTGGCCACTGGACAATAAAGATCCATATTTCATATCCATCCATTTTAAAAATAATGGCCCCAAAATTGTTTGGGGCAGGACTGAATGTGTCCTGCAGCTACAGTATAATACAGTATAATACAGATACATTCAGTGCAATACAGATTACAGATTAATTCAGTATAATCTAACTATACAAACTATACCGTGCACTATAATACAGTTTAATACTGTATACAACAGTGTATTACAGTTTTATACAGTTTAATAGAGTTTAATACAATGCAATACAGTATAATACAGTTGAATACAGTGCAATACAGTATAATACAGTTGAATACAGTGTAATACAGTATAATACAGTTTAATACAATGTAATACAGTATAATACCGTTTAATACAGTTTAATACAGCCTAATGCAGTTTAACACAGTATAATACAGTTGAATACAGTGTAATTCAGTTTAATACAGTTTAATACAGTATAATACAGTTTAATACAGTGTAATACAGTATAATACCATTTAATATAGTTTAATACAGCTTAACACAGTTTAATACAGTTTAATACAATGTAATATAGTATTTTACCAACACATCTTTGCTGTTGCTGTCACTGACTTGCTCTGTAGCAGCCAAATCCAATTTCACACCTTTGAGCATTATCCTAAATACAGATGATGCCACACACACACACACACACACACTTTTTGATGCACGAAAGGAATTGACATTGCGTGAACAGGCAGAGGGAGTACAAGCTCTTTTGGGTTTTATTTTGACAGACCTGTGTTATTTTTGGCTGTTAAATCAGCTAGAGATTCCCAACAGGTCACACATTGCCAAGGAACTAAGCAGAGATTGTAAATATTTAGAATATACACCCATGAGTTACATGAGAGATGTCATCATCATAACATTTTGGTTGACAATTAATTGTCATACAAATAATTATGATTAACAACTTATGTAATATGTATATGTAATAATACATATATAATATGTTATGTATATGTAATAATTTGAATTATGTTATACTAAAATGTAATAATAGTGTAATAGTAGTGTAAAAATACAGTGCAATAAAATTGTAATATCATAGGATAATTACAATAATAGTGTGATAATAAGAATGTAATAATATAAGGGCTGAACCATTTGGGAAAAAAATGTAATTGCGTTGTTTTTTTTAACCAATTTTGCAATTGCGATTTAGTAATGCATTTTTTTTATTCCTTATCTCCTGTATTATCCACTCAACAAGCAATACATCAAAATTATTAAAGTAGTAATAAACTAAAGTATGACCAAGACAACATTGGATGCAGTCAACATATAAACTTCTCTTCCCTGTAGGACAGGCTTACGTGTATTAATGAAATTTGATGAATTGATGCATGAATGAGATGAATAACATATCTGTATTTAACTGTTGAATTGTAAAAAAAAAATTCTTAATTACAGAAGAATATTGACTGATTGATTTAACTTCAAGCCTTGTTATTGTTCCAATCTGAAAATTAACATTGTATTAACACGTATTCTTTTTTATTAAAATGTTGTGCGAATACGTCTACATCTTTTACCAGCACACACTAATACTACTACTACTACTACTTTGTGCGCAGAAGTGAATGAGCTTTGTCGCTGCGCACATGCAGGGACAGCTTTATGCTCATTGAATTAACAAAAAGGTCAGAAAACAAAACAAAACATACGCAGTGTTCTTGAAGATGCTCCGTCCGGACTCTGCAGGTGTTCCGGGCTCTGCCAGCACAGCGGCCCGGGCGGAGTTCCAGGTCTCACCGGGAGGCAGCGTGGAGGTTCTGTTAAAAGAGCACTGTCAGAAAAGTGTTTCTGTGATATTTCAGTCAAGATGAGTGAGAGGAGCTGATGGAATAGTTACTTTCTTCCCCCCTTTGAGCCAGCATTTTTTTTCTGCTCTTATCGATACTGATTGTTTTTTTACCATATTGAGTCATTCGTGTTATGTGAATCTCAGATATTATGTTTAGTACAGTATGACAATATGTACATAGTCCAGAGATCACAAACAACACTTATTCCAGACAGCACATACAGTATTCCAAGCAGCACATATTTCTTGCAGCACATATTTCAGATAGCACATATTCCAGGCAGCACATATTCCAGGCAGCACATATTCCAGTCAGCACATATTCTAGACAGCACATATTCCAGGTAACACATATTCCAGATAACACAGGCAGCACATTTTCCAGTTCACACATATTCTAGACAGCACATATTCAAGTTTGCACGTATTCCAGGTCGCACATATTCCAGAGAGCACATATTCCAGACAGCACACATTCCAGACAGCACATATTCCAGGCAGCATATATTCCAGGCAGCACATATTCCAGGCAGCACATATTTTAAACAGTACATATTCCTCCAGACATCACATATTCCTTTTTTTTAAACCTGTGCTGTCAGAATGCTTGGCATACAATACGGAGTATTTGTATGCCATTGCATCTAGGAAAGAGTTAGTCTGCAAGTGAGCTCAACCTGCAATGCCACTCTTTAATCATTTTGTAATCATCAAGAACTGCTTGCAACAACTCTGTCCTGTGGATGACCTGTGGGATGACAAGAGCACAGCTTTTTATTGTACAGAACCACCACTAATCCCCTTCTTTGGAGATCCATCTTACCATGTTTGGTCTATAAACAACTGCGGTGTTGGGACGGTGTGGTTTGAGCAGCCACACCTGACCTGGGTCTGGGTAATTGGGAACCAGGATCAGAGTGGCTGCATACCTGTTGCTTGTTGGTTGGTCTAATGAGCAACAGGTAAAACCCCCATCCCCACACTGACACACACAGGATAGGAGCCCTTGTCATGACATGTGTCCATCAGCTCCTGGGCTTATTCCATCTAGCCCACTCTCTCCAATAAACTGTGTCTGAATCCCTGCTGTCTCTATCTCTGTGCCAGAGGTCCCGGAAAACGCCACTTGGGTGGCGTGTGGTAGGCGAAACTACCTCAACAACTTATCATTATTACTACTCAAAGAGGGGGGAATCACCACGGGTTAGACAAATAAACATAGTACCAAACAACATATACATGGAAAAACGTAAACATAGGATGACATGTATCGACAAAACATAGGAAAATTGGAACAGCAATTAGGCATGTAGCTTCTTCCTCTGATAGCTATCGGTTAATGAGGGAGAAAAGGTGAGGAATGTAATCAGGAGGGTGTTCGGGTTGTGTTCAAAGCCGGTGCTGGTGGGGTGTACACTAGGAGCCACTTGGAGAGGGCAGCTGGAACACGACAGGAACCAGGCAGATCCGTGATTGGGGCGTGGCTGAACTATGCAGGGTCCCTGTCGGGCTGCATGTGCCTTTGATGAGTCCGCCTGTGTGTGTGTGTGTGTGTGTGTGTGTGTGTGTGTGTGTGTGTGTGTGTGTGTGTGTGTGTGTGTGTGTGTGTGTGTGTGTGTGTGTGTGTGTGTGTGTGTGTGTGTGTGTGTGTGTGTGTGTGTGTGTGTGTGTGTGTGTGTGTGTGTGTGCGTGCATGTGCGTGTGTTGCGGGGGCGGGTGGGGTTGCGTGCGTGTGTGTGATGTGTCTACCAGCACATGGGATTTGTCCCAATTAGTTCTGGTGTTTGAGGTTGGAATTGTAGCCCTCCAAGCAGTGGAAAAGGCCCAACAGCCACCCCTGTCTCCTGCAGCCATATAGACGCTCGACAACTGCTGGAAAGCTCCGAGTACCATGCCCTGCAGCCACAGAAGACCCCCGTAAGCCGGGAGCCCGTGGAACAACATCCATGCATGGCACCGAGGAGTATAAACCAGTTCCAGAGAGCGCGAGGAGACCCAGCACCCCTGAACCGCACACATACAACCCACCCCCACGCACAGACCCGGAGGCGCAGTACCAGGGCTGCATACGAACAGACAGACCAACACCTTGCCAGAAGCGCTCGCCCCACAGGCGAGTTCGCAGGGCCTCCATATCCACAAACACCCCGAGGTTAGGCCCACCATAGCGCAACCGGCTATGTAGGCCCTCTACCACCCGGGGCGCCGGCTGCAGAGAAGCCACGCAGCAAGAGCGAGGCCAACAGCTGCCTCCCGCACCCCAACCCACACTCACGATGGCGAGCAGCCTCCAAGGGGCCAAGGAAAGCACCCGGTGGCACTCCGGGTCGCAGCAGGCCAGAAACCACCCGGCACCAGGCACTAGACAGACATCACGTATTCCAGAGTGTTTGTGGCAGAGGTGATGAAGCTGGTGTATAATATCATTTCACTGATCCTTACACACTATTGGCTCAAGCTGAGGAAGCTCTAACTCCATCATCACTTCTCTTCCTCTGCCAATGGAAAAATAAGCCTTTTTGTTTACCCTGCGTTTGAGAACAGCAAATACATTTCTCTTTTTTTCCGGAGATCAGTGTTCATTATTTTTCTCCTCTGCATCCTCCTTTCTTCCCGGGTCAGCGCATCCTCTGGAAAGGATTCCATCCTTCCGGGCTTTTGATCAATAATCAAATTGCACCTTCTGTTTCAGTAGCGATTGGTCAAAGCTAAATGGAGTTCATACTTGATCATATATTGATACGACTGCATTCGTTTATTTTCGCAGGGGATGGAGTGTGGAGAGATCAAGGGGTGCTGGCGGTGGAAAAGGAGTGATTTTTCCCATATTCAATTTGTTTTTACCTTTTTGCTTCTGCGGGCATTCAATACATAAACACAAAAATAAATATATAATCCCATGTGTCTTTCACAGTCTTAATTTTCACATCTTTTAAAGAAAATGTGAGCATATATTTTTAGTCTCCTGAAAAATAAATTCTTGTCATGGATTATGAGTAAAGTTAACATATATTGACAAAAAATACATGACATCATTGAATTATAGTCCAGGAAAATATGGTGGCTGTCAAAAAGTTACATTTAATTAATTTAAATTTCAATTTTTTTTGAGTTCTTTTTTTAAATTTGTTTCCTTTAAATTTTGGATTTTCTGTATTTTTTGTTAGGATTTCCATGCTTAAAAGAAAGTAAATGTTTTTTGGGGTTTTTTTGGTTGTTTTTTTTTTTCAAAATAGGGTTACTCACTGTTTGGATACTGATTCCACTATTGTTTTAAAAACTCTAAACCAATGATAGACAAAGTCTCCTTGTTCCCTAAAATACTACCTCATTTTCTATAGGATCGTGAAGGAATTCCAAGGTACAACAGTAAATCCTATACTCATAATTAGTATGTGATCATCTGTATAGTAGGGTATTTCAATACAATTCCTAGAGAATCTAGGACCTAGACAATGGCCGGTGAAATGGTTCCTCTGCGTTTGACCCATCCTGGCTTGTCCTTCCTCCGGGGGCACAGCCAGGAGCAGTGGGCAGCATTCGTGGACGCGCCCGGGGACCTGGGGATGAGTGTCCATCGCTGGTCAGACGGTGATGTGTGCATGTTTTTGGTGGGGGTCCTTACTGACGTGAGGTGGAGGAGACCCCATGTGAGAACGTGCAAACTCCACCGCAACCACCGTGCCAATTATGGAGTGGAACGTTACGGAACACCTTCCTCCAAAGCAGCGTAGTCATTGATTTCACGGAGACATCAGGTTTTAGTTCCCAGACTTGTGGCTCTTTCTTATTCTTCAACAGAAAAGGAGGCAGAGATTGTTTTTGTCGGAGCCCCTTCCTTCCCTTCGTCTCCACTCATGCAACACCGCCCCCCCCTACACCTCCACCTCCCGTGCTTCACCAGCACATGTCATTAGCACCGTTAGCCGCGGAGCTTCAAGCGAAAAATGGCAGCTGAGCACGCCTGTCACCACCTCATGCGAGGTGACTTTGCAGCGGCGGATGTACCCTGTGATGGTGGTGAGTCTTGTTAGCTGGCCTTTCTTCTTTCTTCTTCTGCCTCTCCTCCCACGGAGGCCTGTCAGAAGCCGCCCAGAGAGGGACAGTGGAAAGGGGAGAACGCTTGGCGGGAGGCTGGGTGTGCGGGTAATTTTCCATTCACACCCGCTTTAACAGAAGCATTAGTTGTTCTGGTGCTGAGGCTTCGAAGTTAAGGTCGAGTCAGGGTTCATTTAGACACAGGCCAAGATAGATTATCTCCAAAGCTGAATAAGTGCATTAATTACTGCAATCATTTTAAGTCGGTAAATAGCGCATAGTATTACTAGATTCTGAATGGCCAAGAGCGGCAATCACTAAATCATTAAAAGACAGTGGGTATTGCTCTCAAATAATTGGCCGCTCTCTGTTAAAAATGGCTATTAGGTTGCCCATAGAAGTGAGTAACAATTTCTCAGCCTGTTTTTACATCCCTTGGATCATCCTACCTACGTGTTAATGCTAACACTAGCTATCGGCCGCATCTTGTGGCACTCCATGAAAACTACAATGGAAGACTTGAAGAGATGAATGTGGAAATTCAATTTAATGTTAATAACAGCAAATAGGTCAGTCATATGTAGGGCAAAGTTGTTTTTGTAGATTAAATAGTTTTCTATTTTCTATATTTAACAGCTCACAATTTGTTTCTTGGCACAGTCACGTCACTGCCGACATCATTTTTAACTTTTTTTTAATGCCAATAGCATGTATTTGAATTTGGTTCCCGAGTATATATTTGGTCGTGTGTTTGAAAAAAAGACGTTTTGGGGCTAAGCTTAGTTAATTGGATTTGGAGAAGGTTCTGCTATGACTAAAACCTGCTGAAAAGTTTGAACCAAGACTTCCTCTGGTAAATCTCTGGAAGAAACACTTTGACCAGAAAACAGGCAATTTATTTTCTATATAAAGAAGGAAGATATTTTTAATTTAAGCGATGCCGGGGGTTAGTTCTTGTCGGTATGAACCTTTTATCTTCTGCTAGCCTCCAGGTTATGCTAGGATGATACAGGATTATGCTAATCTGCACAAATTGTATTTATTTATTTACTGGGTAAATTATCACAAATAATCTCAGGGACAAGCAACATAGAAGGTATTAAATTTGATCATCACTATAATTAATATACTCTATACTGTATATTGGTGGCTGTAAATCCACAGCAGCCTGCATTATATACAAAGACCCCAAAATATACCCAAAATACCCCAATTATTATGGATTGTATAGCAAATTATATAGTATACATTATATGTATAGAATATAGGACATAGTGCATAAGAGTCATACATGGTCATGCGTGCAAATAATCAGTGAGATTTGTAGAAATGTCGGTAGTTATCACATAGTTTGTTTTTGTGTGTCTGAAACATCTTTCATTTTTAACGTCAAAATAAAGCACTTCAAGTAACTCATACACCACATCCAAAATGCAGTCATTCAAGCACAGCTCCAAATGTCTCACGTCTCAGTCTTCCCAAGGGTGTCAAACACATTAACATGTGTTACACTACTTGTGTTCAGTCTTGAGAACCACTTGACCAACCCCTCTCCTTGTTGATCTGTCATTCTGAGAGAATGGAGAGCTGTTGGGAGGACACACATTTCCAGACACAACATTCACAAAACCACGGCTTTCTGGTTGTGACCAGAAGAGATGTGTGGAATAGACCCTAGGAAGATGCCGATAGTATAGTCCTTAATAAGAGAAGCCTACTGTAAGGCACAAAGCTAAAGTCACCATCCACACTTATCAGATGAAAGGCATCTCCTCCAATCCTTTCTCAGAGGGGTCGCTGTAGCTGAAAATGAGAAAATGGGGGTTAGCATTGTCCTTAAACAAGTATGAGATGTTACCAAGTTTTCTGCTTTCCCCTGTACAGAGTTTCAATGTGCTGTTTAACCAACAGATAGCTCTTAGCAACTCCGCCTAGTGATGTAAGACTCGTGAAAGATTTGCTCGTAGAGCAAAAGAGTTTGCGGAGCTGAAAAGGCTCTTTTGACTCCTCTAACAATAACTGAATCAAATGAACAAAAAGTCAGAAAATGGAACAAATCTTTTTACTGAATGACTCGTAAAGAGGTGAATCTTCACAAAGAGCCAAACTTTTCATCACTACCTCCCACTACCGAAGTTCACTAAAAAGATCATAATCTGTTCACTCTATTATTAGATTGTGATCCTGCCAGCAAACTCTACAAATCTTTACAAACCCTTGTTGAGCATTGAGCAGTTCTAACCCTTAAACTTGAAAGTCTCTAGTCTGTTATTTAGATTAATGGTAACATCCCTAATCTTCAGGGAATAAGCAAAGTTCACTGGAGCGCTTCAATAAGGAACAACCTCTGGCAATTTTATATAAAAAAAAATAATTGCCTGGCACTTCAAGTTCATGCATATTGCATATATAATGCACAAGGTTGGTGTGAAGCTCTTTACAATTTTACACATACCTATTTGTATTATCCGTATAAAATGAAATTTTAAAACTAATAATAATTAATATTGAAGATAAAATAAGAAAAAAAATGTTTGAGATTGATCTCTTTCTGTGAAGAAGTTTCATCAAAAATACATAAATAAATACATCATATTTTACATGTTATTATGTGAGCCTGTTAATTAAGGGACGTATGCTTGGCATTAACATCCAACGCTGTCGAGCTAAAGATGGTCCTTTACTTCCATTCCAAGTTCATCTCTCCCAGCTACAGCAAATGAATTATTCATTATTTAAAATAGGGCAATTTACATAGAACAAAAAGGAAGTGTCAGGAACAGGCTTGAGGAACAGTTCAAGCGTCGATACTGTTTGTTAATAAAATGTTGTGGGGTTTTTTCTGCTTCCATTGTAGTGGCAGATATTTTTTTTAATATTCATTATCCTGTTTCCCGCATTGTTACATATGTTGGTTTTTGGGGACTGGCCTTCATAGGCCGGCAGTGTGCAAGACCCAGTAAAATAAATAAATAAATAACTCCTCTTTTGCACTTTCTATTTTGGTCGATTCTCAGGCCAAAGAGGAGATGGCTCTATCTGCTGCCTGTCAGAGGGCAGCCGGGATAACAAGCCTGGGGAGGGGAAGCCTGAACCAAGGGCCGTCAGGGCCAAGGAAATAGACCACTTGTTCCCCCTCACAGAGACTGGCCTACCGTTTTTTGAAGTGATCTAATGTGAGGGGTTTTTTTTAAGGGTGACTTGTCTAGTCTTTATATTTGCCCTTTTCAATTCTTTAAATATTTGCTTTCAAGCTTGAATTTACCAGTTGGACCCTTTGAAAATTTGAGTTAGTAGGTGATGTTTCGACCGAAGTGATGGTAGTTGTTGGTGTGCTTCTTCCTCTGCCTACCTACCAATCTACCTACCAATCTACAGTATTTCCTCAAATAGTGACCAGGGCCGTTATTTACCTCAACTGGAGAGGGTACCAAGCCTTTATTGAAAGCAGGCCTACATATGGGGCAGGCTTTTATATCTAATTCACTCTGTTTAATAAGTATATTTGATCATATTTTGGTATGAATTTTGAATAAAACTTCTGTCTGGGTGCACTTGTGTTGGTAGCCGACGGGGGAATTCATTTTCTGAGTTTCCCTTGAACGCACCACTTCCTGCATAGAGCACTGGAGAGCAAGAGCGCTCAGAGTGGGGCATTCTCCCGAAGAAGCGATCTGCAATCACCTCTGCAGCAGCAGGAAACTGAATAAATTAAATACATCTACAATGAAAACACAGTTTTATTTGCTTTGTTTGGAGAAAGGATCGCTCTGATGGAGCTGTGGAGCTGTTCCAGTGTGGAGCGCCGCAGCTTCGTTTAGTTTTTCTCCCTGTCTTTATTTCAGGCAGGCTTTTATTTGTTTGTCGACCATGCCCCTGGCATTTAGTAGACCTACCGACATATCCACCAATCACCCACACACCTACCCACTGGACCTACCTGCCTACCCACCTGGGTAACTGGTGGGTGATGGCCTACCATCCTACCTACCTACCTACCTATCATCCTGTCTTTCAACTTATGTACTATCTATCTACCTACCTACCTATAATAGAAAGCACTCAACTGTGTTATTGTATTTGTACATTTGAGAGCAAATGTATCAGTGAGTCCGTGGCCGCTCATGAATCATTTATGATGGGATGGGAGACCTTTGTTGTGTTTATTTAATAAATGCCAAAATATTTTGTCCATGATTTCAGCCATTTTGTGCTCAAGTGGGACCTTGTACCCCTGTAAGCTGTGTTTCTCTGGTCAGATTTACAGTATGTTCTTGAAATAGCTGGCAATTGTGGAGAAATCTGTAAACAGCTCGGTTGCTTGTGCTTGTCCTTATTTTAGCCTTATCTTGCAGCATCCGTTTCATCTGTATCGTGCACAAACTGCAAAGGGCCACAGGGCCCCGTGCTTTGTATTCCCATGACAAGCAAAGTTCAGGATAATGACATCCTTATCGGATGAGACAGAGTTGGCAAGTTTTAGGAAAACCTGTGAGACAATTGGTAATTTTAGTGTTTTTCATGGCTTTTACCAAAGCACTGGATAGAGTGTAGTTTATCAGCTAGATGACCTTCACAGACCAAGATAAGGTTTTGCTATAACAAGATGTCTTAGCATTCTGAGCTGTGCACAATACAGTATAATGATGCAAATGCAATTATTTTTTGGTTCCTAAGTGTAAGGATTCAGTGAATGATTGAATGGTTGAATGGTTTTCTTTTCACTAGCGCATTCTATGTATGTGAGGGATATGCAGTATACGCAGGGATATGCAGCATACGATATCCGCAACAACTTCTGACGTAACACTTCTGACATGGGTTGAACATAAACATGATCTGTTGCTTGGCGGCCAGTCTCTCCTGTAGTTGTGTCTCCATTGAGGAGAACGCATCCTTCAGCTCTCTCTCTGCACCTCAGAAGTTTGTTTCTCGGAAGGGCTGCCTCTACGGGCGATGAATCGCCTCAATGCTCGGAGGAAGGCGTCTGTGTTGACGGTTTTCAGCAGAGCTAAGCGGACACATTGAGTGGTGAGACATTTAAATATGACTCCCCAACATTTCTCACTGCGCCTCCCGAACTTGATGACGTACTGCCTGAAGCAGTTCCCTTCCGTCAACAAAAACCCTGAGAAAGCCTGAGGAGCTGTGGATGGGCAGGAGGTAGGTCCGCCATCATTGGAACCACAAGCTTTCCTCTCCACTTACTGCATTCAAGACAAGTCCTCTGGTAATGTTTGATGGCCTGTCTCCCATGCAGGACCCAGTGCCCGATCTTAGCCAAGACCCTACCGTCACCCCGTGAAAGAGCTGCTGGGTGGCTTTGACCAGGTCTGCCCAGCTGTTGAGCTAGGTGATATCTGATGTTTAAGGTGCCAGACTCACCTGTCGAGGCCACAGAAGATTTGTGCTTGAGGTCAGCAACATCTTCTGGCTGTGTGGAGGTGGGAAGTGATGGCCATTTGTTAGATGGACCATGGAGGAACGATAGTCCTTGGTCCTTGCCGCCAGTTCAGCCAAGGTTTTGCCGCAGGTGAGTTCGTCGACTGGATTGTTGGCCGTGTCCAACACCTTGAACCTGTCCGAGACCTTGAACCTGCAGGACTCGGATGTCAACCAGGTTAAGACTGTGATGGAGTCAGTCCAGGGAAAGCTCTGGGTAATGCGTAGGGTGAGCTCCACCTTTCCTGTGCGACATCTGGGCTCCTATCAATGCTGCACAGAGCTCTAATCGTGGCATCAACTCCTGGCGCTTTGGGGCCACCCTAGACCTTGCCATAATGAATGAAGCGTGGACTGTGTCATCACTCTTCGTTGTGAGGTAAGCTACTGAATCGTATGCCTGTTTGGAGGCATCACAGAAGATGTGCAGAAGGTAGTCTGTGGCTTCAGTTGCTTCTTCCAGTGGTGTGTAGGTTCTTGGTAGAGAGGTGCTTGCCAGCTCTAGATTTCCCTCTCCCAGCTGGACCAGGCCTTGAGGATGTCAGAAGGGAGGTTTGGGTCATCCCAGCTCCACTTCTTCATTCACAGTTTTTAGACCAGAACCTTGGCCCGCATCGTGTTGTGAATGATGACCCCAAGAGGATCATATTGGCTGGCTATTCCGTTGTATACATTGCGCATAGTGGGAAACTCACTCTACATTGGCTTGGGCTTGTAGCCAAGTTGATCAGTTGGGCAATGTCTCTGTAGGCCCAGAGCCGGCTCCTGAGGGTTGTTGCAAACTTTGCTTGAATTGCCTTGTTTAAATGTGCTATACAAATAAACTTGCCTTTCCTTGCCTCCGCTAGCCATAGCTCTTTGCTCTCTGATCTGGCAGCAGAAAGCAGGTTGGAGGCAACAGATGGGAAGTTACTGTCCCACTGCTGGATCTCAAATCCTCCCTAGGCTAGACACTTTGGCATCTTTCTATGAGGAGCTTGGAAAACTCGGGTGTCGAAAGGCCTTGGAGACAGTTGTCCATGTAGAAAGTGGCACAGCTCGGGCTGCTTGTTTTACCATATGGCATACCTGCCATTGGTAGATGTCAAGTTGCTTTTCTCTTTGCAGGTTTCTCCAGTCGAACCTCAGCAATGCAGTTTCCATTGATGGAAACAGCATACTGCTGGAATCGCAGGAGGACCCCGATAAGCAATGGTCCAGGGGTTAGACCCTAGGAGGAGTTGGTCATTGAGGGAGAGACTACAGTAAGCAAAGGTCAATCAAAGACCAGACGATCCTTTCCATTGTTATGGACGAGCTGATGGGGAATAAACCATGCCTCGCTGGACTCCACCTCTCCAGCACCGAGCTTAATAACACGGCCTCCATCGATGAGCCTTTGGATCTCAACTTTGTAGACTTTAGCCTTAGCAGGGTTTTTTTACCAGTCATCTCTCTGAGCTGCCAAGCATTGGCATAACTGCTTCCGCAGCGGCTTTCAGCAGTGGCTCATCATTGGCGCGGAGCAGAGGGGTGGCATACCAGAGTGTGCCTTCACCCTCTCCGTACATGCGTGCTTCCAGGATGCTCACAGCCTCTTCGTTCAGATGGGATTGTACTGCCGGCCTTTCACTTTGAAATGAGAGCACGAGCTGCCAGAGACGTTTGACATGTTGGTAGAGGTTGTCTGGCGCCGACGTGCGACGTGAAGTAGCATGAAGTAGCATGAGATGCGACACCATCTGGACCCCGGAGTGCCCAGCTGAGTTTTATGTGAACAGCAATGGGTCCACCTCTCAGTCAGAACCTGACGGTGTATTTGGCTGTGATCAGGTGGATGTAATCTGAACCAATTAGCAGCAGCAGATGCACCTTCTGCAGTTGGAGGCCCCTCAAGTGGTAATAGGGTTTCTGAAATGCTATCATGGGGTAAAATTGCTCTGACAGGGCTAGCCAACCCTCTGTGAGGGCACCCTTAACCGGGTTCTGGTCTGAAGGCTGCGTCAGGAAGGCCACATAAAAGTCGACCAACGTGAGCCACGTCTTAGTGGATCGTCTACAGAGCGAGGGACTCGGCTTCACCTTTTAGTTCCAGGTGTTGAACGGCAGCTGGCATTATTATCGTGCGTTCAGTCCCATTGTCCAGGATTGCATTGTGCAACGACTTGCTCCCATGGCTAATGATGATTGGCACCACCTTGAGGTACACTCTCCCTACTTCACGCAATCATGAGGTAGCCGTGGGGACCCGACTTGGTGATGGCATGGAGAACCATGAGGATTAACTTCCTGGCATTCAGTGCATGCTTGCTTCAGGCCGGACAATGTCTGGACACTGTGATAGGTGTTGATCGACATTCTTACAGAAGAGACATGTCCTCTTGAAATTCTGCTGCCTGGCCTCCGACCAAAAAGTCTCTGAAGGCTGACTACTGTTAGATCTAGGTTTGTCTGAGCCATGATAAACTGAGACTGGTTGCGAGGAAGGCAGGACTTGCCTAGCTCTCTTGGGGTGCTGTGGCACTTCAATCCGATGACTCTGTGCCATTTTCACGACAGTGTTTGAGCTTCAGCCTTTACCCTGAGCCAGTCAGAGAGGTCTTGAAGGTTGTAGGGGTTTTAGCTCTTTGTATTTAGGCGGCCATGAGCCTGTAGCGGCTGCAGCAAGGCTCAACAGCTCAATGTGCCTAACAGCTCAAAAAGAGCAGTTGGGGGGTTAGGTGTCTTGGTCAAGGACACTTCAGCACAGTACCAGGGAGGGCCAGGGATCGAACCAGCAACCTTCCGATCACTTGATGACCCGACTACCTCTTGAGCTATGGCCTCCCAGGCTATTAGCCTGGCTTTATCAAGAACTCAGTGCTCCATAAGTACACAGTACTTGTAATGTTTAGAAAGTTCAGTGTGGGTACTAAGTAGGTGGTCCAGCGCCATGTTCAGGCTAGTGAACTCTTTGTACCTTAGTACATACTCAACTAATTTATCCAGCATTTGGAAGATTTAAAGTGATTGAGAATTTACAGTGGCCTATCCTCTGCATGGCCACCCCCAGTCTCGTACATAGGGAAAGACCTGTTGGCAGATGGCCTGATGATGAAGAAAGCCGTTTTCCTTTTCCCAAATCCCAGGTGACAGAATGTTCTGTACACAATGAGACAGGCCTTAGGACTTGGGCTGAAAACTGTAAACTGACTATACAGAACATTTGTTTTATTTTTTTTAATTTGTTTTATAGAACATTATTTTATTATTAAAAGCATTATTTAGATCTTGTCTAGTGGTTGTTAACTGATAAAAGGACAGCTCATGTAGCACACAACTTAATCTGTTCTGCTTCTGGATTGATTCCCAATTGCCCTCTCTGAGAAAGTCATTTCCGTTATGCTAATCAATCAAAACGCCACAATTCTTTCTGCTAAAATGTCAAATCGTTCGTCATCGTGTCTGGTTTTCAATACCATTGACATCCTAATGCTCTGTGGGAGGTTTGGTCTTGTAACATTGTAGCCTGCACATCAAGATGTCTTTGTCTCTTCACTTTTATTTATTTTTCTCTCAAAGGCTTTATCTATTTATTTATAATTGGACTGCCATAGCCATAATTAAAGTGGTAATCCATAAAAGCATCTCTGTTGGGGATTACATTACATATCCCAACATTCTATTCAAAACAGTTTTTTGTTGCGTCTCGTCATTCATCTTTGTTGTATTTTATTTTATCTGTTCATCTGAGGATGCTGTTCTTATTTGTTAATATGCATCCATATCAACCACTACAGCAGTTTATCAAATTCACCTGCCTGTCATTTTTGCAGAGAAAGGAGTCAGACCCCGGCACCAACAATAAGAATAGCTCACAGAAAAGCACATAAATCAAAATCCATAGAATGGCTGTTTCTTATCAAGTCCCAGCTTAAAAAAGCATCAAATACAGGATTTATTTTAACATAATAACCTGATGGATTTCCACTTTAAGTGTTACCTATGTTAGAGGCTGTCAGTGTGGCGTTTATCTGTATCCACCTCACACACCCTGGGAGTGGATGGAGAAGCTCTCTCTGTCTCTCTCTCTCTCTCTTTAGAATGACACTCATCTTCTGCGAGTAGCGTTCTGGAGGGCTCTTTGCATCCCCACACCTCACTCCATCTGACTCCATGACGGCTGTTTTGCTTCTCAAATGACTTAAGATGCGCCTGCAATGCATTTCTGAGATAGCTTTCAATAAGGACTGCTAAAGTGGCGGCCGTGAATAACTTACCTTCCCGCTAGACTAATCCTGTTCTTTTAGAAAAAAAATAAAAAAGGCTGTGTCCTTGGAATACATTACTCTTAATCCTTTACCAAACCAAGTTTAATATTGTATCCTTCATCTTGAAACGCAGATGTGCTTGCACACATTAAGGAGAAAGTGAAACCTACGTAATGGGGGCTTTAGGATGCGTGGAGGTGGTTATAAAGTGAAATAGCCTGTTTATGTTATGGAGAAGGAAATATGTGATCGTTACCTCCTTTCTAAATGATCCGGAGAAAAGCCTCGATCAAAGCTTCTCAGATACTGCACCTCCTTCTGTGTATTTATAAACCACATTTTTATTTTCAGTCTGTATTGGGGAGGTAGAGCAACGGCTGCTGCAAAGTAAACATTCATATTTTGACCCTCAAGGACTTTTTCAAGAATTAGCCGCAAGCTTTCTAATTTAAGTCTACTTTGTACAAAATTAGCAACAAAACGGTCTGTGAGGTATCTTTTTATTTTTTGTTGCTAAATAGTGATATTCTAAGAATATTTACTATATGGGACCATGACAACATTGTGACAGTGAAATCAAACTTTCATCTTCCTTCCATTATCTTAAAAAGGAGCAGTAGGCATACTAGACACATTCAATAAAACAAACAAAATAAAATATATATAGATAAAGAACTTGAATGTGGGAAAGAGAGAAAGAAAGAGAGAGGAGTATGGGACAGACACTTTGTGCTTTGGTGGGCGGCAGCAGGTGGAGGCTTAGCGAATGTTGGTTCAGCCCGGTGGACGGGCTCTATTGACCCCTTTCCACTGGGCTGCGCAGACCTTCTCACGCGGTCACCAGACACTCCTCCACAGCCACTTTAGCGCTTACCGTCGGTGATGGTTCCTGACATGCAACACTAGTAGTTGTTCTCATTATTGTCCGACCGAAACAATCTTTTAAGGAAAGCAGGAGGAGAGAGAAAGGCATGGACCATGGCGCTCCAGTGGACCAATGGAAGCGCGGCGAGTGTCTAACAATAGACTCGAGGGGAGAGGTTTAGAAAGGGTTTGTCCTATGAGTGACAATACCAAGCAGAGGTCAAACACTATAACGCTGATGAAGATAATAACCCTTACTAGGTAGTAATAACCAGATGCATTTGTCAACTACCAATGTTGTTACGTTTTTCATGAATGATTTAAAACAAAGAGATGTGGTTTGGATCTGTAACATAATTATAAGCCTGTTATTGTACCTTGTCGTTTGAATAAGCAATAGAATCTAACTCCATCTCTCTCTTTAACATCCTTTCTTGATCTTTCTTGCTCAGTGCCCTTCTCTCTTCTCTCCATCCCTTTATACTACTTCACTCCCGACAGTCTATATCCCCCCTGTAAGTCCATACCTCTACATGTCTCTGTACATTCCTCTTCATGTCTCGTTTTTTTAGGATTTCACTGGGTGGATTCACTCTGTATCCCTGAAGTAATCCCCTATTTCTGCCACCTGATTTATGACAAAGCACACCTCTTTAAGTCATCCCCCCATAACCACTTCCCTGATCTTCCAGGGGCTGATAGCCCCTCATAAAGAAAGGCGGACTCCTCATGGCTGTGTTTTCTCTTTCCCCATGGTATGTCACACTCATGACTATTTGAGTTTCTGGTCTAAACTCTCTATTTGGACCCAACCGGTGGCCTTTAACATAGCGGAGTAGGAACCTATGATACGACCAAGGAATAACAACGCTGATGAGGCTATTGCGGTTTTTTTAACCACTGTCTTTTCGGTTAGTTCTTTGTTTTTTTCTAGTTGGATTTATTCTTCTGTGATTCAGCAGAAAAAAGCCAAACCCTTGAAGACATCCTTCACTCGCTGGGTGGTCCAGTAAAGAAGCCAGCGGCAAGGCCCTTAATATTAATTTCTCTGCTGCGGCCCATTTTGACAATGGGCCGCAATTGACAATAATAATAAAGTGATCCTTGTGGACTTACTAGCATGTACCTTTCCAGAATCATATTTGGATAAAAACTAGGGTTTGTTTGTGGATGAAAACCATTTACTCACTTATAGTATTATTACTCTAATGATGATTGGTCATTTGTGAACTGTGATTGAGGCTCTAGTTGGCATTTGTCAAGTTAATAGTTCATGCAAGGTCCCTTTTCAGTGGAAACAATCAAAACCCTGTCATAATGCCATGTACTGTAATTGTAGCAGCTTCCCCACAATCAAAATGGCTGCTGTTGCTTATTGTTCCCGGTAAATGTAGAAAATGATCTGAAACACAACATTGGCAGAACCTACGAACACAGTTACGTCTCGTTTGAACCGGCATGTCACAAACACCTCATGGTTGAAGTTTCATCCAAATCGATCCACATATGGAGCAGAAATTTGTGAAAAACCAAATTTGATGGATATCACAGATGCGGTCAAATGGATTTCATGCCGCAATATGTCCAACCCGGCTAAAACTATCTGGAACACAGTAATGGCATAGGCTATGAACACGGTTAAGGTGTGATTTAAACCGTTAAGTCACAAACATCTTGTGGTTTATATTTCATCCAAGTCGATCCACATACGGAGCAGATATTATAGAAAAACCAAACAACTTTGATCCCAAATATTCAGCTGGTGTTGCTTGACTGATTTACAGTAAGACACTTAATGATGCCATCATACTATTTTCTATAAATGTAAAGATTTTGATTGACCATGTCCATTGCCACCGTGTTCAGTGTACACTGTAGTCGCTCTGTAGTGTTTAGACATGGGATTATGTATATATTTCTGTAGCTTTTTACCTGGTAGATGTCTGTTGATCAGTTTGATTGATATTTTATCTCCGTAGTCCCCGTTACTGTGCCGGATTCACGAAAAATACGAAAAAGAGTAATCCACAAAAACTCGTGACCATGTCGAGTAGAATCCACTGAAATGTGCGACTGAGTGATGTGTTCAAAATCCAGCGAGGCATCGGAAAAATAGAAGCCATAAAATGGTAATATACTCAGAAAAACCACAACGTTTTCCGTATTTCATGATTGGGCTGGGCGATAAAATGATATTGATCATTTTCACAATAAAATCTTGCATGACAACGATGATGAATTTATGAGAAATTTTTTTGATACAGTTCAATACAAAGTCCGTTTTCCTCTACCTACAAAGACACAACACAAACAGCCAATCGTACAGCAGAGAAACAAACACATGACACGAACAGCCAATCATACAGCAGGAGTGCCGGTGCTTCTTCCAGTCGGTAACTGATGCGGCAGGTCTTCCTCACACAACAACTAGAACTTGAACTCACCCTCCTCCCAACCCGAGCCCAGAGCGGCTCCCTCAATAGGAGAGCAATTATAGAAAGAATCAGCGATTTTCAGTGACCTCTGGTCTGACAGGGTCAGAAAGAGTCCCTCAGTCCTCTCCAAACATCCCTGCATATTTCCACCCCTGCTACATTTTACGGAATCCGGAGAACTGTAATACGTATATAACACAACTAAACTGGACCCTGTGTATTACTGCCTGCAGCTTAATTTATTATTATTATTGTTTTCATGAATAACTGAAGACTAAAGGCAGGATCCCGAAGCCGATAAAGCAGATAAAAGCTAATCGCTCGGTCTAAGTGGCAATATTAGCTGTGGGTATAAAATATAAATTGACTGTAGATATACTGTGCAGGATGAATAAATATATACAGTGTATACACAATAATATGGGCATGGATAACAATGGATGAGTGGATATAAATCAAATTATGACAGTAATGTATTTCAACAAAGAGGAGCGAGTTTAGATAGAAGGTTCAAATATCCAGTCTTGTTTAAAATATCCATAACCGGCAAAATCTACTTTCTACTGTTTGGTGTAATCAGTCACATGGGTATTACATGTAGGATGAAGTGTACTCTGTGTTATTTCTGAAAAAAGTTGTAGCCAGGCAATTCTCAAAAATGAAGTTAGAAATTATAAATGTCATACGAGTAGTTGCAATAGTTGCTGCTACTATCACTCACACCACAATAGAAGTGTTGACGTCCATGACCTTCCTGCGAACTGAGCGACTGGGTGTTTTATGGACTTGTTGAAAGTGTACTGCTATATTATTCTTCCCAGCAAAGTACAAGTTTAGCCCCATGTGTCCAGCACTGACACTCTACCGAGGAGCCGTTTGATTTATTCCTCCAAAAAAGCCGACGTCTCCGTGAGCTTCCACGGGCAGGCTGAATGAAGTGACAAAGGGAACAAATTCAATACACTCTCCACCACCAGTGCATGCTAATGAGAAGCAGGTATTTTCTAATTTCCTACATGTCTGATTCAAATAAATAAATTGTGCATTTTTGTTTCCCCGGCTCCTCTAGATGTTAACGAATGTGAGAGGAGCCCCTGCAAGAACGCGGGCATCTGCACAGATCTGGTTGCCAACTACTCCTGCGAATGCCCGGGGGAGTACATGGGCAGGAACTGCCAGTATAGTAAGTGCTCTGGCCTCTTTTTTTAATCGCTTTTATTGAAAGTTTTTCAAACGTTTTTGCTCTCTTTTATCTTCTGTACATGCAATATGATGGGACATGCATTCCAGCCATGTTGAATATTGATTCGCTTGCTAACCCATGTTATCACGAGGGAATTAGGGAGGGGTTCAGGTTTGGTTTCTTCAACAAAGGTTGAACAACGGCCTGCTTAGAAAAGCTGGAGACACATACTGATAAAAGAGAGTGGTTTATAATTGTGACCAAACATGGACCGATACGTTTTAAAATCTTTAAGAACAAAGACGTTGGTAAGACGTCTGGTGGGCTAGAGGAGCGTTCCATTTTTCCTAACAAGGCTGTTCTATTATTTAAAGAAACATCCAAGATGGATGGGTAAAAGAACCACCAAGTATTTAAGTAAGTTATTGCAGTCACTGTTAGAGAAAATTGGTCAATTTTAAGTGCCCAGAGAGTCAATAGTTTATTGTATCAGGCGGAGAAGCGGTTGCCTGTGACAATGATCATTATTGAGAAATAACTGATCACTGATTGCCACTGTTGACCAATCAGAATCGAGTATTCCACAGAGCCATGTAATAACAATGGAATATGAAGAGGACGGTGATGGTCTTGCAGTTGGAAAACTACATATAAGAGAGGTAATGTAAGTGGGTGCCTGCTAACTTATTCAAATTGAAAGCTTGAAAATTTGAATTTTGGAGGGTTTAAATACACTTCAAAGCGAATACGTGTCAGTCCTTGCCCATTAAATGGTAAATGATATTTTTGCAAGAGACCGAGGTTGGATGTTGGATTGTGGTACCTTGGGACCCCCTTGGACTCCAAATTCCTCATGGATGAATCACTTTCCGTCTGTTATTTCTTCCAGTTTCCCTCTATTTGTATTCACAGACTCATTGGCGTTGGGCGTTTCTATCAACGCACTCCCATTGCGCTTTATTCCTTGCTTGAAACCCAGGTGTATTCCAAGGTAACGGTTATTCTTCTGCTTGAAAAAACAAATTCAAAAGACTTCATGGGCCTATCTGCTTTTTCATCAGATTAGTGGATCCTGCCATCTTTTCTCTCTCCCCTTTTAACTTTCCCTCTGTCCTGCGGCTCTGTGAAACCGTACCGCGCCTTGGCTTGTGGAGATTTGACTGTATGACTAAAGAAGAACCAGCCTGTCTCCCCGTCGCCAGACAGATTTCAAAGAGGCGAGACCGTGCTCATACTTCAGCCCGCAAAGAAAGCTTCCAAAGATGGCTTCCATAATGGCGAGCGATAGGTCAAAGTAGGGTTAAAGGTAACACCATTAAACATAATCAAAATGCAACAAAGCGAGCAAACATTTAAGAGGTGGGGAAGGCCGCTATCTGCTAGCCTGCACTCGGTTATTTTTTGAAACCCCTCGGCTGTCTAAAGAAAAGACAGGGACAGAGAGAGAGCGAGAGAGAGGGAGACAGAGAGAGAGAGAGCTGTTCACTGTCGCTGACTTTAAAAGTGCCTTTCTCTTTATGAGACACAGGAAAGCTCAAAGGCCTTTTCTTCCTTTTGTTTGTTGTGTTAAAGTGGGAGGTTGTGCGTTCCCACCCAGGGAACATGACAGGCTTATTATTGGTATACAGACATAATTAAAAACCCTGCCCCTCAAGCCCCGCTTCATACTTCGGGTCATGGTAGGGGTACTGTTTCTGCTCCTGGAAATAAAATGTCACCATGAAACTTGTGTGCCACCACGCCGATGTGCCTCTGAAAAGGCTCAAAATAGATGTTTGACCCGTCAATTACTGGTGCCATCACTGGTTGAATAGACAATTTCCCCATGTCCAAAAGCTAAATAGTTGTTTGTTTGTTGTGATGTAATAGTGATGAAAAGTTATTTTTTGGAGATGTGGCTCTTTACGAGTGACTCAGTGAAATGACTCAGTGAAAATATTAGTTCAATTTTTTTGACTATGTTTGTTTGATTCAGTTGATATAATGAGTCAGAAAAGTCGCTTTTGCTCTGTGTTGTGAATGGAATTCTTCCAAGAATCATTTCATTCTTCTTTCATTCTCTGTGAACGATTTGTTGGCAAGTTCTGCATCACTAGCCATGTTCATTGTTAAACCCAGCAAGCAATATTAGGCAATGAACACATGCCACTAAACAAGCTGCAAGTTGTTCATAGTGGGTTTTTGATTTGAAAGGACTTTTTTGTTTCTATTTTATGTGGAAAAATCTAAGCCAGATTCAGACAAGAATGTCAATACCAATTTCATCCTTGTGTGTCCAGTTCAGAGATATTGACAGGTTGCACGCTCTGTTAGCTCGATGCAAGGCTGCAGGGCGAGACGACTAGCCTAGCTCCTGTGAAATTAGGGAAATACACCTTCCAGAATCGCAAAGCGGAGTTGTTTAAGCAACACATCTTGAATCTCTACGACTATGACTATATGACTATATGACTATGACAATTTTGCAGCTACATCCAGAGCTACTTTTGACTATTCATCCACTGGACAAAGTGATTATCACTGAAATGTTAATGTGTTGGTGCTGTAGGGTTTCCAGTTTAGTCAACAGAGTTTTGTTGACGGTTATTTAATGAGGCGTAAAAGTCCGTATCTGGCGACCCCCAAAATCACTTGTTTCAAGGTCGTTGTAATTACATAATGTATTCTATTCTGAGCACTCGACAAGACTTGGAAACCGTTTATGTATATTTTATGTGTAAATATTAATGCTATCAATCAAAATTTTAAAATGCAATTCATCGCATTACTGTCCATAGTTAATCGCGATTAATCGCACATTTTCTTATCTGTTCAAAATGTACCTTAAAGGGATATTTTTCAAGTGCATAGCTTGCTTATTGCAAATGCATGTTTATTGGAAATCAATGAACAACCCAAAACAATGACAAATATTGTCCAGAAACCCTAAAAGGTACTGCATTTAGCATGAAAGAATATGCTCAAATCTTACCATGGCAAAGTCAAGCCCAACAGGCAACACCAGATGGGCATATTGACCTGCAGCGACGCTGGTGGCAGCCTCTCCAGTAGCTCTGTCTGTGAAGTGTGTTCTGTTACTCTTTTTTCAACTTTTTTTTTCACCTTTAACTTTTTCTACTGCACATGTTGTGTACATTTATGTTTATCCTATTGTAACACCTGTCCCATGTAGCTATGTAATATTAGGTGAATCTGCTCAGTGTAGTAGTACAATGGGCAGAGCCCTGGCTACAGTTTCAAATTTAATGGCACTATTACCTGTACTTATACATCATTATGATTCTTACAGCCCTCTTTTCCCTTATTCTAAAACTAAAGTAACTGGCGCTGCCTCCACTTACCTTAAGGAAGTATAATAAAAGAATATGCCTCCTGTTCAATTTTTAGCCTATGTATTAACTTTATACGTCCGTTTATAAAGTTAATATCCAAACTTGAATTTACATATGAGCAACCAGGACACTACAAGTTTACGTCAAATGCAATAAAAACAATTTTTTGTTCACTAGTCCAGGTACCAAAGAAATATTAATGTCAGTCACTTATGAATTAAAGGCACATAGAAATAATTTCCACCACTAATAAAACAAAACAATTATTAGTTCCCATCAATAACTTCTTTTAGGTCTCAATTTCTATTGGTCTAAAAACTCAAGCCCATAGCATCTTTAAACCGTGACCATAACTATTATACTGTGGACCCACACCCACACACACTCACTGCAATATGCACATAAGCCAAAATAATAACAAAACCCCTGTTGCCGGCCTGAGTGGTGCGTTTATCAAGCCCATACACTATTTCATGGCGATACAGGAATAGCTTGTCTTAGCCAATGGTTTCAAATGCAAAACTAACGGTATGAAAGCAAAGCAATGGCTATCTGGGATTAGCAATATCGGTAGTTTTCTTTTTTACACTATAATAATAAGTCACAGTGTAGAAAACAATACACAAAGTCGTACTTACCTCTTGTCGATCCAAAAAGTCCAAGCCGTAGGATAACTGGTTGTCAGCCGCTAAGTTCTAAACTGTATAGCTCTTGTACGCATGTTCCCGTTCACTTGACGGTGATTATTTGCTTCTCCTCTCTCCGACGCCCGGGACGTTTTTTGATCAAGCCCCACCCGTCTACCTGAGAGTGGAATTTGGATTGGTTGTTCATTTTAGGACAAGCCAAACAGAGTAAGGGAAACCAAGATTGACATATTAATGCTGTCAATTTTAGGTCGCCAGGCAACAAAGCGTTTTCTTTTTAATATGACCTCCAGCCTTTGACCTTTTAAACTGTGAAAGATTATAACGCTTATATTTTATACATTTAATCCATCCATATATATTTTTTAACCATATTTATGGTTATGGACAACCCCTGTCACTCCGAACGATGGCGCACGGCAGCAATATTTACCCCACACCAGAGGAACAGGGGACCAGAGCTGGTGCTAAGCTTAAGGCCAAGCTAACGGCAAAGCGGTGGAGGTACACGCTTTATATACCGTCGGCAGTGAAGGGGAACGTGAACTCGCTGGCCGGACAAGGCCGAGGAGCCGGCTGCCCTGGTGAGGAACCAGAATGCCCACAGGGAGTGTCGTTTCACTGTTTCACGGAAACGTAGCTAACCGGTAACACTTTCCAGCATTAATGCCATTGTGCTCTGCATACTGTTACCGTGGGGGATAGAATGGATACCAATGCTGTTGTGGTGTTTTTATGTTTACGACTTTTCATCAGTGTGTTCATTCATTTATATGCGTATTTTGCTCCAAAGAAAAAATACAATGAAACATTTATTTCAAACACTAAGTGTTACATGCATGTAAGTGTATGCACATTGGTACATGCAGAGATGTATTCTGTGACATAAGATATTTTATAAACCATGACCTTTATGTCACGACTTCTTTTTATTGTTTATTTCTCCTTTCTTGCAGCTTATTTCCTAATTCCATGTTTTCTTTCGTCCATCCTTGTTCCTATATTTTACAGTTTTACATTTACATTACATTTTAAAATGAATGCCCATTTTATCTCTTGTTTTCCACCTCAACGTGTCTTTCAGTATAAACAAATGCGACATACAAAATCAATGTACAATGGTTAATGTAATTTTTCTTTTTTATGAAGCTAAACAAATGTTAACCTGAGTGGTGTTGAGGTTCAGTATTAGTTTTGGTTTTTCAAAAGGTTGATCCAATGTTCTTGAGTGGCCAGACACTTGCCTCAATCATATTAGAACCAGCCATAGATGGACTAGTAAGATATTCAACTCGTAAGATATTAACAGCAAACCTGGACCACATGTTTTTGTAGAGCAGAAATTAGAAATTATGAATGAATGAATGAATGAATTAATGTATTTGAGTCTTATCCAAAAAAAATGCAGCTTATCTCCTAGAGAACCCTGTGTGTGGTGTGTGTGTGTGTGTGTGTGTGTGTGTGTGTGTGTGTGTGTGTGTGTGTGTGTGTGTGTGTGTGTGTGTGTGTGTGTGTGTGTGTGTGTGTGTGTGTGTGTGTGTGTGTGTGTGTGTGCGCGCATGCGTAGGGATTCACTCTCACCCACATGTTGATTTCGCAGCACTTAAACAATGATATATTGTCTACGGTATAATTATAATCTTTATCTTATATCTTCCATTTAATGTTACTTGTCCGTGTTACGGATCACCTTTCTGTTGAAAGTAAGATTCTAACGGTTTGTCGTCACGGCGTAGCTTCCCATCATTTCCAAAAGTATTTTGACTCGTTTTTTTTTTATATAATTTCTTTCGATTTTGTTCTTGATGCATCACTCAGTAAAGAGTCACTCAAAGAGTCATGCGAATCCTCGTTCTTTTTGTTGAGAAGGTGTGACTCACGGCGAGGAGGACTTCCTGAAGTGAGTCAGAGGAGTCGGTTCATCGCCGAGCTGTCAACGGAATTCTCTCAAGAATCATTTAATTCTGTCAAAATTATTCATTGAGGTGGTATGCAAACTAAAAATCAGTCACATTCAATATGAATAATGCAATTATGAATATTGTGCCTCGACCTTTCTTACCGGAGTGACTCCCACTGTTCGCTATGAATCGTTTGCGAACCATGCATCACTAACTATTTGTAGGCCATAATAATAATAAGCACAGTTCTATGATGTTGTGATGTTTTTAGTGGTTAACAGGATAGTGGGTTACTTCATTGTAAAGTGAGGCTTGGCAGAAAAACGGTCGGTAAACACTACATTAACAGATGCTGTAATGGATAACTAGATGTTTTGCAGCAGTTTGAGCAAAGGAGAAACAGTGATCTTTCATTAGGCAGCAGTTACTAACAAATCATTTGTTTCCATCTTTCTTATCTGTGTTTTTTCTCCCCCCCTTCATGGTCTCAGAGCCTCTAATGGAAACTCTGTGGTTGGCCTAAATGAATAATCACAGGAGCTAAATGAAAGCTGAAATCAGCAGCATCAGCGGCATTTCCCTTGTCTCCCACGGTTCAATCGATCAGACATTGAGGAACTAAAAAGCACGTTCTTGTGGAGTGAAAATAAAGAGATTTCCACTGAAAGACGACCTCTTGGCATCTTGCTACCAGAGCGTGAATAATAAACTCCATCGATGGTAGCTTCGTCGATTCAGCACGGAATTTAAAATGAGTTGAGTCGGATAGAAAATAAATACATTGATCATTAAACATTTCATGTCAAGATCGAATCGATCCAAGATTACCAAGACCTTGTCACAAGTGCAATGGTAGGTTATCTATTAGATCTAGCAAATCTATCTATCTATCTTTCAAAGATAATTTCTCAGTGATCTTGATATTTTCAGCTCATCCTTTTTTTGGAACTCTCTGTGTGTGCATATAGCGAATGAATGAACGCGGGAATGGAACTTGCATTAAAGTTAATCTTGCACTTCAAATGCTGTGAACAAGGTATGGGGAAAATACTGTAAATCTGTACAGAAAAAATTTATCCATAAATATATTTTTTAAATTAATGAAAAATACATTGAAACGATAAATTAAATGTAATAATTTATATATGTGTATATATAATTATTTTAAATGTTTGAATTCAAAATAAATCAAATAAATTTAATTAAATGAATACACCCCAACTCCAATTAATTGGAGCAGAGTGTATAGTAATTTACAGCTCTCAGTATATTTTGTGAAATTAGATTTAAAATTCAATTTGATTTATTTCAAAATGTATGCAAATTTTATGTACCTTATTAGAAAAGAAAGAAGAAAGAAGAAACAGTCTTTATTCGTCACGCAACACACCACACTACAACACATGCTTGCACACACACACACGCACATGCTTTGATGGTGGCCGGTGAAATGGATCCTCTGCATTTGACCCATCCTGGCTTGTCCTTCCTCCGGGGGCACAGCCAGGAGCAGTGGGCAGCATTCGTGGACGCGCCCGGGGACCTGGGGATGAGTGTCCATCGCTGGTCAGACGATGATGGGTGCATGTTTTTGGTGGGGGTCCTTACTGACGTGAGGTGGAGGCAACCCCATATGAGCACGGGGAGAACATGCAAACTCCACACAGAAAGGCTCCTATTTGGGAGATAACCCGCCGGAGCACAGTGCCAACAGCGCCCCAGGCGGGAATCGAACCCAGGACCTTCTTGCTGTGAGGCAGCAAGAAGGTCCTGGGTCCTATTACCTCAAATAGTGACCGGGATTTCTATTTACCTCAACTGCAGAGGGTACCAGGTATTGGAAGCAGGCTTATATTAGAGGCAGGCTTTCAGGTCTAATTCCCTCAGTTTAATTTAAAGTATATTTGATGATATTTTAGGATGAATTTTAAATCAAACTTCCTGCTGGGTGCCATGCCATGCAAACACATGTATGGTGAAAAAAGAGAGCGCTTGTAGCTATCCTAAAAGTCGCACATGTGGTTGTAGCTGAGGAGGCAATTACTGTTTTCATACTTTCCCCGCACACCTTCCTGCTTGGAACACTGAAGAGCGAGAGAGCTCAGAGCAGGCCATGTGCCCCAAGAAGAAATCTGAGATCTACTACACAGTAGTAGGAAATGGAGTAAATTATATACATCTACAATAAAAACACACTTGGCGTGTTTTTATTGAACACAAACAAACTGGTTTTATTTGCTTTGTTTGGGAGTGGAGCTCCACACCGAAACAGTGCCGCAGCTCCAATCAGTTTTTCTCCTGGTCTGTATTTGAGGCAGGCTTATATTTGTTAGAAGGCATAATAAGCTGAATAGTTTGCTACGTTGTTGTGTACTATTTTTCTTATCGGTGTTGTTTACGTATTGATGACAGCGGTGATAACCACGGCCACTAGTTAGCATCTATAACGGAGAGGGAAACAGTGAACGCTAAAAGTTTTTTTGAGTTTCTGGTGGACTTTCCCATCAGGATCACTAACTCGCTCCATAGACTCTCCGTCAAAAAACCCCGCAGCCACTCAGCTGCAAAGAGGCCGAGCGGCTGTGGAGAAATGGTTTTATTTTGTATTTCACGCCCAGTGGCCATGCCAGCTCGGATTAGCATACTTCACTTTTTTGCCAGCACATGCTGATAAAATCAGCTATTTGTGATAAAAAAAAATTATGTATGGCGTTGACTGTGGAATTGATGCATAGGAAAAAAAAATATTAATAGTTAAAATATGTGAAAATAAGCCTTTAAAGTTGAGTTTAATTGTTTATGATGTCTTTCCTCATCGCACCTGCGTCCCCTCTTATCTCAAGATGAGTTATTTTACGACAACCGCAGGAAAATCCTCCAATTCTCATGCTCATCACATGTGTTTTTTTCCTAATTGAATCCAGGCTGATCTAATGGAAACTATCTAAACGTCTTTGATAGCTTTTCAGATGTGTTGAAATAAGCAATTTGGGGTAAAAAAACAGACAACAACATCTCATTGGCAAACATGAGTGCGCTCGTCACTGAGACGTTGCTCTGCCAAAACCATGATGGAATTCTGTTTGCTATTTGTTGTTCATTTCATACGCACCTCATTACATTTCCCCCTTCTTTTCCTCTTGTTCCTTCCTTCTGCTTTCTTGTTTCCCCTTTTTCATGTTTACATGTTTCATTGTGTTCCAAGAAGCCTCTTTTAATGGGAAAATAAAAACAAAACACAAGTGTTTACAGCAAAATGCAGCACAATGGAAAATGTGGAGATAATGTCAGAATCAACTCACCGCAGGAATGTGCATTATAAACGGTCTTATTGTCCCTGGGCATACTTATCGCATTAAGGATGAAATGGGATACACAAGATCCAGGACAAGAAAAGTACTGAGAAGGTCTAGGTCTAAAACTAGACTGGTCATAAAGTGGATTGGTCACACCGATCCACCCCCCCCCCCCCCCCCCCCCAGAACTGTTTTTAAACCGTCAAAGCAAACCGTGGACTTCAGAGAAGATGTGCCCCTCTCCAAGAGGAGCTCCTCGGGCTTTTGGACCTTTCCTTCTCTTCCCTCTTTCTGATGGACGAAATGGAGGAGCAACCTATTTCTCCCCCACATGTGGACAGCGCGACTGAAGAGGAGCGTCCCCTCATCAGGAGGTGTCTCTCAGAAGGGTTCTGTCCGACTGGGAAGGCCCACGGTGACGCCTCCAGGACGAGCTTCAGCCACGATGAAAGTGAGACGAGCAGCAGAACGGGGATGGACTTTCAGACGATGCTGTGATAGGAACCCAGAGAGCCAAAGGATTACATTTAGCAACGACACTGACAGGGAGATGTCATGACTGCTGTGCATTTGATAAGGCCGGGCCATATACGTATTGTTATAATATCAATATTGCCTCATATCACCTGGGATAGATTTTGTCTTTAAGGCTGTATTGTATTGGTAATTTTCTGAACTTTATAGACTCTTCTACTAGTCCTAATCAGTGCTGATCTCTGACTCTTTCACATAAAGTTCTTGTGTGTAAATATGTTGTGAAAGGCCAATACCTTGATATCCCAAATTGTGGATATCAAGGTTTTAGTCACAACACACTGTGATATTTGATTTTGTCAATATCGCACAGCTGTACAGAAGCAGATGATATGCCTCAAAATGTTGAGTTTCGACTCTTTCTATTTACAACTAGTGTTTATATTTTATATCCGGAGAGTATTGGATTTTGGCCATTTTTACATGTCGGGGAACATTCTTCGACTGTAACAAAATTTGTTCTGTTCCCAGGATGCTCTGGGCCGCTGGGCATGGAGGGCGGTATCATCTCCAACCAGCAGATAACGGCCTCCTCCACCCACCGCGCTTTGTTTGGCCTGCAGAAGTGGTACCCCTACTTCGCCCGGCTCAACAAGAAGGGCCTGGTCAACGCTTGGACGGCTGCCGAAAACGACAGATGGCCCTGGATCCAGGTAGAAACTCCCTCCAAATGGTGGACAAAATGCACTCTAAAATGACACCACCACATTAAAACTGATGGACTGAAAAGCTGCTGACCCGTAATTATGATTTTGGTCGGTAGATTGCTAGGTTAGTAGGTAAGTAGGTAGGTACTATAGGTAAGTAGGTAGGTTGGTAGGCAGGTTTTAAGTTAGATAGGTAGGAAGGTAGGTAAGTAGATAGGTTATTAGATAGGTAGGTAGGTTATTAGTTTGGTAGGTAGGTAGGTAGGTTATTAGTTAGATGTGTAGGTAGGTTATTAGTTAGATAGGTAGCTAGGTAGGCAGATTATAAGTTAGATGGGTTGGTTGGTAGATTTGTAGGTAGGCTTTCATTAGGTAGGCAGGTAGATTATTGATTGATAATCATATCAATCAATCATCAATGCACCACAGCACACACAACATGAAGCAGATGGACTGAAAACCTGCCGTCCTGTAATTAGGATTTTCCGCCTTAAATTCATGTTTAAATTCAGGCGTCAAAGTATAATTGTTGGTTTGGATCAAATTTTTAGTTATTTTTAAAGTGCGTGTGAAAACGCTGTCATGGCTCACTAATCTGCCTGGATTTGCATTTAATTACCGCCACAGCTGAATAGAGGGCCCCGGC
>NC_137203.1:18760635-18825635 GCF_960531495.2 Zeus faber | reverse complement strand
ACTCCTAAAGTTGAAAAACCGTCCAAGACAAGTCAACAAAAAGTCAGCAACAAAAAGTAGTAACGTGTCGTAAGCTCTCAGTCTGGGTAAGCAGCAAATAATAAATAAATAAATAAATAATTATAATAATAATAGAAAATAAAAAACTAAAGAATGATTTTGTATAATATATTGCCCAACCGCTCACAATTCATCATTTATTCATCCAGTTCTAGATCCAGCAGTAAACAATCCATGTCAATACGTAGACTTCATCCACAGTGGAAGTTAAAATGCTGGTCTCAGCACCAATAATAGACACAACAATGCAAGCTTGATCATAAGACCAGTAGTAGTCTGGTGTAGAGGTCTTCCCACCACGACCACCAGAACAAGACCCCGGGAAGTTTTATTATCACTTTGTACACTGTACATTGCACTGGGTTGGTTCTGTAATCTAATAATGTAATGTATCTGGGGAAAAACGGGTCCGGGTATTAATTTATTATTTTTTAATGAATGGTTCAAATCAGATCTCAGGAAAAATGTCCCGGGTCCAAACTGGTTTGGGTCCAAATTTGGGACGGGCATACCTCTAGTCTGGTGTCGTGGCGCCGATAATAACCTTGTGGTGCAGTATGTTTCCACTTGGTGGAAAAACTTCTGCCCCTTCGTTTGGTGAAGGTTTACAAGCCCAGGCATCACCCATTACTTATGGGCACTAGAACTTTTATTCAATTTAAAGCCTCGCAAATTGAATAAGATGCTAAAATGGTCTTGTCAGCGAGTGCTCAAAGTTTTGAGTTGAGGCAGTGACGTCAAGTGGCTACACATGTTCGATCCACAAAGTTGTATTCATAATGTACGCAGAAAAGCAGCGTGGCCCCTGCCGTTCGTAGACGCCGAACGGGCTGCACGTGTCCTCTGACACAACTGCCAGTCAAACTGTCGGACACGCCAAGCGCTCGGCAGCGCAGGGCACGCTGCTCCAGACAGCGCTCCAAATGCAAATGCTCCAGCGCTGTCTGGAGCACATCTTTTCAACATGTATTCTTTCTTAGATATATGCATATTTATACTTAAACAATGACCAACCCTTTTTTTTCGCTCCCCCTGCCTGCCGCTAGGTGACATTGAAATGCAATTAAAAATGATTAATAGTCATCACGCAAAATGTCTCTTTTTCACTATATTTCTAGCACTAGGTACAGTAGAAATATCTCACCTTCACACCTAATTGGTCCTGCATCAACTTGTGCGAAATTTCCCTTATATATCTGATAAACATCTCTGCGGTACTGTCATGCGCCGGATTCTTGGGCGTTTTATGTGGTTTTTAAAGGCAGAGTCCATTTACTGCAGCTGACACAGAGATTTATAGATGCAGGTCTGTACAGAACGGATATTTTCACCAATTACTGCTCATAATTTACTGCAAGGTAAATGAATGTGTCAGTGTCACCATGTCACATTGGGCGGTCATTAAAAGCGTGAAGGATTAACCCAATTATCTGGCCAGTGGCCTTTGAGTAGCAATATTCCCAATTAGTGGCAGAGGTGTCAGAAAATTGTGACCAGAGGTTAAGAAATTGTGTGAATGAATGAATGAATGAATGAATGAATGCATTTGTGAAAATGAGACATGGCAACTGGAAGAGAGGTCCAAGTGGAACAGGCATGTTACTTAGTATGAGTATTGAACATACATGTACATGTACAGAGGGTGGGCATAAAGGAACCACCAAGCAGTGTGTTTACATCAAGGATTTAACAAGGGCTGGGTTTGCCTTTCATTTATGTAAGAGTAAGGACGGAGTAGGACGTTTTACAACATCTGCAGTCCTTCCTGGAATGCTGTCATTGAGGTTCTGAGCTGTATGTAGTGGGATATTACACAACCTTTCCATTCTTGAAAGAAGAAAAGCCTCCAGTTCCTTTCAGGGAGTAGGACGTGGAAACATACTTTGCACTATTTGCTCAAGAACTTCCCATTATGGTCCAGTCATGGTCTGATCAAGTATTTGATGTGGCCACGGTTGGCTGTTGACAGCATCTTGAATTTACAGTGCGTAGCGTGCGTATGGGGGAGCATTATCCTGGAATATTGGAACGTGAGTTTGCACTGCGCAATGGCCTCATAGTCCTTGGCCGGTTTTTTGGACCGTGCAGAAACATTATTGGACACAATGGCCCCCATGAGATAGTCCCCCCTCCATTACAGATCTCCCGCCATCTTAATAGACATTGTGGGTTGAAGGCGTCCTTTGTCTCACTCCAAAAATAAACCCAATACAGATGAAGGGAATAGGGTGAAAGATGGATGACTCATCAGACCATATTACTTTGTCTATTGGCCTTAAATGTACAGTAAGCAGTTTACAAATGGCAAAATGTTCTACCATTTTTATTTTTGTTTTTTTGAGACAGGGTCACAGAGGTGCAGATTCAATGTTGTGGGCATTATTGAGGCTGTACTTATCTGGCGTTCATCCGCTATTCTGTTTAGTGTTTGACTTGGACTTGGGGCTGCTCAGCCTTTTTGCCGATGCAGTTTGTCCATATTTTTGGGGCTGTTCCCCTTGACAAATCGAATAGTTTGAATCGTTTTCATGATCTAGCAGCAAGTTGGGCTCCGACTATTAATCCTCTCTGGAACCTCTCTAGTGTTGTTTGGCTTTCATGTTACTTTAAAAACACATGTATCAAAGACCCTCTTTTTTGAGGTTGGCACTGGGGATACCGCTAATTTTTGATCAGGCTAAAGGATTGAACCATGGCAGCTGCATTCGTAATTGAGATTTAGTTACTCAAGGTTAAACGCCTTTATTTTGTCCACCGTGTGTGTGTGTGTGTGTGTGTGTGTGTGTGTGTGTGTGTGTGTGTGTGTGTGTGTGTGTGTGTGTGTGTGTGTGTGTGTGTGTGTGTGTGTGTGTGTGTGTGCGTGCGTGCGTGTGTGTGCGTGCGTGTGGGTGTGCACATGCGTGTGGGTGTACAGTAGGTGTGTCTACAGCATTGTGTATAATTGAACACAGCCTTCGTAATTGCTGCAGTGGAAATGTTCTCTAATTATAACCCTTATCAAGGATGATGATTTCAGATGTTTTTACACTTTAATGTTTCTGGAATTGCTTTTGCTCGTTTGCCAATTCGTTTTTTGTCAATATTCGTATTCATATTCAACAAAGTGCACCGCCACTCACTGGGAAAAGTATATATTATTATCAAACACACACACACACACAGTCACGCAGCCAGCACCCTCTATTGTTGCAACAGACTTTTCTCCATCATAGTCAAGTGAGTGCCGGTCGTCATGTGGAGCTTATAACAATATAAATATTCTTCCCAAAATCTTTCATTACACTGATATATTCCATTTCTCTCTTTCTCTCTCTCTCTCTCTCTCTCTCTTTATGTTCTCTGTACTTTACTCTTCCATTTTATAATTTATCTCGCAGGTTCTGTAATATCATTTTGGTGTGAGATAGACTGTTTATCTTCTCTCCAAACACTATTTGTGTGTCTATAGTGTTCTGGTAAAGATAATGTTTGGGTCATATATCTGTATAAAACGCTATTCCCTGCCTGTGCCTCTAATCAGAGCTGACTTTAAAAGCCAAGTCTCCCGTGCTGGATGTCGCTGGAAAGAACAAAAACATTGTTGACATTTGTTGGCTAATGGCAATCGCAAAGCAAATAAATAAATAAAAATAAACTGTCAACAGCTCTCCATTTGCGTCTCTGTGGGAGCTGCCATGATGTTCCAGGCCTCTGAACTAAGGCTTACGGGTATTGTGGTATTTTGGGGTCAATCCTCACACGGCGTGTCAGCGTCTGATCTACGACTCTTTTGTTTCTCTCCTTGGGACGTGGTTGTCATCGCTGGTTGCTTTGTGTACATTGCAACACACATTACAACACGCATTGTACATCTTGTTTCTTCTCATAGCTTTGTAAAAAGTTTGGCTCTTTTTGGAGATTCGGTTCTTCAAGAGTCACTCAGTGAAAATATTAGTTAAATTTTGATCGATTCGGTTGGTCTACTGAGAGTCAGAAGAGTCGGCTCGGATCAAAGTCGTAAATGGAATTATCACAAGAATCATTTGATCGTGTCATATGTGTCCCTGTCCAGGGAATCAGGGAATAAGAAGAGAATCCGAGTCTAGGGAATCAGGCAGAGAATCCGAGTCCCGGGAATCAGGCAGAGAATCAGAGTCCCGGGAATCAGGCAGAGAATCAGAGTCCAGGGAATCAGGCAGAGAATCCGAGTCCGGGGAATCAGGCAGAGAATCAGAGTCCAGGGAATCAGGCAGAGAATCCGAGCCCGGGGAATCAGGCAGAGAATCCGAGTCCAGGGAATCAGGCAGAGAATCCGAGCCCGGGGAATCAGGCAGAGAATCCGAGTCCAGGGAATCAGGCAGAGAATCAGGGTCCAGGAAAACAGGCAGCGGTTAGGATGGAAGGTACAGGAAATGAGTAGTAGTGAGTGAAAACTCAGCATAATGCAAGAGACAATCTGGCCGGGAACAAAGGAAAGTGGACTCTTATTAGTGGACTGGATATTTATACTAAGGGACTAACGAGGGAATGAGCTGCAGGTGAAGGTAAGGGGGTGACAGCAAAGCAAAAGGGAGTGGGCGGATCTGAAATGACATAGAGATCAGTGACATGGCGTGGGGAAATGACCAGATATACTGTAAATACTGGGAGATCAGGGAGGATGCATGACACACACATGCAGTTACTGAGTTGTGAACGGACTCCAGAATCATTTCAAAATGTTGTTCACTCTGAACCAATCAGTCACGAGTCTTGCATCTCTTGTTAGGTTTTTTCATTGTTTTTTTGGTATATTTTGATATTTCCATTTTCTTTGTTCTATTTTTATTCTTGGTACTTTATTATTATTATTATTATTATTATTATTATTATTATTATTATTGTTATTATTATCTTATTTATTTTATCATTCTACTTTCTCAATGCATTTTACTTGTTTGCTTTGCTTTAATTGTCACTTACAGGTCGTGTTACATATCGTGTATGAAAGTAGATATACAAATAAAGGTTATTATCGATCTATCGATCTATTTATCCTGGCATCCAGGATCTTCCTCCCTTCCTCACCATCCCTTGCTCACCCCCTGGTACCAGCAGCCACTTTGCATTGGCAGCGTATTGGCACACAGCACAAAGGGTCTGACAGACTGGGTCTGGAGCACCAGGGATTGATTAAATGCTCAGTTTGATCACAGACATTTTGAACAAGACGGATGGCTGTGACAGAAGGAATACAAGGAGAAAGAATTGATCCCCGAGACGAAGAAAATTTACAAAGACAGACACACACACACACACACACACACATACAGTATAGGCACTAAAAAAACACACACATGCAACATTTTGAGCAGTGTTTCTCAACCTTTTAGTGTGAGTCCCACGCTTGTTTTAAAGAACACAGCTGCTATTCTACTGGAACTGAGGAATTTGATGAATTAGTGCAGCCTGACAATTTTGGTCCTGCAACACAAGATCCGGTTTCCAATATGATTTAGGCAAATTCTCCAAATAATGACATTACTGAAATTGGTTGCTTTTGTATTTTGCCCTCCCTCAGATCAACCTGCAGAGGGGGATGAGAGTGACAGGCGTCATCACGCAGGGAGCCAAGCGCATCGGCAGCCCCGAGTACATCAAGTCCTACAAAGTGGCCGCCAGCAACGACGGCAAGACCTGGAAGACATACAAAGTCAAGGGCACTAACGAGGACATGGTGAGACACACACACACACACATGCACACACATGCAAACACACACATGTCTGCACACAAGTAGGGGCTGGAGATCCTGAAGTCAGTCAAGGGCAGCGTGGAGGACGTGATGAGATGGCTTTTTAATTAGCCGGCACACACCAGGCCCATCGTTCTGCCCTCTCCACCTTTATGACTTTTAGATAGATTTTTTTAATACTATTTGGGGGGATAAATGGCCGCCGAAGAGGCGACCGAGCTTTTGTATCATATCTGACAGCACTGTCCTCGAAAACCAGCCCCACATGACCAAACTGCCGAAGCCCATGCACTGGAATTCTGGAGTCTAGATTATCTGTCACAGAGCGAAATAAACACAATACACAGGGATGTGAGGTGTGTGGTCTGGGTGTGTGTGTGCGTGCGTGCGTGCGTGCGTGCGTGCGTGCGTGCGTGCGTCTGTGTGCACTGTTTTGTGGCTATGGGTTTAACTGTTGATACTGGAATATACTCTAACCTTCAAGGAACGTCATGATTACCTGAGACCTTATTCATAAGGACATAATAGGGAAAGTGCAAAGGAAATCGCCTAAAAATCCTGCAACAACAGTAACACTAATTCTATATGGGCCTTTTCTTTATATATACTCTCTATATTGGTAATATTATTTCCAATGAATGTGAAACCATTCTCGCTCTCCCATGACTTAGTGCAGGTACTACCTTAACCATTTCACTTGGCTCACCTGTGTATATACTTACACTTCTATATTTTCCCATCGCATTTGAGTTTTATATTATAAATCCCAACATTTCCTCAGAATGTGGCTTGTTCCATCTTTTTCTTTGCCGTATACAGTACTTATAAATTTGTCAAACTGTGATGTTTTGGTACCGTTCTTTAAAGACTGTTGCCTTTGCTAACGTTTTATCATCCAACAACTTGATCCTATTGGCTGTAGTTCATAAAATAACATACTGACTTGTTCTCTTCCCCCTATCTCTCTCTCTCTCTCTCTCTCCTTCTCTCTCTCTCTCACTCTCTGCAAAGTCACTCATATCGGAGAGTCAGTCAGAGAGACAATCTCAGGTCATTTTGCTGAAACACTCCAGAAAGTATAGCCATATAATTGGACAACTAATTTAAAACACACCAGTGTGCTTATAAATTACGGGCTCAAATGGTGCGAGAAATTGTCTATTTTTCCCAGTAATTCTAGCTCATTGACCTTGAATGACAGCAATTTGCTGAGCGTGGAGTAGACACTAGAGACTAGTGCCCAATAGTCCGCTACGTCTGTTACAACTGTTATTTCATCTCCTGAAACAGATTTTTAGAGGAAACGTGGATAACAATGCTCCCTCGGCCAACTCCTTCACACCGCCCATTGAAGCCCAGTACGTTCGCATCTACCCCCAAGTCTGCAGGAGGCACTGCACCCTGCGCATGGAGCTTCTGGGCTGTGAACTCACAGGTTGGTCACCACTCGGTGCAGGAACTGTTCCTGGGTTAAGCTTTCTGTCCTAACCTAAAGGTGTTAGCCCCCATTTTCAGCATTAAAATGGCCAAAACGACAGCAGAATCAACTGCTGAGAAAAGGGCAATCAGGCGATTCATAGGGCTTGGCTGTGACGTACCAGTGATGTACTCTTTGGCCACGCCCCCTAGATCGCCTCGTGGAGATAAATGGAGAATCTTAATTCCATTGGAAATTCGAAATCTTTTGAATTAAAAAAATATATATCGATTCCGAATATGAAATTGACACTTTGATCTTTTCGAGGCAATTGAAAACAGAAAATATAATCGTATGACATCAAAAACCACCTAGATTTACTGTCAAAGTGGCTTTTTCTCCATCCCTCATCCACAATACTGTGGGGGGAAGATTCACCCTGGCTGCATGTACACGTCCTTAATTGGAGTTCCATCTTCCCTGGCTGTGACTTATTGGGAGTTTGATGAACCACATCAGGGGGTTTATCATTTTGGCCATTTTAATGCTGAAATGGTTGGCATTCCCCTTTAATAGATTGCAACAGTCCTGCGTGGTTTGTACCTCGTGAGAATCATTTTTGCCACGCAAAAATGCCTTAATTTGAGAATGTGAGAGCCACTTTTTAATAGTGTTTCATGCGTGTGTGTGTGTGTGTGTGTGTGTGTGTGTGTGTGTGTGTGTGTGTGTGTGTGTGTGTGTGTGTGTGTGTGTGTGTGTGTGTGTGTGTGCGTGCGCGCGTGTGTGTGTGTGTGTGTTGGCGCCAGGTTGCTCTGAGCCCATGGGAATGAAGTCAGGCCACATCCAGGACTACCAGGTCACGGCGTCCAGCATCTTCAGGACGCTCAACATGGACATGTTCACCTGGGAGCCTGGCAAGGCCCGGCTGGACAAGCAAGGCAAGGTCAACGCCTGGACAGCCGGACACAGCGACCAGTCCCAGTGGCTACAGGTAGGCGGCGCTATCACGACTTAACTGTTGATGGATGGAATCGTTGTTTAAAAATAGGTTATGAGTCAGGTACACTCCCGGCTGCGCGTGGAAGAACGCTTTCAATGGGGACGTATCATGCCTCAGCCTCAAAAGTCACGCAGGATTTGCTCTCCGCTTCTTTCATGCCAGCCATCAAAACAAACTTTGCGTTCCCTCGACTTATTGGAGCTTTTCATCCCTGTTATCTTTGCGGGCAGCCAGAGCGGCCTCCAAGAGATAACAGTCGCCAATTGAAGCCAGTCACCAATTGATTTGTTTTCATTACAGTAACTGATGAGTGGAAGTGTCTGCTAGAAAAGGCCATGGCACATTCCTTTAAATGCCTTCTGCTCCATCTGCCTGCGGAACAGTCAACTGGATCTTATACTCGGTTGACATTTACATCAGATATCTATGAAAACAGGGTCATTATATGCTTTATTAATATGCATATGTCACATTTCATATCTATATACGTATTTCAATATATTATTTTTTAGGACAAATGTCATCTGCTCCCTTTGATTTAAAGTAGATAAAGAAAACTGTGAAAGATATGGCTTGGATGGAATTGCAATGTGGGCGGTTCTCTAAAACCGTCTTTGATTTCTTCTGATATTAAAGACGAGCATTTAAACGGAACCCCACACTGACCTCGAATGAGCAAAATACATTTTGTTTTTTGGTTGTGGAAAAGCTCATATGGGATACTCTGGAACTGGAGGAATGAGCAGTGAGAAAAGCAGTTCAAATAGAAACCTGTCCTGGGTATCATTGCATTCCTTCCCTTCGTTGTGCCGTCGTTGCCGTAATTGATTCATGATTTAATGTGTAGAAATTGAATTATATGCATTTGTTAAACTTAGTGCAGTTAGTGTCCTCTTCACACCGGTTGCCATGGTGAATAACTGATTGAAAGTGACACCACTGAATGACTTTACCTGATGGAGTAATGGAATTAATCAGAGGTAATGACAAATTAAGTATTCCACTTCATCAAGACAACCACTGTGTGCTGCTGAGCTGAGAAGCAGATTTTATCATTTGAAGGGTTTTTCTTATTTGTGTTAATGTACAAAACTGGGGAAGGTTTGAATACTTTCCAGTAATTGATTCCTATTTCAAACCCAATGTGTGGACTCCATTGTAACTAGTAAGCCAGTGTTAGAACCTACCTGATGGTCCTCAGGCTCCACCTGCTCCCCCTCCATCTCCACTGTGCTGCTGGGAGCTGGCTGCATCATTTCCTGTGGTTATTAAAATGTTATGTCAATGCATAATGGAGACAAATTACCCACGAGCCTCAGACAAAGCAAATATCCAAGTCGGGAACTTCCATGTTGATGCTATTTTAAGCAAGCTAATAGCACTGTTAGAACCCAGACCTCCAGCTGCCTCTCCAGGCTCCACATAGGCTTTCACTGTAGGGAATTCAAATTAAGATAGATGGATAGATAGATAGATGGATAGATAGATAGATAGATAGATAGATAGATAGATAGATAGATAGATAGATAGATAGATAGATAGATAGATAGATAGATAGATAGATAGATAGATAGATAGATAGATAGATAGATAGATAGATAGATAGATAGATAGATAGATCATGTGGTAATTCTATCTTTTTGACTGAAATTAGATGCACCATGTGATTCGTAACAAGTTGTGTGAAAGGGAAAACGAAACACTTTTGAATGGAACAACCAAAACATCAGGGAGACCCAGGAACCGCACCGTCTCTGGATCAGCATCAAAGCCAGAGCGGTTCTCTCCTGGCCGTGGATGAAATCCACACAAGGGGAGACTTGACCAGAATCCGTCTCGATGCTCTGGAGCTGTCAGAGTGAGCAGCCGAGTGTTCCAGCTGGCGTTGGATGATTAGTTAATTATTATGCACATTAACATGTCCACGCAGCGGAGCGACAGGAGCTGCTTCCCAGCTTCCGAACCTCCCTTGGAAATGTGTAAAGCTCAGGGTCCACTATGGAGTTTCCGTGTAAGAGCGTGCCAGCGGCGGGGGAGTCATGGGGTTCGTGACAAAGAAATGAGCACACTTGGAATTATGCAGAAATGTTCCACTTAGTTAAAAAAAAAATCTAAATGTATTTTGTTCTTTGCTTAAAGAGGCAAAATGATTTTACTTAGATTTGATCGAAATCAACGAGTGGGCCTGCAATCCAAGACACACCTATCATACTGAACATCATGGAATAACATGACATTTAGATAATACTCACTTAAGTACAACCAAAAAAATGGAATTCATTTATTTTGCCTCACCTGCCTTTGTTTTAAAAGCATACAATTCTTATTGGAAAACAACAGCAACCATAAATAATAATAATACTAATCCTACTACTACTACTACTACTACTACTACTACTACTACTACTAATAACATTAATAACATTAATAACAATAATCATAGTCATAATCATTTTAAATCATGGGAAAAAATAGTAACAAACAAATGTATGCATTTTGATGACCATCCCAAGAGAATTGGGCTTTTGTCCTATTACGGTGCTTTTATTATGGAACATGCTTCTCAGGCTCTTCTACTGTAGAATTCTCATTTTCCTTTATTTTACTTTTATTTTAATGAGACAAGCCGTTTTCAGGCCCACTTCATATATTTTAATGTTGACTGTAATATTTTAAATGTCAACATCATGATAAACAGACTTACTTCACAATTTTAATGTCAAACAGAACAATCGGGATTAAAAACAAAACTGAAAATGCTGCAATGCCGAAGAGGACTGTGATCGTTTTTTTGTAATGTATTGTTTAAAGGTATGTTGTGCTTATGCGATTATAACACCAAAGCTAAATCAATCCTCATAACTCTAAGTTAACTTTATATAATTGATTTGGTCCTAATTAGATGCATTTATAGTGTGTAGCTGCATCATACACATGAATAATCGGATTTGGAAGCGTAGGCAAATGCTAAAATATAATCAGAGACCAAATAAGATTCAAGATTCAAGATAAGTTACCATATTATTATTTATATTATGCCATTTTGGTAACATCTTTTCAGAACTAAAGGTAGAGCAAACATTTTCTATTTTTTTCATCTCATTCTCAAGTCTCCATTCTTCTCAATATCTCCCAAATATTTCCATAGGAAATGAATCGTCTCAGCGTAACAGTTTTTACCACATTTTAGATGGTCGTTGAATTTTGTTGTTGTTGTTATTGGTGGTGGGTCTCTTATGGTCTCTTTCTCTCATCTCAGCAAACTAAGTTTGAAACTCTTTTGTGCTCTCCTGCGAGCTCCACCAGGAAAAAGATAACAAAAGGAAAACAGGAGGCATGAAATATGGTCTTTGAGTTCTCTGAGCCTCCCCTGTCATGTTTTAGCTCCGTACGGAAGATTAGACAAAGCACCGCGCTGCGAGTGTGACTCGGGAGTTTGAGTTCAACCCGGGGAGTGTGTCTTCCCATGCACCAAAAACTCACATGATTCACCATGAAAGAAAGCAAGTTTCACGATGCTTTGTGCTTCACTCGCTCTTTTTGTTTTTTTTGTTTTTTTCCTCTTCTGAACCGAACCTTCTTCGATGCTGTTCCTTCCAGCCGCCAGAGCTTGGAACTCGCTGAAACGTGTATTCATGCAAAATAAACTGTCCCTGATCATAGGCGATAATGACACAACCAAAGTTGAAGATCCTATGTTTTATGTGGTTAATCAGATCGGTCAGATTAGAAATTTGGTGTGCAGGTACGTCGGTAGGCAGGCATGTTTTCTCAAATTAGAGACACGACCATTCCTGTAGCAAAACAGACTCTCCCTGCCTAATCACGCCTTGGCACCTGAGAAATATCTGTCAGGAAACAGTGGTTTTGGAACATGATTTTATTTGTGATGTGCAAATTGATTTGCGAAATGGTTCTGAACACCGTTTTGAACAAGGTTTTTAACTAGCTGTAAAGGGATTCCTGTTATCTTTTCCCAGGCTGCTGCTTTTCACAGCCGGTGTTCTTTTTGCAGAGATAATCATGTGGTTCCTGCCACTGCAACACCCTGATAATTAACCCCCAAACACAGGACCAGTGAGGGGGACAATGTTGCTGGTGTAAAAGGGAATGCAGTGGTGAAATGCCTGGCGGTTCTTATAATTATGTGCAGTGTCAGAATTTGCCATTCGGTGGTTTTTATTCGATTTTCTGACCAAGTAATATAAGTCATCGTTGATCAGGGATCAAGAGGGCGTGTTTTAAAACTCGTCTTCAAGCAGAGAGTTTTGCTGTCATGGAAATACAGCGTGGGGAGAGCAGCCCCGTGAAGTGGGTAACTTTGAGGGAGCTCATTAACGTCGAGGTGAAGATGTTACTTTGCTGTGTTGAGAATAGATTATTGGATGTATTTTGATGTGAAAATTCGATACAATGAAATAGCTCAGTCTTACATTCGACTTAAATGGCGTCCTTACAATAATAATTATACATTACGATGTTACAATGTAGATACAAGCTCAGTGTTTTCATAGATCGTATTTACTATCAAGTCTTCTCTCCTTCAATTTTAAATAGTTTTTTAATCCTACTTAAAAATTCTTGATTACTATAAATTAGGTGAGTCCAATTGATCATCAAAGCTCCCTGAAACATTAGCAGCTCAATAACCGCAAGTAACACAAATGTAATTCCTCCTGCGAGCGTCCATGTGTTATCATCTCGCCGGGTATCACAACACCGATTGCGCGAAGACCGACCTCTTAATCAAACCACCGCCTCACTTTCTTTTTAATCAATGGAATTAGCTCGGCGTTTGTTTTCCCTCCGTCCAACGTGCGCGGCGGCTTTAATTTGTCCCGCTGCAACTCCCCCCGTCCCTCCTCCCGCGCCGAGGCGGGAGACGGTGGAGCGCGTGTCCTCCTCCATCCTCCCCGAGAACAGAAGATCTGCCAGAGCGAGAGAGAGAGAGAGAGAGAGAGAGAGAGAGAGAGAGATAGAGGGTAGGGGGGAGGGGGAAATCGAGTGTGAAAGGATTTAAGACGGATTTTGATCATCTGGAAGACGGGGGGTGATCATGAAAGGATTTGAAGGCACTGGGTGAAATTACAGGCATGGAGGGGGAAAAAATGTAAAGTTACATTTGGTTCGGAGGAGGCGAGTAGGCTTGTTGGGCCATGTTTGTCTTTCAAGTTCGATTCCACGAAGGAAATCCGTGAAGGGTTTCTATGAATTCCTTTAGTAAATATACTTGAAAGTCTACTGTAAAGAGGGACTTTGCCTTTTCTGTTTTTCAGCTACTTTCCCACTGATCCCGTCCATGTTGCTCATCATGATCGCCGTCCCGGCAGAAACAGAAATATTTATCTTTTTCCAGATTGTAATTCTAATCACTCCCGCTATAGTCTCTATTCCAACCGCTTCCCGGTGCTTTCTCAATATTTGCCTTTATTGCCGTGGACATCCACAGAATTGATCGTACCTTCGCCCGTGGTCGAGGTGTTTTGCCGAAACTTTCTGAAGAAACCTCGTCGGGAGAGACGACCGTTGAGCCGCGGCTCTGAGCGAAGGCTCCGCAGGGCGACATGAACTGACGGCCAAAACCAGTTCTGCTCTGTTCAAGCGAGTTCACGTTCATTAAATCACATGAATTACACAGGCAAATTAGATTCCGGCAAATGCAAATAGATTTTTAATGTCACAACAGCAATATTGCGCAAGAACAAGTACCGAGAATCATGAGAAGTCCAAGGATAATTTGGAAACAGGCTCCGCGGACTAATTAAATAAACAACAACAATCTTTTTTTAATGTGATTTTCGCTCCAGTATTTTAGTCTTTCTGAGAATTTTAATCCGGGGCCAGTGTGGCCTTTTTCCTCTTTGCTTGTTTTTATTCGGTTTCCCCCCACAGCTAGGATTTCTGATTCAATTATCCTCCAAATGAAGTTGGCGAGGGAATGCTTGAACCTTCTGTTTCCAGATTTGATTGGGTGCGTTTTAGTGTCCCCTCCGTCCCGACGCCTTCGGAGAGCAGGGTTCCCTAAACTTATTTCGCACTCCTCACAATGACATAATCCCACGGTGCACCGCCGTCCTGTTAACTGCTAAATACCTCACAAAACACCACAAACCCATTAAACTGTGCTTATAATTATGGCCTGCTAATAGATAGGAATGCAAGAGTCGACGATTCATTCGCAGCAAACAGATCATTGAAATGACTCAGGAGGCTGGAGTCACTCCAACAAAAGAGTGGGAAGGTCTTCGGTGCACCAACTGGAAATTATTACCGAGGACTCAATTAAAGTCCCCGGCAAAACAATGTCAAGGCATTTGACGCAGGACACACTGAACGTGACTGATTTACGCTAAGCGTTCCATCGAAGTGAATTGTTTCGACAGAATTAAATGATTCCCGTGGGAACTCAGAGCCCAGACCGACTCTTCTGACCGCCGCTCATCATTCAGGAAGTATTGTGTGGCTCATCGTGCGTTACGCCGACTGAATCAGACGAACAAAGAGTCGGGAAACAGAACGACTCTTTTTACTGAGTGACTCGTTAAGAACCGAATCTTAAAAAAAATCATTACTACTACTGCCGAGAGTTCTCACACAGAGCTGCCATTCCGTCTGAAACTGATGGATTACATGAATCAGGGCAGCCGTGCAATTTTGACCTTGCAACGCATGAATAGAAGGGCGCTAGTTTCAATTGTTTATTTATTTTTTATCATATTAAAAAAATATTATTTAGCACCTAGCGAGCTCTAACGCCGCGGCACGGTAGATGAAAAACAGTCTTACGCTTGTGTTTCATTATCTTGGGAAGCTTTCTTGTCCTCCAGCAGCAACATCCTAAACATCATCACTTTCTTTTATCTCTCTCTCTCTCTCTCTCTCTCTCTCCCTATCTCTCTCTCTCTCTCGCGCGCTCGCTCGCTGTACCTCGCTCGACCCTCTCAGAAGACATAGGAGGTATGCGTCAGCTTTATCTCGGCAAGATTGATTCATGACTTCCCGGCACTGAGCTGTGATCCGGGGATGGAAGACTCCGCGGCTCGAGTCGCTGAGACTGAGACTAAGAGGCGAACCTCATGTTTTTAATTTTATTACATCACTCCCTAATCTCTGTTTCAGCCAGTTGGTGATGCACCAGGGATGGCATGCGTTTTATGGAGTGAGCTGTTGGACATGCATCTGCATGCTGTGTTGCAAGATCAAAACGGCAAGGGTGCGCTAATGTATCAGTTCCAGTTCCTTTGTTTTTTGGCGGGTTTTTGTGTTGTTTTTTTTCAAAACTGTGTTCTTATTTTAAGTCGGCAGACAGAGGTTTGATGGAGCGTTCTGCAGAGCATCCACTTGCACATGTGTGAATAAGTTATGCATTTTGTATGCACTGAGTGAGGAGGGAGGGAAAGAGAGCAGAAGGAGGGAGGGGGAAACGAGGCAGAGGGGGAGGGAGGGAAGGAAGAGAAAAGCAAAGTACGGCTCGAGCTGTAAGTGTACCAGCCCAATGCATTTTTAGCTCACCTTTATTAAGACCTACAAAACCTGTAGGACCACGGTGAAGTGGAATCAGAATCTGTTCGTTGGGCCAGATGCATTTCCGTGTGCAAAGATTTTTTTTCTCTGTAATTGTTGGTGCATTTTAGTGCAGACAGACAAGTGGCATAAGAAAGCAAGTTTTGACTAGGTGTAAATGTAAATATGACTAGTGGATATTTCTGTACATAATGAATAAAAACAATTATATGTACACAATGGTTTGGGACACGGCTAATAAATAATGGTTTAGACTTATTACCAATGTTATTCCATTGTCTTACAGTGTTACAGAATATTGCAGTTTTATTCCACAGTTGCACAAGTTGCAGTGCAGTGTGTTTTTGATTCCAAAAGGCAACAAAGCACCCTTCTGATTACAGAATACATGGAAATCAGTGAGACATTCTATTCAGGTTACCTGACTAAGCAGCTATAACCCGCGGTGTTAAAATGAGCGTTAACCAGAGTGTGAAGTTCCTCCCAAATGATCCCGAACTCCACGCTCCACTCCTCCCGTCTCTTCGTTTTTAGACTCGACTCCGCTGGATGAACTCCTCTTTTATCGTGGCTAAGTGTCCCGTTCTGCATTCCAGCTGGATGTGCATTATTTTTGCATCGTTTATAAACTGGATTTGGATTTGGTGGGAGGGAGAAATGCTGCCTTTGATTACCAGAGAAGTCAAGGTCAATAACTTTATCATGTTTTAATAATCCCCCTGAAAGAACACTTTATTGAGCTGGTTTTTTTTACGTGTAATAAAAAACGTCTGTTCAACCTGCATGTTTTTTGCAGAGTATGCTGACATCTTATTTCTCTTTATATTACCAGGTAAACACAGAGTTGGACTTAATTTGAATTGCATATGATATTACTTTATGCTCCTGAGGACAAGTGAAAGGATAAAAAAAAAATGCGTACGGTGCTAGAAACGTGGAAAGAAATCTATAATATCAATAATAAACAGGTGACGAGTTAATCTGCATTTTAATAGGATTTTTTGTTACGGTATTACGAAAATGTGTCTAATTTGAACATTTTACACATTAAATTTGCTTGCATAATGATAAATGTTTGAAATTACAGCAAAGCCTCATTTATCTGAAGCTCTGTGGAATATGGTCATTCTGCTTTACCGGCACTTAAATTAACATGAAAAGCTTTCTTCATTAAATCAATCCAAGTGGTTTATTTAAACTTTGCCACAAACACACATAAATATGAATATTTCATTCACAGTTGAAATAAGTTTTATTCACAATTTGGTTCCCAAAGATAAAAAAAAAAAGAAATGCCGTCGCCCTATTTTCTCAACATGGCTTTATTTAATTTGTTTTAAACTGCAGACCGTGTGCATAAGCTTCGTCTTCAATTAAGAGATTTGTCAGTGGTTCTCAACTGGCGGCCACAGATTGATAACTGGGACACGAGGCCATATTGAGAGGACGGTGGGTTGTATGTGTCCACTTCTTTTAATTAAATGTACATATATATCTATTAAGGGTGTGCATCCCTCCCTTATAATACGATCTAGTAAGTACCCAGCTACATGGGCTACGATATGATTCGGAATGATACATTTGAATACAGAACGATGTGGTGCGATTCGATTTGCTGCGATGCAATACGATGCAATCTAATTACAGTTCTTAATTTTGTTCAATGTAGACATTCTTTTACCATTATAAATAAAAATAGGCCAATTCTATAAAAGTGGCGTTATTTAGCTTCAAATAGATATATTTCATAAAACCAGGGAATCCCAAGTATTCCTGTTACTTTATGGCATTTAGATATAATAATATCTAATATATTGTGATTCTGATAAAGTATTGTGTAATATAATATTGTAATGACCTTGGATGCGTTGGAGTATTGTTAATTGTCGGTTATAATGTGTTTTACTGCGGGCGGTTCACAGGTCTCGCAGGAGGGAATGTGCACGCAATCTGGTGCGGGGGCGTGTGCGGAGAGACAGTGGGAAAAAGAGAGAAAGAGAGAGGACGTTAGATCAGTGAGTCTTCCGCAGCAGCTTCGTTTATACTAAAGTAGAATTAGCAACAAAGATGATGATTTGTAACTTTAGAATGGGCCATCGACCGGTTCTTGGTACATTTCGATCGATCCAGGGGTCAGCCTATCAATGTAGTCGCATCTTTAACGTTAAAACCAGTTTCCGATTCACATCGGTGAATCGTTACACCCTTAAAAAAATATATAAGTATATATATGTACATATATGCACGTTCTCCATGCATCTCAATGTATCGCATCCCCAATTTTCAATATGGCCACCAAGGCCTGCGCCAGGGAGTGGTTTAATATGATGGTGAACCCTGGGGATGCAGGTCGGCACAGGTCTTCAGAACATGTCGGGGGATGCCGTCCGGACCGGCTGCTTCCCTGGTGTTCACCCGTCTCAGAGCCCTCCCGCTCACATCGTGCTCTGAGATGCTCAGTGTGCGCTCACCTCCGGCAAACCAGGGGGCTGACGGGAAAGCGTAAGCATTCACCGTGGTGGTAGCTCTGCCCCTGTAGTCCATAATCGTCCGTAATCCCTGCCACATGTGTCTAGTGGCAGACAGCTGGAATGGAGACTCTCACTCTATCCCTGTACCGACGCTTTGCCTCTTTCACAGCCCTCCTCAGTTGTAATCTTCCGTGTTCCACCGCGTAAGCAGCAGTGCACGCATTTAGTGGATTTGTCAACCCACGGTATCGCCTGGTTACCATGGGAGCCACATCGTCCACTAGCTTAGCAATGAAGTTCGTCGCCACTTCCGTAAACTCCCTGACATCATCGCGGGTGGAGCGCTCGGCACGTCCTGCGGCGCGGCTTCTGATTGGCCGTCACCGGAGCTTCCCAAACATGATGGAGATAATTACATTTTGTTCAGGCTGTTATTCTCATTGCAATCAGATCTGTTAATTAGAAATGAATGGAAGGGTCCGCTCTTTTTTTTTTTTTTCGTGTAGGCCTAATTATATTTCCAATCTCCCGATATGTTCTGTCACGATCACGCATCGATTGCAGAATTGTCCACATCCGCATCGCGATGCATCTTAAAATCTAGAGATTTCCACACCTCTAATATATATATATATATACTGTATATGGTGATGTGATGAGAAACATTCCTTAAAATGGTCTCCTGGTAAGTGGACAACTTGTGAAAGTTACTTAATTTTGCCAAATCTTTGAATTTGTTATTTCCATCTTAAAGCGATAGCGCTTCGGTCTTTTCAAAATGTTTCTAATTGACAAATTCAAAAACATGTGTTACAGTTATTCGTCGGCTTTTAAGGCCTTAGCAGAAAGGTGTCTCCCCATATTCTTAGTATTTTGCAAAACCCGAAAATAGAGACAATAAAATCCCAAAAACTAAAATTGGATTTAAAGTTGTTGTTAGTGAGGACACACTGTTATTGCAGCTATATCTACCAAAACCAGATCACGCGGTTTGGCCTTTGAGCCTTATTAAAAATGATACATGTGGCTTTTTGGGCTCATTGCTGTACTGAATTGTGTGTGTGTGTGTGTGTGTGTGTGTGTGTGTGTGTGTGTGTGTGTGTGTGTGTGTGTGTGTGTGTGTGTGTGTGTGTGTGTGTGTGTGTGTGTGTGTGCGCGCGCGCGCTTGTGTGTGCGTGTGCGTGTGTGTGTGTGTGTGTGTGTGTTAGTTCCTGTCGACGAATTAATTCAGTTACGCCCAAATGAGTGTCCAGTATCACATGGAAGGGAAGCTGTGGCGCTCACAGTTTATAGCATACTGGAGTTATTAGAAAGGTTAATATTTTTTGTCATGGATCAGGGCTGTTTTGTATCCTTCTGAGATAATATGAATTTTAGTATATTATTCCAACAGTAAATAGGAACGCAGTTTTTTGGGTTGTTTTTTTTTGTATTTTGATGAGCAGAGAATAAAGCTGCCTCTCACTCCTGTATCTTCTTTTTTGTTTCTTTTTTTCATCTTCCAAAGGCAGCGCCACTTCAAATGCATGACATGGGACTCTGTGAATGTACTTATTTACTTACTATTGTTTTACTTACCATTATGTCTTACATATCTAAGATTCAGACTCAACAACAAGGAATATTTAAAAATAAAATAAAAATGAAGCATAATTATTTATTTTTTAGATAGACAGATAGATAGATAGATAGATAGATAGATAGATAGATAGATAGATAGATAGATAGATAGATAGATAGATAGATAGATAGATAGATAGATAGATAGATAGACATATAGATAGATAGATAGATAGATAGATAGATAGATAGATAGATAGATAGATAGATAGATAGATAGATAGATAGATAGATAGATAGATAGATAGATAGACATGTAGATAGATAGGTCGATAGATAGATAGATGGATAGATAGATAGATAGATAGATGGATAGATAGATAGATAGATAGATAGATAGATAGATAGATAGATAGATAGATAGATAGATAGATAGATAGATAGATAGATAGATAGATAGATAGATAGATAGATAGATAGATAGATAGATAGATAGATAGATAGATAGACATGTAGATAGATAGGTCGATAGATAGATAGATAGATAGATAGATAGATAGATAGATAGATAGATAGATAGATAGATAGATAGATAGATAGATAGATAGATAGATAGATAGATAGATAGATAGATAGATGGGTAGGTGGGTAGGTGGGTAGGTTGGTAGATAGATAGATACTGTATTAATTCCCAAGGGGAAATGGCAGTGTTACAGCCGCTCACATGAAAACAATAGGCAATAATGATTAAAAGCAATAAAAAAACCAACATTATGATGATAATGATAATAATAATAATAATAATAATAATAATAATAATAATAATAATAATAATAATAATAATAATAATTGCACTATACAATAAACCTCAATATTCTCTCTGAGATTCTTATTTCCATTGACCTTCCGTTCCTTTTACAGTACTTCCCTCAACCTCGGGTGGCTCTTATACACATTCCACACATTCCAGGCATGGTTATCGGGAGATGGGGAATTGGGGAACTTGGATGCCATGAAAGAAAAAGGAGAGAGAAAAAAGAAAACAAGAGGAGAAGCCCTCTCTCTAACAAGCTCTCCACCCCCCTCTAATTCTGTTTGGTCCATCAAATCAAAGCGTGGAAGGCGTGCGGCGCTGCGGGTGCTGGTATCTTTTGACCGCTGTACCTGTGACGGCCATTACAGGTCCCCCCTGCTCGCGGGAGCCTTTGTTTCTGGGTGTCGGCACCGACCGTTCGGCAGGAATGAGATAACTACCCGAGCGCTCTGCGTTTCGGAGGATAATCAAAGCCTCCCAACGCGAGTGGCTGCAGGGGCTGCGGGAACCCTTCCCAGCAGCTGGTATCTCCATGCTGTCTCTACGGATGCTTCATTCAGGGGAAGTTGTGCCGTTGTTGCCATGATGAAAAGATGTTGTCGTGGAAATGTATTCACCTCCATTATTGTGCGCTAAGGATTGCTTCACTGTTATTGTGTGCTAAGGAGCTGGAGGTCAGCATGAGCGGTACTTTCCAGATACTACTCCCTAGATATGGCCAACTTGGTAAACAACGCTATTAATCAGTCAAATTGTTGGAACACTCTGCTTAAGTTTAAAAAAACACGCCATGGACGGAGATTATAAAGACACCATGTAACCTTGTATTTTTTATACTCTATTCTATTCCTATACTTATACTCTGCGGAGACAAACTCGGTTCTTTTTTATAATGAAAAATCGTGAACTAAGGACCTCTTCTCCAGGGTGATTTTTTTTTTGTTCCGTTTTAAGTGGTTCCTATTCACCATTGAAACCACCCACCTTCCCGAACCAGACAGGAGCAGTTCGTTAGACCAGCGTTTTTCGACCACTCACGGCTGGCCGATTTGAACATTTTTAAAATTCCACTTCGAAAGAATAAATAAGGGAAATTTGACATTGTGTTGCATGATCAAAAGTCATGTAATTGATTAGTTCCAGTCACTCTGAAAGTGATAGCTATTAGTCGTGATGAAAGCGTGAGATGTCAGATTCTCATGTTTTTGAGGCTTATTACAGTGAAATTACGGTGTTATTACAGTATCTTATTCCACTTTTTTAGTAAGAAAATCTTATTTCTTACTAATTTAAACTTTTAATTCATCAATTCAATTTTATATTTGTGTTGGTAATTTGTGTGTATCTTGTAGTATGATGAGAAATGTCTCATAATGAAAATAGAAAACAGATAGAAATATACTACAAACCTAAAAATAACAAAGAATTTAGTTTAACGATTGAAATGATTTTTTAACGTTTTATTTTGAGTTAATTTCAAGTTTATGTTTAATTTAGAATGTTAATGTTAATTTCACATTGGGCACAATTAGCCATATAGCTTCTCAAGGAATGCAAGTTTCACATAGCAGGGAAAAAGCTGAGGTTATTTTTTGCACCACCTAACATGGCCTGTGGTTATTGCACATAATTACATACAAGAATAAAAAAGCAACGCTCACCCACATCAACACGAGTCACACTTATTATACCGCTGTGTACAGTAATAGCTCCTGATCGTACTGTACCTGAGTGACAGCGAGTCAACACTTCAAGGAAAAGTGTTCACTTGAATTATTATTATTATAATTATTAATAAACCATCAATTTGTGTTGGACTCTGTATAGTATGGCTTTACTTTCTGTGAGCCCACCTCCAGAGCATGTGAGTTGAGGTTTGGTGGTTTAAATTGGATTCTTACAATACCACTGCAGCGAACGTAGTGTGGTGCAATAATTTGTTAAAATCAGGAGAAGAATGGAATGTAGAGTAACACGATGTATATTTTTGTTTCTTATATTTCTTTGCTTGTTTAGCATGTACGTGCATTGCTTTGTCTAATTGTCTCTGTGACACAGTGCACGCTGGCCTGTAACTGGGCCAATTAGTGTGATGTATCGGGTCCATGTTGTGAGCTCAGCTCAAAAATCTTCATAGTCGTGCCTTTATTTTTGTTTTCTATATGTCTTTACATCGACTGGGCCTCCCTTTGTCACTCTGTACATACGGTAAGATTCAAAGTGTAGTTTGGATAAAAATATATTTCACTGACCGTTCAATATGTTGGATGACATACAGCAGTAGAATTCTATTCTGTAGCCAGAATTTTGAATTCTTGAATAAATAATTTGAATAAAACTCCATAACAATAAAGTTATAATTTCCTATAATAATATTTAAAATCTATTATATCTATTATATATTAATATATTAATATATTTATATATGTGTGTGTGTGTGTGTGTGTGTGTGTGTGTGTGTGTGTGTGTGTGTGTGTGTGTGTGTGTGTGTATGTGTGTGTGTGTGTGTGTGTGTGTGTGTGTGTGTGTGTGTGTGTGTGTGTGTGTGTGTGTGTGTGTGTGTGTGTGTGTGTGTGTATGTATATCAAAGGTGTGAATATTCACTGGCCTCACGATTCACCTGTCAACGATTCGAAAGGACATATCTGTCTAATATCTGTTATTAGTACTGTATATGTATACATTTATAGTACTATTTATTTTTATTGTTATTGTTATAAATTTATATTTTAATAAGACACAAAACTATAACATGTTATTTGATACTCTTTGAAAGACAAAATTATGATACCTTTACCTTTGTGCATAGTGCGTAGTACTTAAATACCTCGACAGTTTCAGGGCGTTGATCTACAGTACAGCCTTCTTCAGGAGTTTACGCTCGCCATTCCCTGAGGGAAAGTTATATTATCAGCATCATGTCTCCTGAAGAAGGCTGTAGAAATCCACTACAAAACTGTCAACATGGTATTTAACTCTCCCTCTGTGATTCTGTGTAACTGCACTGCACTGCTCACACAGATTAATGCTAAACTATAAAAGGGGAATCTCTGAGTTTCATAATCCTGTGACTTGGCCCATATACAGTAACTCCCTTGATCTTCCTTTAAATATACCAACAGTTTTCACTGCTGCCCTAGATCGGACGTCTCACGCTTCCTATTAGGTTTGTCTACACTCTATTAAAGTGATTTGTAGTTGTTCACATGCATTATTCATTTTACATACTTAACATGTAAAAAGTGAGGTGGTCTCAGTCTAAGCCGCTGAGTTAATTGGACCTAATTGCGGTGTGCTTGAGTGTGAGTGTGTGTAGGTGCACGTCCGACATCTTTGTTATTATTCATTCCGGGGCCTTCATTATGAAAGTAGCGCTGTGTACATCCTCTACAGTAAATTATGAAGCAATAATTGAAATCCTCCTCCTTGAAATGTCAGTAAAAGTAACGGCCTGTGTATTTACGGCTTAGTTTCCCGTGTACTGTGCTGTAGACTGTTTGCAACAAATAAGAGCGTGTTAAAAATGAACCTGCGTGGAGCTGGAAGCTGCTGCGTCCTGCGATTTCTGTTCTGCTGAGGCAAAGGTTGTGGGCTCAGCCTCGTTGCTCAATATCCCGTAAATAATTCAAGCCGACTTTGTCTCGCGGCCGACTCTGCGATCTCTTTATAAATCTTTTGCAATGTTAAAAGTAAAGAAAAAAGATGCTGACTGAATTGTAAAAATGCGACACCTCTCACCTCATGTTCCTCCACCTTATCCAGGTTTGTTGTATATTTAGTCCTATCGATAATTTTTTAGATGTGTCACATATGGATATATTTTTTTCCCCTTTTTATTTTTATTACTTTTTATTAACTCCTATTTTTGATGTGAGCCGCTGTGACACTGCAATTTCCCTGCAGTGTCACAAAGGAATGTCTATCTGTCTGTCCGTCCGTCCATCCGTCTATCTGTCTATCTATCTATCTATCTATCTATCTATCTATCTATCTATCTATCTATCCATCTATCTATCTATCTATCTATCTATCTATCCATCCATCTATCTATCTATCTATCTATCTATCTATCTATCTATCTATCTATCTATCTATCTATCTATCTATCTATCTATCTATCTATCTATCTATCTATTTTATAGGGAATAAAAATGGTGTCTATCATACGTTTCTTTCCCCCTCTCTCTCTCTCTCTCTCTCTCTATCTCTCTCTCTCTCTCTCTCACGTTCTCACTACCTCTCTACCGCTTTGTCTCTCACCCTACCTCCCCCCCCCCCAGGTGGACATGCTGGTTCCCACCAAGATCACCGGTGTCATCACGCAGGGAGCCAAAGACTTCGGCCACGTCCAGTTCGTGGGCTCTTACAAAGTGGCGTACAGCAACGATGGCGAGCGGTGGATCGTGTACCAGGATGAAAAGCAAGGAAAAGATAAGGTGAGAAGTTCCTAATAACTCAGTAAAATACTCAGCAATAGCTTAACTCACCCTATTGTCCTCACCGGCACAAGACAACATTTGACGAAAGGACAAACAGACACACTGTTCAAAATGTCCAGTTTGGGCCTCGTCGGTTTCTCGCCTCCGCCTCTTTTCGCATTTTCTTATCTGTGTCCCCTTCCTTCTTTTTGCCCTTTCTTTCTCTGTATTTGGGATCAGATAGCTGCACTGTGCTTTTCGCCGTTTAAACCTTTTTTCCACGTGTCTGAGCTCCTTCACCGATGTAAAAAATCGGGCGAGAGAGAGAGTGCATGGCGAGGTGTAGATACCTCCTTATAGACAGACCGGTTACAGAGAAGTGGTTTACTATTCATTTTTGACCTGTTTCTTAGAAAATAAGAGCCTCCTCCTCTTCTGCCTATTCGGTTTTCTTTATGGGTTGAATCTGGGACAGAGAGAGCAGATGTCCTGGTCTAGTTAAATTCATACATAGGAAGGTTATTTTTGCAATGTTTGCAGATAACTGTACTGTATGTTAGTGTACAATGTGGAAAACAGGAAAAACTCCTTACCTGGGTATAGAAGACCAGCTCCTCTTGGCTGACTATGCCATGAATGACTTAGCCTTGAAGGAGGTATTTTATTTCGATTTACAAAGATTTCAAGAATATATAACAGCATATAAAGTTTTCCACGAGTCATAGTGTTTTAGCCTAACAGGCTCATGAATCACCACCGGTAGCGGTGGCCGAAAATCTTCTTACATTGCTTAAAGTTCTGATTTCCCGCATGAGGTTTACAAGGAGTACACATCATTTTAAGACCCATGATAATGGTCTTTGGATGCCGGTAACTACTTTTTTCCAGTCAGGTAAACCCAACTTCAAGCATCATTTGAGAGAACGGGACAAGGGAAAAGCACTGTCACAGCTATTTTGTGGTTTGAAATAATTTTTATTTCAGTTAGTTATTACAAAAAACATTTATTGATGTTTTGATTGTATTGCCCTGAAGTCCCCTCTCTACTGCAAGGTAGGCATGTTGAGCCTAGCTTTTAGGGGGTTTAAAACAGGTACATCCCCAGACAAGGCCGAAGAGCTGTTCAAACAAATGGACCCTCAAGGTTTTGATTGTATTGCCGAGAAGCCTCCTCTCTACTGGAGGCCAAGCATGTTGAGCCTGGCTTTTTGGGGTTTAAAACCGGTACGTCCCCAGACGAGGCCGAAGGGCTGTTCAGGCTGTTCAAGGTGTCGCCGCCCCAACCCCAGTCGACCGAGGCGGACATTAATGCCGGAGGACACATTTGGCTGGTGGACTCTTGAGGCCATTGCCTGCCACGCCGTGATGCCTGGCATGGCTGGGAGTGTTTATGTCTGGCCCACTGGTAAAGGCTTGTAAGTATTCTCCTCAGCTTCCACCTTCAGCTTCTGTGGTCAGAGGCTGCAGGCAGTTACATTTAGATTGAGAGAGCAGGCTTTGTCAGAATACAGATGACCAAAACAAAAAATATTAAAACTGTGCTACATGTAATGTATTGGTGTTCCACTTTAACTATATTCATATGGTCTACCAACTTATTCCCTTGTTATAAGTACGGTATTAATATAAATTCAGCAATGAGGAAAATCAAGCTGCAAAGATGTACGTGGTGCAAGCAGTGGAGAAGGATTTGCTTCATTAGTGGACCATCGAAGATGCTTACAATTGATGGGGCATTTGATTTCTTAAGCCCGCCCCTACCTGTGTAAGGCTCGGCCCATTTCTTGGCTTCTTTAGCAGCAGTGCAGCAGGGTGAGCTCCTAAAGGGCTTCGCTTATGGTCATATAACTAATTATAATGACATTAAGCCATGTCCTTCAAGGCTCAAATGGCTTAAAGGCAGAGCTGATGAATGTACTCCCTGCTGGACTGATGGTGGATTACATCGTACCCTGATCGGCTGAAACGACAAAAGGTAATGGCCAGCGTGCATCACGCCTTTGGCTGTCCTCCCAGCCTCAGACAGCGATCCCAAACTCTCCCATGGAGCCCTGCGCAGTGAGCGGGGAGATAATCACACAGAGCTCTCTGATGTGTATAGCCACATAACATGGCAGGCTACTTACACAGCATTCATCAATGTCGGTGCCAGTGTAAAACCTGGACCTACTTGTGTCGTTCGCTCAGCCATACTAAGAATGGCATAAAAAAGAGGGACGAGAAACATCAATTAGAAAGAATTGGATGAAGGACATAGCTTCATAGAGAATAATGCTGTCCATAGACCCTGGATTACCCTGTCCCTTCTTGGATGGAAAGGCTGGTCAGTGACCATAGATTTGTGTGTCGTAACCCTTTTTTCCTGTACAGGGCAACAACATATCTCACTGTGCCTTGTCTGTTTGTATAGGCCACTGATGTCCAGCTGTCGGTTCCTAACCAACATCTCCGGTTGCTTATCAGTGGGGGCGAGGTGTTGAACTAAAGAAGGACGCGATAGATGGATTTGGGTCCCTCTCAGTCAGAGCTATGAGACACAGCAGAGACAGAAAGCGACTGGTACTTTCCCGTGTCGGCCGTCACAAAGCTTCATCCTTCGGCCATGAGAGGAGCTCTTAAATCTCTGACACATCTCAAGGCTTGTACTGAGAAAAAGGCCATTCGGTGAAATACAATTGCCTTTCGCCAGTACTGATTCATCCGGCCATACAATTTGTAGACAGACAAATTGTTCTTTGCAAAATTGTTAGACCATACGAATTGTACTCACAAATCGTAATAAAACGTCTCAACAGCATAACCAGAACCAGATGGGAGACCATTCTGTTCCCTGGCTTTGAGGAAGGTCATTAACAATGATCATGAGCGGTTGCCTGGTCACAGGAATAGACTGTAAGTCAACAGCCTGTCACTACCAGATAGTGGCCCCCTCTCTGGTCTTGGCCGATGCGGAATGCAAGGTGGCCAGCTGAACGAGTTGTTGTTCTTCCACCGTCGCATGTCATGGGCTGATTCAGGTTCAGGTTTTCCCTGCTGCCTGGCAGGGCACAGGGGGAGGCCATTAGCACCTCAAAGGTTGTAGCTTATGGGGCGTATTACTGTGTAAAGTGGTTTTGGAATGGGAGAGCTCCGATTATTTATGTGCTCAGCTCAATTTGATCCAACTTAAAGTAGTCCACAGAGCAGCGATTCCAGATTAGCAGAAATCTAGCCCATGTGTCTGCTGTTGACTCCTCTCATACAGTATGCTTTGTTTCTGCGCAGGAATACTTGGAAAAATTTGAAAACTTTGTCTTCACTGTCTATATTTTCTGAGATATCTGTTGCTCTTTCTAGACCTTGAGAAAATGATCTGGCATCTGCCAAATGCCAACATCAAATATGTGACGTGTAGCTAGAACCCACTTCTTGTATAACTTTCTTTATTATTTTTATTGCTTTTTATCTCTTTGTTTGTCTTAATGCTGACATTTTAATTACTTTTTTGTACTTTTTATGTTTTCATGTACACACATGCATATAGTGCCTGTGTGTAACAGTGTTTGTAATCATTACATTGAAGAGCATGCATATGTGGACAGGTGAATCCACAGTCACATTCAAAAATCCAAATTATGTAGAAAAAGAAGGAATCACAAGTTCGCGTTTTATTGCAAACAGCCAACAATCAGGTTATGTATATTTTGTGATAGGCCATGGACCTTCACATGGCGCCACAGCACATACTGTAGGTAATCAAGACCTCTCCCAGTAACGTTGTGCTGTCCCTGATGACAGTGTTTGCTTAGTTGATGGGGGCGCTCAAGTACAAGAGTAATTGATTCATGTTTAATGGGGTTCTACTCAGGTTCCACCAGGTTAATTAGCTATTAGAACTGGCAATTCCCTCCAGGTCAGAGGGTAGCAGAATCTTAGATGGTGGTAAATACAATCATAGCTTAAGATTAGCCACTAATAGCTACGGCTTCCTCCTCCTACGATGTTAAAAGTTATTGGTCGTAGGGTTCTCACAGTCTGAAACACACTCACATCTCAGATCGGATATGAACTTTGATTCCCTCAATATTGGCTTGGCTTGTCAGATGGAAAATGTATTTTGCGGATTTGAGTTTGATTGATTTGATCTCTGCCCCCCGCCCAGTTCCTAGTCACTGGCTGTTGATTGCCTCATACGGCCAGGGCTGGTTCTGGCAACATGGGGGCAAGAAGTCAGAGACTGGGATTCCTGCACCCTTGACTGCCTGTCCAGGTTTAAATAATAGGGTGTGGCTCATACGGTAACCCCTCCTACACCCCCCTGGTGATGCCTGTCTTTGACTCTTCAGGCCTGGAAAACCGATGTCTGGCTGCTGCAGACTCTTGGGATTTTGGTCGGTCTAAACGCAGGTCACTGAGGGATGGAGTTACAGTATGAGAGTTTGGATACGGCTGAGTTTGAGTTATGCCTTTTGGATAATAACGTGCACACCAGCTCAATGAGAGCAGTGGGCGGTTAAGTGTCTTGCTCAAGGACACTTCAGCACGCTACCAGGAGGCAATCTTCCCATCACAAGACGACCCGCTCTACCTCCTGAGCTACTGCCCCCTACCGAGAAGAGGACACTAGTAGAATGAGAGCCGGGGTATTCTATGTATTGTGTAGAATAACACAGCTAAGACTCTTCCGGGGGGGGGGGGGGGGGTTGGGAGAGGCGCTGGTTGTTGATGTTGAAAACAGTGTTTGTTTGCAGGTGAAAAAGGAGATTTTTGTTTGTTGAACAACTGCATTATATGCCAGAACTTTCATCAAGTCCTGAGGGGAGAGGTGGAAAAAAATGCTTTTCTCTGTCATACACTCAAAAAGTCTGTGTATGTGATTATAACGACTCACTTTGTCGTTTGTATGACTTCCAGAAAATGTGTTTTTGTTCAAGCCACTTATTATTACTCACTGAACAACTGGAGGCCTTCAGTAACTTATCATTTTGACGAGTTCCTGAAGGAAAATTCTAATTTAAACAAGTTTTCAACAATTTTTGCAAAAAAGCTAGTTCTCCGCCTTTCCATCACCAAAAGCAGGTGCAAGTGGTTGGTATCCGCTGAATCAGCTAAAAAATGATCCCTTATTATCACTGTTTGGAGCCCAATTTGACTTCCAACTACTCAAAATGGCCAAAAATTGGCAATTCTGCTTCCACCTTTTTGAAATGGAATTAACAAATACAAGAATCCTTGCATCCTTACAAAGCATCCCTGACAAAAACATGTGTTACCGTTTGTCATATTAAGGTTGATTTCTGAAAATATTGCTTTGATAATATTAAAGTAAAAACCTATGATCATTTAAATGATGTTTAAAAAGTTGACACAGAAAAGCTCTTATATTATGAGAAAAGAATATTATGAGAAATCCATCAAAATTACCACCAAATTGTCCTGATCTGAGGCATTGTTCAATGTCTGTGCTACTGACATCCAGTATATTATAGACTTACTGTACCCGTACAATATCTGTGTCTAAAACTTCTGACAAAAATATATACAGGCGAGTCATGGGGATACGGTCTCATTTCATCACCTTGTCTGTCCCTTATCTCATTGTATCTTATATATTTCTTTGCACTACCATTTTTCCTTTTGGCGGGGTTTGTGTTTTGGTCCCCAGGCGGTCTGGGGGGAGGTTCTCTTCATATCCAGACCTCGCTGCCCTTCCTTTTATATTGCTCCATTGTGTTTTGCTTTGGCTGGAACATGACTGTTGTTGGAAACTGTCTTGGAATAGGTAGGAGATACAGCGTTGCGTCATAAGCTTTAATTCAATAATGCAACAACCTAATAAAGTGTTAAAAAGAGAGCGACAAAGGACAACAAAATTGAAGAATTGTATACTTTTTTACAGTTTTACCCTCCACTCAAGCTTTTGAATATTGGTTTGACAAGAAGTTTCTTTAGGAGATAGATCAAGGTAGATTTGGCTATTTCTCTTCTGTATTTTGTCTATTTCTGTGTATGTGGCTATTTTAAATGTATTTGTTTATTTATTAATATTAATTTCGATTTGAATGGTAATTATCTAAATTACATATTTTTATTTTTTTCTCAGACGGTTAAGCTTTTTTGTGTCTGCACAACAGTGGGGCAACCTCACCACAGCATATTCCTCGTATATGTAAAGGTACTTGGCGGAATAAACAGCACTACTTTTGATTATAACAGAAGGATCGCTGCAGTGGAAGTTAGACTGATGTTAAAATCATGTTAATCAGGTTAATAAAGAAATCACACATAGCCAAACTGTGGCCAAGTATCATTTTTTTACGCGCAAATCGGTTCTGATTGAATACCCCGCTGAAAGATAAATAACACGTTGAAAAAAAGGAGTGTAATTAACAACATTGAATGAAATCAGAAACTCAGCTTGCATGACATGGAAGGAAAAAATGGATATTAACGTGAATACCAGAAAAGAGGGAAAAAGGGGAAGGGGAATGACAGCTTAAATAAGTCACGCTGTGATCTGACACCCGTTCTTTAAGCACTTTAATCGGGCGTTTTAAATCGGTAGGTGAGAGAGAGAGAGAGAGACAGAGAGGGAGAGAGAGCGATAGAGGGAGAGAAGAAGGGATGGAGAAGGGAAGGAGGAGAGGGCAATGTGACACATGACGACTTGGTTTTTTTTCTGACGTGTGCAGATGTAAACCTAGCGCTAATATCTGCTCCAATAAAGATAAAGAAGAAGAAAGGAGGAAAGAGAGAGAGCGAATGAGGGCTCGAGAGAGAGAGAGAGAGAGAGAGAGAGAGAGAGAGAGAGAGAGAGAGAGAGAGAGCAGGAGGGAGAGAGAATGACTCACCGCGGGGAGGAAATGATAAAAAAGAATGGAGGATGAAAAGCTCCTGTGCACTGGCTTGTATTGGAAAGCGTGACATAAGGGAAGGGAGGAAAGCCGCCGGGCGCCATGTGCTGCCAGCTCCAGCGGCTCAGTAGGAGCATCTCCCCACTGCAAACATCTAAAAGATGAAGTAAAAATACATTTTAGATATTGTTTGTTTGTTTGTCTGTCTCTCCATGACTGGTGTTCTCCACCTCAGTAGCACATGTGCACAGTACATCCTGGCCAGAGTTTTCCGTGAGAAAAGATTGGTGCCCGTCCACGTGTCCTGGAAGAGTTCAGTGTCCCAGAAAAATGGGAGAGAATGTGGTAAAATGTTGCCCATGTTTATTGAGCTTAAAAGCAATTGATAGGCAGTCTATATAAAGAATGAAATCGTGAAGGTATGTCGATTTAACATATTTTTTATTGAATATTCAAAATAAAATAAGTCCCGTTTAGTTAACGCTTTTTTAAAAATGAATAAATAAATATTGCGCATATTACCACTTGAACTCAAATCATTTCCGTTCGTGATCAATAAGCAACAAGTGACGCCGCTTCGAGACCCAGCGATTACCGTTTTTTTAACCCGGGTAAAATGTATATTAAAAAAAACAATAAATTATAAACTCGCAGGTCATATTGCTCCTACAAAACGTAGCCGCTCCACCTCCTCGACGGCTCGGACAAGACGGGCCAGCGGTGCAGCCGGCACGCGCAGGGCCGGGAACACACCTCCACCTCACTTTCATTGTGCCAAGAGGTTTGTTTCAGGTGGTTTTTGAAACAACGTTGTGTGGGGAAAAGTTCAATAACACTCTGAAACTGTAGGGGCGCCAAATACCAAAAAGTTACATTGTGCTGCTTTATATTTATTTGTATTTGTTTATAAAATATAATATAACATATAACATATTCATGTATGCAACAATACCCACACATCCTGTTCCTCGATTTATTTTTCTTTCTAACAAACGTAACAAAACATTGCAGCCATCTGTCTCTCTTTGAGGATGTATGAGTGTGTAAATGTACATACAGTAATTAAAAAATATATATACAATATAGAATATATAATTATCTGTAATATATATATAGTATTTATTTAATGCATTATATTGTTATATATAAGTTTATTAACATGCTATGCTACGTCATACTGTAGATCGAAAATGTTTTTAATCAAACTGTATGGAAGTACAGTATAGGGACCGTCTCCACGAGAGCTTAACTTCAACAGAGATCTATCTTGGACTTTCACATTTTTACCTCAGTGCATCATGTAATAAACCTCGGCAGGGATCCCATATACCTCCCAAGACTTCTTCCACACATCGTTTTTTTAAATGTTTTTATTAGGTCTCTGCAAATGAGTCACATCGTAAAGTATGGGGAAACCAGCTCCCTCAACGAGAAGCTTCTCCTCCATTTTGGGAACAGAAAGTTTGGTAGGAGCTCAAGTCAGTGTCACAAACAGAAGACAATTACTGAGGATTAAATGAATGTGAAAAGGATTGAAGGTATTCGGCGTAATTCATATTGAACGTGGCGGATTTACACCTAAATAACTGAAATAACTGAAAATCGAAAACAAATCTTTTCATCGAGTGACTGGTAAAGGCCCGAATCTCCAAAAAGAGCCAAACTTTTTATCACCGAATCAAACTTCCTATGATGTCGTTTTGAGTGGTTTGCACTCCGCTGCTGAGTGAGATGGATAAAAGTGCACAAGGACTTCAAAAGTGGACCCTTCAACTCTTTTTTTGTTTTTTCTTCTCCTCTTTCCTAGGTCTTTCAGGGAAACTTTGACAATGACACGCACAGAAAGAACGTGATCGACCCTCCCATCTACGCCCGCCTCGTGCGGATCCTGCCCTGGTCCTGGTACGGCAGGATCACCCTGCGTGCCGAGGTCCTGGGCTGCACAGAGGAAGATTAAAGCCCACGCTCCCTCTGTTTGTCCCCCTTTTCCCACAACACCACGATGCGCAGGGGTGGTTCCCTTCCCCCGGTGATTCAATACAAACTGTGCAACCTGTAAAAAAAAAAAAAAGATCTGTTTCCAATGGATTTTTTTCCAAGAATTTTTGTTTGGTTGTGGTAGGTTGGTGTTTTTTATTAATTATTATTATTTTATTTTATTTTTATTTTTTGACAATAATTTAAACCTACCCCCCCCTGTCTTTTCATTCCCTTTTCAGTGTGATTTCTGTCCCTTTTATTACCCGCAAAAGTTTTTTTCATCCAGTTTTGAAAAGAACTATGTAACATAAACAGCCGGGTTGGGGGTCCTGGGGGTCAGGTTTGGGGGGGTGGGGGTGTCGCTGTGTTTCGAAGCCGTTTCCATTGAACGCTAATGTACAGTGTCACTTTTTAAACAAAGATGCAGAATGATCTGTCAGCCATGCTTCATTGGAGAAGTTCTTGATTTCTGAACTATGCTAAGAGGAAGGAAAGAAAGGAAAAACATTCGACATTCACAGCTGTGTCCTGAAATGAAAATCTTTACTTTGATAAAAACACACACACACACACACACACACACACAAGACATTATAACATTATAATTGAAGGCGATAGCAAAGCTCTTGTATTATATGTAAACACTAAGGAAATGCATGGTGAATAAAATTATAAATGTATATGACAAACGAAAAAACAAACTCCTCCTTTAAGAGCAATGGCTTTTATTTAGGGACTTATTTTTTATGTGCATTTTTAAATAGTTCTGACACACACTGCAAAAGCTTAATGACTGATATATGAGACAATTAAACATTTTTTTCAGCAAAATTGTAAAACACTAAGCACCGGAGCTCATTAGTGCTCTCATAATGCGTTTCCATCTTACGTTTAGGTGTGTGTGTATATATACATGCAGTATAATATATGCATATATGTATATACATATATACACATATATGTGTGTGTACATGTGTTGTTCACATATGATCACATTTTATGACATGTTATAAAATGGTATCATACTTGAAGGTTCTGTGATCACATGTTGATCACATGCCGTGTTTTGTAAAGGGTGTGTGTGTGGGTGTGTGTGTCTGTGTGTGGGTGTGTAACTGGGATATTTGCAATTGAGTTGTCTTTTTTTTTTTTAATTTGCCTGATTTATTATTTCACTGCATTCATTTGATATTTTGTTGTTGTACAAAGAGATCTTAGTTGAATTTGACAAGCTCAGGACGGTCGTTTGATTACCACAAGTCGTTTTGACTCCTGTCGTACCCGCTCCATGTCCCGTCCACGAGAACAACCGCCGCGGTCCCAAAATGTATCCCATCATGCGACTCAGAAAAATCAACTCATCATCTTGTTTTCTGATTTTTCTTTTTTTTTTTTTTTTTTTTTTTTCAATTCCTATAATCAAAATGTCAACTGCTGATGCAATTTCCTCAGAGAGCACATGTCTGGGATAATGGAAAATATTGTTGTTGTTTTTTTTGCAATCTTCAGTGAAAATCTGTTAAAATAAGGATGTTCAGAGTTCTAAATGGGGAGGTTCTTTACAGGGAAAACGGGAGTGTGGTATAAATTTAGATGTCAAATAATATAACATAGAAAATTATGTCAAATGAATCAAATGTCAAATTATTGTTGGTTGATGATTGTTGTTGACATTCAGATGTTTTTTTTTTTTTTGAGGGGACTTACAGTAGACCTCCTATTTTCAAAGGGTTTTTGGGATGTGTATGTATTCAAATTAGCGTAGTTGTTTCCCCACTTACTGTAACAGAGCTGAAATGTGGCCGTGGTTAAATCGGTTCCTGGAGTGTTAATCACATTCAATTGCAATTCAAATAATTGGTTGTTCCGATTTTTCTAAAAACATTTGGTTTCTTTGAACGACTTCCAAGGTAGCCAAGGCGAAGGGCAATTCCCAAATATTGTTATAACAATAATAATAATCAAAATATAGGTTTTAAACCGACTGGCCTATTCCTTGCCTCAAATATTCTTAGAAATAGAGGTTTCTGAGGACATTTGAGGACTGCTTCAAATAAAAAACAACTTATAAAAAAACAGAATCAGGGAAAGTTATTAAATGCGACACCGGACGAGCGGATAAAACAGAGCGATACCGTCAAGAGCTCTTTGATGGTGCAGTTTTGTTTCGCTTTTGAGTTCGCAGAAAACAACGCTGAAACACTGGTAAACATGGCATCGCCGCGCTGCACGGTTTCTCCATGCCAGAGATTTCCTGAGTTGTGTGTCGCAGAATCATTTCAAATCCAATCTTCCAACAGTGGAAAAATGCTTCCAGAACCTATGGCGCCGCCCGCATTTCAGCTCAATTCATAATTATTTAGAATATTTAATGAACATTTTCTAATGGCTCATATGGGAAAATACAAAAATAGAAAATGTGTTTGATAGTGACTGAAACTTAAAACACAAAGAAAATGAGTTGCTTTTGTTTGTCTTCCATTTCAACATCTAATGTTAAAAATCACAAGTACAAGTTGTTCAAATAAAGTTAACATTCCTGTTTTGGAGAATTTCAATGGGCATTTTAAAATAACCACCTAAAAAAAAGATGAAGATGAAAAAAAAGATTCTGTGTAATTAAAAGGAAAATTGAAATGAAATAGGCAGACACTGGCTATTCTGGTTTGGGTAATGAATGGTATTATGGTTATATTTTGGAAAATTCACGCCTGTGTTATGTTACTAATAAAAGCATTAGAACACACATGTTTTTTTTTTTAATTTGCGTAATTACTAATATGTAAAGTTGTTATTGGTGTAACCTGACACAGTGAACTGTAAACATCTTTACAGTGATGCACTTTTTGAATATAGTTGGCAAAACATTATTATTATTATTTGTTTTTGTCTGTGGACATTTTAATTTTGGAACATATTTGGACTTGTTTTTTATTTCTATACTATTTTCTAGGCTCATGCCCAAGCATTGATGATATGATTAATTATGATTAAAGAAGATTTCTGCTTCCTGTGAGCAGGGATTTCAGAGACACTTTTCAAGGTCTGCATGCAGGACTTCTTGGCTATGAAATAACAAAGTCGTCCACAGGCATTTTATACAGCTCGTCCATTTACTCACCATGGATTGTCTCGTGCTTTGCAAAGCATCATGTGACCGCCGAAAAGGAAGGCAAGAAAACTAAAAATGTTGTTCCTCAAAATGTTCACATTTTGGTTTTTCACATCTCATGCTATGTAGAGAAAATGTATCCATTAATACGCTGGTTTTAATTCCAAAACCCTGACATCCAGAAAACGTGTACAGAGATGATGTTGCTTCGAACAAAAAATTTCAGTTTGACCAATAAAAAAATATCTGTGAACTGAGTGAGCTGCTCCCGCCTGTTTTCTACCTCGACTCCCAAATCATTTTGCTTTTTCTTCCTTGTGACTGAAAATAATGTTGAACTGGTCCTCATGTCTTAAATCCTTTTCATCAAAATATAAAAAAAATTATGAATAAAATACATTATTACAAAATGTAAAAATTAAATGTAATAATTGATTACAAAAAAAGAAAATTATCAACAACATTGTGAACATTTATAACTTAAATGTATGTATTTATTAGTTAATTTATTGCTTAATGTCCTATAATGTGTGTATAATACATGCATCTCACATCAGAAAGTGCAACTTGCCAAAATAAAACATCATGTGAACTTACCTACAGCCCAATGTAAGTAGAGTTTCTTTGTTTGAACTCAAAAAGTGTATCGTGTTGATATTTTGTTGTGGGACCTTTGCATTTGTGGATGACGGCTCATTAATGACTTTTTCTGCACCATCCTGTGGTTTGGTTTCGTGCAATGCTCCATCTTCACACCAGCAGGCCTTCTGCTCCGCCGCCATTCTTGGCCTCCATTGGTTTTCCTGGAGGCTCGCCTTCCGGTCGTGGCTGGAGATCAGACATGAGAGGAAAGACGACGGAAAGAACATGCAAACCCACTGGTACTGTTCCAGTAATGGTCCCATCGCTGAGGATAATCACCGTAAACTGCAGTGAATGAAGTTCTGCAGCAATTAGAGGCCAATTCTGAAACAATCTGCTCCGCTTGCTCATCCCATCCAATAAAGCTGGAGATGCAAGAAAAATGACTTAGCTCACTTATAAGGATTAACATTTTATTAATATACCAACAAAAAACATCTACACACACAACATGGAGTTCTGGCATTGTTTGGTTCAACACTCAGCCCAAAAGCATTTAAAGATTTTACATACGGACAGTCCTCTGCTTCTTGGTAAAAACATATTTGGTACATTTTTATCTCCATCCCACTTGTTATTTTGGTCAAATTGTTGATATAAATGGATATATAATATATTATTTTCAGAAGTGTGGTTCATGTGCAGTTTTCACGATTTCAAAGCCGTCCACGTGGCTCACCTCAACACACAGGCTGATACTTAAAATATAAAGTCATATAATTCATATTATTAATTATATGAATACATTAGTCAACTGGTCACAGATTAGACCACATTTAGCAATTGAAAAAACAGGACCAAGGGAAATAATATTGGAGAATCATATAGTTTAACTGATACAGCAAAAATACTGTATATATACAGTATACATATTTATATGTATAATTATTGTAACACAGTAACTAAAACAAAATTGCACCAACTAAACATAAAAGGCATGAAATACGTTGGAGATTTAAATTCTGGAATGAGAACTACACCCTGCTAGTCAGCTCCTGGACAGCAAGACGCCATGAGCTATGTAATGAAATATTCATCACTTTAACTTCCTTCAACGTAGTTTTACATTTTGTGGAATGGGTGGTGGGGCGGTGCTGTCTGTGGGCGTTTTTTTTTCTTTTTAATTTTTTTGGGGGGGTCTCAAAGCCACAGCTCCCTTGGTCAGGCTCGCAGAGATTTACCACCCAACAATTGGCACACAGACCAACGGCCGTTACATGTGATGGGGTTTCCACCAGTCCAGGCTTTGAAAAATGGAAATCTACTAAAAATCTTCTAAAAAGACCGACACCCGGGCACAGCGTGGTGTGCCCGGGTAAAAAAAAGAACTGGGAAGTGACTTTAAAAATATCGTTTGGATCTGCAATATCTGTTTCCAAATATAAGATACAATCCCACGTCTGTGGAAAGCAGAGATAAAAAAAAGAAAGAAAAAAATGTGTTTTTTCGGTGAGCGGGTCAGTGCAGGAAGCTGAATCTTTATTAAGAGTCAAATCATGTGGGTAGAAATCATCAAGGGGAGAAGAGGGAAACGACTATATATATTTTAAAAATCATGCTTAGTAAATGATTTTAATGATCCATACATGACTATGCTAGTTGTTTAAATTTGTAATGTAATGCCACCACTAGCGGGAGCAGAAGTATATCATAACAAAACAAACAAACTAAAATAATGCTTTTAATTTGACATCACATTTGAAAGAAATATTAATTATTAAAATCCTCTGTTTGTGTTTGGTCAAGTTTATTATCTTCTACTTAATTCACACAATTATGCAGGATATATTACAATGTCAATATTTAGCTCTACTTCTATATCCTGGAAAATAAAATGTATATATATATAAATATATATATATGTATATATATGTAGTACATATATATATATATATATATATATATATATATTTCACAAAGACAATATTTTATTGTGTTCAATGCTGATCTTCTTTCCTCTTTGATGACACAGTGTTTACTCCTGACCACATGTGATTAAACCATTTGGGGAAACAGTGTTTTTTTTCAACATATCCTAATATTGTATCTAATCGTGTTTTATACATAAAAGCCAGTGATCAAAGGCGAGGATTATGCACTCTTGATTGTGTTGTTTGTTATCCGAAATTAAATAAACTAAATTGTATGCATGGTTCTGTTTGTCACATCCAGTATCGGGGGCAAATGGCTCTTCTGGTTCCATGTGATGTTCCTCTGATTCTGGGGTTTGTGTATCCACTGGGGAGTCGTTGGCAGAACTGGGCCAATCCTGTGTCGAGCGTTTGCCTCTTCTAATCAAACTGATGCAAATGGAGGTTCACATTCAGTCTCTATACCTGTAGAGTGTCTAACTGGGACAGAAACCATTTCTGACAAGTTCCCCAAACTAACTATAGATTTCTTTTCATTTATTAAGGTAAACTTAGGCGTTAAATACACAAATACTATGGGGTTTTTTTAATGTCTATTGCTTATGATTACTGGATATTAAAAATATATGTTATTTGTGTGCCTTTCAGCGTTATTGTTGGGTTTTATTCCAACTAAGATAATGTTTTATTCCTCTGTTTTTGAATGTGTATGTACTGTGTATTGGTTGGCAATGCTCAATAAAATCTATAAGCGATATAGACAAACAGTATACAGTATATCTATATGAGGGAAAACAATTAAAATAATGAATCGCAACTAACCACACAAATATCATGCGATTAACCGTGATTAATAATAATGTAGTGAATGCATTATTAAGGTGTTAACTTTGACAGCCCTAATCTATGTACATAGCGCAAACTAATTTCTCTTGTGTCATTACCAATCCTGTGGCCCCAATCGGTGTCAACGTGCTTAGTTTTTTTTTTCTGTGTAATGTCACACAATTCAATTCAGTTCAATGCAATGGCAAGGCAAGTTTATTTGTATAGCACATTTCAATGCAATGCAATGCAACGCAATTCAACTTAATTCATCCCTGTAGGGCAAGAAACAGACACAGACTTACACCATAGTGACATGGTTGGGCTGGAAGTGTAGTTTCGTAGCAATTGGTTTAAAAAAAAAAAAAATAACAATAAAAAAGTAACAACAAACAATAATTGGGTAAGTCTGCATAAGTCCATCAGAGGCGTTTCATGTAATCATTAACTGTCAGTTATGTTTATCTATTGCTGTTTTATTTGTTGCCCATAAAAAAAACACTGCAGTTTACAGAAGACATTTTAGGAATGCAGAGCATCTAATGTTCAGTCCATTGCACAGAACCCTGTGACCGCTGCAGTTCATTTTTTTGTTCCTTGTTTTAGCCCACGTGTCACGATTAGACTTGGTTTTCCCACACATGATTATCTTTACAGCCAGCTTCACAGGTTTCATGAAAAACTGTATGTGGATGTGGTTTGAACATTCCTACTGGCACAGACTTTACTCTCATAGAGAATATAATCTGATCGATGTTTGCACGTGGGCCATCGTTGGTTTCTCTTTAATATTTTTTTCATTGCTATGCCTTTGCATCACCGATAGAACCGGGCTGTCTTAAGCCTTTTCCCCTTTTTAGCTCCACCATTACTTTTCCCGATATCATCTGGAAATCTTTTAGTCGGCCACTTAAAACCCTGCACTGAAGCCCAAAGGTTGCAAAGGGGAATTTAGAGCCAGAGAGAGTGATAAGGCTGATGTGAAAGGTCAAAGAGGAAGAAAAAGAAGAAGAAGATAAGAGCATCTCTTGCCAAAAAGGGGAAAAGGTGGAAAAGGAGGAAAAGGAGGAGGAGGAGGACCAGACAGAGACATGAGGTGAGGTCCACATCCCCACAGTGGCATGACTGTACGGCTGGATGTGACAGGAACTTGGCATCAGAGTCTATGAAAGATGCATGAGGCGGGTTCCACAGAGTTCCTGGTCCACGGCAGGAGAGAGGAGCCGTGGGTGTCCAGGACCACGAGAGTCACCTCCAAGCTCCAGAATCTGGACCGCATGTTGCTCCCCTCAGGAAAATGAAAGTTAATGCTATTCGCTAGCTTAGTAGTTATTGTTATTGCAAGTTTTTGGTATTGTAGGTTATTGGTATTATAGGATATTGGTATTGAATGTTATCGTTATTGCAAGTTATGTTATTGCAAGTTATTGGTGTTGTAGCTTATTGGTATTGTAGGTTATTGTTATTGAAAGTTATCATTATTTCAAGTTATTGTTATTGCAAGTTATTGGTATGGTAGGTTATTGGTATTAAACGTTATTGTTTTTGCAAGTTATTGTTATTGTGAGTTATTGGTATTGTAGGTTACTGGTATTGAAAGTTAGCAGTATTGCAAGTTATTTTTATTGCAAGTTATTGTTATTGCAAGTTAATGGTATTGTAGGTTATTGGTATTGGAGGTTATTGATATTTTAGGTTATTGGTATTGTATGTTATTGTTTTTGCAAGTTATTGGTATTGTAGGCTATTGGTATTGTACGTTATTAGTATTTAATGTTATTGTTATTGCAAGTAATTGTAGGTTATTGGTATTGAAAGTAATCGTTATTGCAGGTTATTGTTATTGCAAGTTATTGGTATTGTAGGTTATTGGTATTGAACAATATTGTTTTTGCAAGTTACTGGTATTGTAGGTTATTGGTATTCAATGTTATCATTATTGCATGTTATTGTTATTGCAAGTTATTGGTATTGCAGGTTATTGGTATTGAAAGTTATCATTATTGCATGTTATTGTTATTGCAAGTTATTGGTATTGTAGGTTACTGGTATTGGAGGTTATTGATATTGTCGGTTATTGGTATTGTAAGTTATTGTTATTGAAAGTTATCATTATTGCATGTTATTGTTATTGCAAGTTATTGGTATTGTAGGTTACTGGTATTGGAGGTTATTGATATTGTCGGTTATTGGTATTGTAAGTTATTGTTATTGAAAGTTATCATTATTGCAAGTTATTGTTATTGCTGGTTATTGGTATTGTAAGTTATTGGTATTGAAAGTAATTGGTATTGTAGGACATTGGTGTAGAAAGTTATCGTTATTGCAAGTTATTGATATTGTAGGTTATTGATATTGAACGTTATTGTTATTGCAAGTTATTGGTATTGTAGGTTATTGATATTGAACGTTATTGTTTTTGCAAGTTACTGGTATTTTAGGTTATTGGTATTCAATGTTATCATTATTGCATGTTATTGTTATTGCAAGTTATTGGTATTGTAGGTTACTGGTATTGGAGGTTATTGATATTGAAAGTTATCAGTATTGCAAGTTATTGGTATTGTAGGTTATTGGTATTGGAGGTTATTGATATTGTCGGTTATTGGTATTGTAAGTTATTGTTATTGAAAGTTATCATTATTGCAAGTTATTGTTATTGCTGGTTATTGGTATTGTAAGTTATCGGTATTGAAAGTAATTGGTATTGTAGGACATTGGTGTAGAAAGTTATCGTTATTGCAAGTTATTGATATTGTAGGTTCTTGATATTGAACGTTATTGTTATTGCAAGTTATTGGTATTGTAGGTTATTAGTATTGTAGGTTATTGGTATTGAAAGTTATAATTATCGCAAGTTATTGTTATTGCAAGTTATTGTAATTGTAAGTTATTGGTATTGTGGGTTATTGGTATTGTAGGTTATTGATATTGTAGGTTATTGATATTGTAGGTTATTGGTATTGTAGGTTATTGGTATGGAAGGTTATTGGTATTGAAAGTTTTCATTATTGCAAGTTATTATTATTGCCAGTTATTAGTATTGTAGGTTATTGGTATTGGAAGATATTGTTATTGCAAGTTATTGGTATTGTAGGTTATTGGTATTGTACAATACTGGTATTGTAGGTTATTGGTATTGTAGGTTATTGGTATTGAAAGTTATTGTTATTGCAAGTTATTGGTATTGTAGGTTATTTACATTGAAAGTTATTGTTATTGTTAGCAGAGAAAAAAATGCAATCAGACAAATGACAAGTTTTCAACATTTATTAAATTCAAGAGACATTACCTCATGTACCCATCGACTGAAATATTTATTCTGTTTTCAGAGCTCAGTGACTGTGTTGGATCAGATTTTGTGATAACTCAGTATTATCCATACAAACTAAAAAAATAAATTCAGTATTTATATCCATTAAGTTAAGCTCAGTACCCTAAAGGGAGTCCTCGATGCTACAGTATTACTCGGCCTATAAAATACGGTGCTGGTACATCCCTAATTTATCTGTCTGCATACAGATAAATCCACTGTTTTAAAATATAGAGCAGCTATTATGTGAGTTGTTGCTAAAAATGTCCTCTACATGAAAGAGTTACATCTTCGCTGGTGGCCGTGTTATTCCACCGCTATCTCCCCTCTGTCTCTCTCCATCTCTCTTTGTTTCTCTCCGCCTGTGTGTAATTGTTCAATAAAACTGCCAGATTTTATGAAAATAAACAACCTAATTGCACCTGTGCACTCATTTCCCCGCGCGTCGCCACCGGTCACAGCGTGTGGAAATAGGTTGCGCTTTGACGGCGAAAAATTGAATCAGAGGCGGCATTTATTCAGGGTAAAGTATCGAGAGGAAGGCCGATGTGGTATTTCGGAAATCTGATGTATGATACAAAGTACACCAGCGCTGCCAAGGCCCAATACCTCGGAATCGACTTTCTGACGAGACACAAGATTTTTCCGTGGAAAAGCCTCATCTTTTGTTTGTAGATTTCTAAATACGATCCACGTTCAGATATACGCACTGAGGTCTTTTTTTTTTTTTTTAACCATTGTGTACCCAATTAGAACTGAATAACACCAAATAATATCGCCCAAGGTTGCACAATAACATTTCAACACCAAGTGGCGTATAGTCACTCCAGATCGTCGCCAAAATGCCATGAGCAACCACAGCACATGATGTGGAGTGAATATTCACCACTTGGCCTTAAAATCTTTTTGTTTGTATTTTATTTTGAACCAGACTAAACTATGCTCAACATGACCTTTTTTTTTGATCTGATCTACCTCAAGGAGAGTCCCCTCTGCACTGACCGCTTCCTCTTCACATTTTTCCTTGATTTTTGACTATTCAATCGCTCTCTTTCTGGATCCCGGTTCTGGTAATATTACCTCCCTCAACCCCACCCCGCTGTGAGTGTCTGTGGAACACAACTCCAGTGCACGCTCTAACACAATACATTCCTGCCCGTGAAGACCAAAATTGCCCACGCTGCATGCTATGATATGACTTTAGCAGAATAACCGCTGATGGGATAAAAAGAACCATAGTACAGAGGTGGCCTGTACGCCATGTCAAAGCATTTACGGGTCGAGTTTTTGTTGTGATCTTCGACATACAGTATCATGCTGTTATGTATTTTGCCAGTAATTGAGCTGACGTCGCATTGCAGGTTGGAGACTAAATGGGGAGCATATTTGTGTATCCCAAATGGGAAATAAGATGGCCGAGTGTTGAAGGCAATGTAGAAGTTCTATGTGTCCACTCTGTATTTAATCAACACCACTTTGGAAATAAGAGAGAAGAAAGAAGCATGTTCACTGAAGAGGTAAATTGAAATTGTAACAATTTTAGTTTCATTTTATTTATTTTGGTTGCACAATGAGACATATTTACATAGACCCTGCATTGACTGCTTCGGCTCATTGCGACTGGCCTGTCAACAAATACAAGTAAACAGGGAAGCTGTGGTTGTTCTGGACAAAAAGCACTTATGACATTTGCATTTCCCAACAGATTTCACTGAGCTGTTTTTATTCAAGGGTTTATGATCTACATGGAGTAGGTTGCTCCACCGTCCACGATTTCCACTCATTCTCCCGGGAGTTCGTACCTGTTGGCAGTCCGTATGCATAGTGATACCGAGGCTTGTAGGGAACCAATATGAACACAGATGGTGTCATTTTTCCATAGCCATAACACTGTGCAATCAACATTTACTTCATAATGATAGGTAAAAGCAAAAAGGTTGTCTATTGCTCCTTTAAATTGCACTTTGGGTAATGGCTGCTGGATGGTGCTCCAGAAAACCTCTGACTGAATGGAAGGCAATGGAAAAATAACAAACTTATTTTTCGAAATTCAAAGTCAATACATTTTAGTGTCTCAATATATCTTTGCTCACTCATTTTAATCAAGAAGGTATTAAGGCATAAAGACGTGTATATCTGGGGGCTTGGTTGCATTGATGGACAGCGCTATTGATTGTGTTTGAGCAAGGTGGACGTGTCTCCACCTTCCTCGAGAGGGGTCTGCCTGCATGGCTCTGCGGAGTTGCTTCCAGTGCAGGCTCAGCGCTCAAGTCAGCTCCACTGTCAGGGCAGGAAAGAACAAACAGATTAAATAACACAAACTCAAATAATAGAACTTAAAGGGGGGGCTAAAAAAAATTTGATTATTAGCCTGTTTCCACTGCACCAAAAACCCGGTAACACTCACTAGCATCTTCTCTTTATTGGGGAAGGTTACACCGGCATTCCATCCCAAGGCAAATGACCCTGTACAAGTCACAGGTTTTTATCGGCTCCATCTCCGATAGGCAGTGATGGAAAATGACACATGTGTAGACACGCTCATTTTTGCCTCATTTCCGTACGTTGGTATGTAAATAGAAAGGAATATCCGTCTATCATTCAACCTTTTCATATCTGATTTACAATCCAAAATGAAAATGCAAACAGAAGTTATTGACATTAAATGTCAATAACTTCTGTTTGCGTTGTCATTTTGGGGGACTATTTCGTGGTCCTGCAGCAATTTTATTTTTCCTGCATGGGGGACCATGAAATGTTTTCGGGGAATGTGGGACCACCACGCTCTCTGCCAGTCTCCGAGCCGCTCCATCACCGCCGCAAGCTGGTCTCCGAACCGGAGGAGCGTCTCTGATCCCCCCCAACGAACCACTGGGCCTGTGTACCGCAGCCCTTCCATGCACCACACATCGGCCGCTGCCAAGCGGCCATGGATACTCCATGGTGCTTTCACGGTTTGTTTTTTTTCCAATCACTGGAAACATAACGCGCCACTTTTACAGCTTGTTCGTGACATGGAACTTGACACACCAGAATAAAAAGAAAGCCATACTCCTCTACCGGCAATGGGGATGGTGTAATCGCCTATTTTTAGCGGGTTTACCCGCGTTCAAAAAACTTGCGTATACACAAACTTTGCCGTAAAAACGGCATAAGGCACTGAGGTTAGTTATTTGTCGTCCAAAAGAAGATTTAAAGATTAAAAGTTTTTCTATCATTCAGGGCCTTCGGTGTAGACGAAAATGTATACCTCCTGAAATAAGCTGTTTTCACACTTAAACAGCTTGCAAAGCTTGCAAAGACGTATGAATTAATCTTATTTGAATTGGAGTCAAGCTGCGGAGCCGCAGCTCGGGCTGTGAGCTCTGCGTTCCCCATTTCTCCAAACAAAACAAATATAAATAGTGTGTTTTTAGATTATTCTTTTTTAAGGTTGCAATCGACTCCGAATTTAGTCAGTCAAATCGGACTGGCTCCCGTCTCCCTCTCCGACAGTGCCGACGATGCGCCAGCCAGCAACAGTGTGCCTGCGATCGGCACCGCAACAGTGCGTTTTTATTTTACGTCTCCTCACAGAACGAAAACATGTGCATATGGAACGGTATGGAACGAAACCGTGCAAAGTGCGACACTTTCTCCGCGACTCTCTCCCCGATGAGCCCCCTCCATGAGTTATGCACAGAAAAATAATCTTAACGAGTCTACGAGTCGTGGCCCGTTCCTCCGTGCCCCGTTCCCTGAGAGCCGCGTTTGCGTTCGTGTCCGGACGATTCACACATAGAAAAGTAAATATATGATTCCCCGTATTAATAATTCGTTATCGTTATGCATTTTGTTTGATCTTCTGTTTCATTTCAGTTATTGTAACGAACACCGACTGACAAAACAACAAAAACGACTGCTCAGCTTGAAGACTCTCAGTCGACTGATGGGTTTCCGACTCATGATTGGACTCGTTGACTTGCAGCCCCAAACACCACATGCCTCCGGTGCCGCGTGACGCATGGAAGCTTAAGCTTAAGCCCCCCCCCCCCCGCCCCTTCATTTGTTCCGTGCATACGTTCCGCGACTTTTTTTTCTCCCCCCGACCCGCCGGATTTGTCTTTTTCCATCTCTTCTTCCTCACTGCAACCAAACTCAACTGCTAAGCCCTCTCCACTGCTTCCACCAATCAGTCTCCCGCTCTCCAGAACTGACTGCTCCCTCCTCCCCAACAAGAACATCTGCCGCCCACTCCTCAGGATACACACGCGACAGTTGCCCATTTAAACTTGATTCGGCAACATCCTCTACGCTGGATTTAAGTTCAACTGCCACGTCCTCTTCTGTTGCCCCTACTCCCCAGGAGGCTGAGGTAAAATATCCTCACTGCAAACCTATTTGTGATAAAAAGAAACATGACCAAATATATCCAGAGGAAACACAATGAAAAAAAAATCAAAGGACATAACATTGAGTGATCTGTGTGGGTGCTACAAATAGGGTATCTTGTCTTTTCTGTGCCCGTACATGTCCAAAAAGAAACCTCGGTTCATGAGCATAACGTTCAGTGCAAGTTGAAAGGATGCAGGCAGTATCGATTAATGCCGGTTGGAAGTGGATAAACGTTTAGCCATTGTGAACACATCCTCACTGGAGTACTGCTGGAAAAACAGCCACAAAAGTCTTAAAGAGGAAGTATTATCTGAATTGGACAAAAAGGCAACCTAGGTGAAAAGGCAAAATAATAATAATAATAATAATATTAATAATAAAAATAATAATAATAAAAAATATTATAATGATTATAATAATAATTATTATTATTATAATAATAATAAATGCCCAGGCAGCTCATGTCCCTCTCTGTGTTAAAGTGGCATTTCAAGAAACCCCCAAGCAATTTTGTTTTTCAATCCGCCGACTATAAACCATTATAGTCGCCTTGGGAGGGTCATGGGGAGATGCAATTCACCAGCTAACATGTGGCATTGTCCTTGTGCCAAACCAATAATGTCATGTGGACACAAACACATAAGTGAATGGTATTCATTTCAAACTAACCTGTTCAAAACAGAGACAGCTCAACAGCTGTCTCTCCACCCTGTAAACCCTCCTCCATCGGCTGTCGACTTAAAGCGACTTTTGCAGTCCTTTTAGCCAACCTACCAGATGACCTTCTGAAACCAAAGGCACTGACAGATTATTACACAGAGTTGAATCCAAAAGAGGCCGTTGGCACCGTCTGTCCAGGGTCAGTGCATCTTGAGAGGTCAGCAAGAATCTCCAGGAGTGCACGGGATAAACACCATGAACGGTGTAATTGAAAGTGAGTTATTCATGCTTCACCTCATCTGATGAAAGTTCGCAGTTTGTGAATGTAACACGGTGTTCATTATTTATTTTCAGCAGATTTTTCAACCTATTTCCGGCGATGTCCACAGTGCGACATTATGTACAGATGCCAGTAATGGCAGGACAGTCTCCACAACTTTGATGATCATGTCATATTGAACCTTGAACTATGTACACTGTATATCTGAGAGACAACTTACAGGTCGATACAATTGAATTTTAGTGGTGACGAAAAATACTCTTTTACTTCTTCTTTGTGTGTGTGTGTGTGTGTGTGTGTGTGTGTGTGTGTGTGTGTGTGTGTGTGTGTGGGTGTGTGATGCTTAGAATTAGTTTGTTTGTGCAAAATATAAATTACAGGTTCTTTTTAAATGTGGGCTCTCTTTTAGAACAATTCACAATTCACAGAACATTGTTTCTGTGCCCAAAGTGTTAGACTCACCGAAAAGCCTGAGGAAAGTAACATTTCTAGCCAGAGACACTGTCCTCCGTGCCGACTGTCACTTTGAAGCATTGACGAGCCATGATAATCCCTATTAGGAATAATAGCTGGAGGATAGTTGCTGTGGCTACTAACCTCCCGGTTGTGTGCTGGACCTGCACAAAAGGGAGTGTTCAACTTGCCTGGTAAGTCATGGCCCATGTGTGTGGGTAGGGAGGGAGAATTCTGCATATATTAAAAAACCATAGAAGAGTAAATGAATGACTTGTTTTTTTTTCTTCCAGTGAAACATGAAAAAGGAACTCTTAGAACCACACTGGTGAAGTGAACGTCGAAGAGTTCTGGAATTGTATGGGAGTTGATTTCTCGAGGCTTTTTCAAAGTATGTACATGTTGTCAGATGTCTCTAAATCAGCAAATACCTTAATGTAGCGCTCCTACCCTTTATAGTGCTTTATAGTACTCTGATTCCTATTTACGGTGTTTTCTTTAATATATATTTTATATTGATTATAGTGCTTACCTTTATATGCTCTCTATTTTTCTGCTGTCACTTTTTGTTGCTGTAACAATGTCAATTTCCCCGTTGTTTGGTCTAATGAAGGTTTATCTTATCTTATCTTATCTTATCTTAGTGTGCGCAGGGTCCTGACCCTGAAATCAAGCGTCAATTGTCTTAACTTTCCTTCCTATTTTTTTAAGCGACCAGATACTTTTTGTTTTACCTCACCAAAATAGGGCTATACCACAAAATAAATATAAAATAAACAATTTGTGCTCAGCAAAAGAATAACAAATACAATTTTACCCTGTACACAATTCCAATTCAACAAATATCAGTGGGCCCACACTAAAGCACTCACTCATAATTAGCCTGCAAAGCCACTTAAAAAAAAAATGTTTGCAGGCCTGGTGCGTGGCTCGTGGTCGCTTCACTCATTAATGAGCAATAAAATCAAATAAAAATGAACCTGGTGTCTTGTGCAGTTCTGTGAGTTTGTGTCCTTGACTCCCACGGGGCCAGAGGAACCCTGAGCCATCTGGTTGCTAAGACTTCTATCCGCTTTTCCTCGGCGTTCCCTCGTTGAAAGATGCACGGCTCCGCTTGGTTCCCTAATTGGTGTCCTGTTGTACATTCATTCAGCTAACGAATGCAAGCGTATATCTTACTCTGTTGCTGTAACTCGCGTTACACACTAAGTGAAACAGTCTAAACCAGCGGTTCCCAACCTTTTCGGACTCGCGGCCCACTTGAAAATCTCAAGCCCACATCCGACCAGAAGTAATACGGGAGCCAAACAGTGCGTTCTCAGAGGACGTATATTTTAACAATCACATGCGTTCTCATACATAGAGTGCAGGAGTGGCAAAACGAAAAAAGAGGAAAAAGGAAAGTCGAACTCTCGCGTAACATTCGTAACATCAAACTACCAATAACAGGAGCACATTCATATGAACTCACCTCATGAGAAGGCTGATGTTGCATGGCAGACACCAAATGCTTGATGTCTGGCTTCAGGGACAAGTCTCAGGCGAAGATCTGGCTCAACGTTCAGTTTAATCCTGTATATGGTCTTCAATGCCACAAGCGCCGAAAGGCCTCGCCTCACAGAGATACGTTGTCAGCAAAGGCATCGGAAATGGCGCGGCTCTGTCGGACAGATCGGGATACTCGGAAGCAACATGAAGCCAAATGTTTGTCGGGTACTTCTGTGAGAAAGCCGGTTTCAATGCGCCGTCGCAGGAGAGATCCTCACGACCGTCCTTCTCTTTTTGCGCTCAGGCCTGCGAGGGTCTGGTCACTGTGGCTGGCGCAGGGGTTTTCCGTCCTGCTGCACTGCACATCTGGGACGGGGAAGTATTTGCGCGCCTTGGTCCTCAGACCACGCAGGTGCTCTTTGACATGATGGATCACAGTGACGGGAAGCCGCATTCCCTCCTTTGTCAAAAAATCTGACTGATTCTCGAACGAGTCAAAGTTTGACCGGTCAACCTGCCTGGCCCACATCTTGATTTTTCTTATGGTCGCTTCTATTTTATTCTGGACATTGATCACGGTCACATCTTTTTCCTTGGAGACTGAGGTTGAGTCCATTTAAGTGGCTGAAAATGTCGGCCAGGCATCCCAATTAAGCGATGTGCGAGTTCAAACTTCGTGTCGAGAAAAAACACCCTCACCTCATCACGCAATTCAAAAAGTCGCATCAGTGAGAGTCATTTCAGTATGTAACAGAAGCTGCTTAATGGTCGCTGCCCATCTCGTCACATAAAATGGAAAAGAAACATTTTGTCTCGAGGGGACAGCGCAGTTTCCATGGCTTGGGAGCTTCGTTTGATAAAATCTCGGAACGCACCACGCACGGCGGTAACGGTTCGTCTTCCGTGCCCGTCCAAAAAAATCCCAGTGATAAATATTCATCGCTAAACTTTCTCCGAACCTTTCTCCTTTTGTGTGACAGGCGGGACTGTCCCGCCTGTCCGCCTTTCCTTTTCAGTGTGCCTGATGCCAGGCAACCATCCATTTTGATTATCACCGCAAGTTCAAAAATGTACAGGTGCACGTCCATCTTGCTCGGAACATAAGGTCCTATTTATCAGTGATGATGCATTTTTGAAGGTTTAAAAGAAACAAATACCATGAAATGATTTTTGCTTTTTTTACATTTAAAAATGTTTTTGAAATTAATAATTTTTTATTTATCTTGTCAATAAAATCGATGTGTTCTGTCCATGATTTGGCGGCACACTTACTCCATTCCCGGCCCATAGGTTGGGAACCGCCGGTCGAATCAAACTCTGTGTCGGATTCTGCTGCTGCTCACGAAACCGGCAAACGTAATTCCATCATAGAATGTGGAGTTGACAGTCCACGAATTAGTCCTGACGCACGTGCGCCCCTTCGCTCACTCCCTTCACTTCTTCATCCCACCTCCACTCACACCCACAGCACCAACCCACCACAACACGTCATTCAACTCCAGCTCAAGCTCCACAGTTTTACCAGCTAATTATTAAAAGAACTCTTCATTTTTTTAAATTAAAACATTGACCTATTTCAATACTCCATAGTTTTTAAACATGAAACACATCTCTATATTTGTACCTCGTTTAACACTATTAAATGACTTCTAAACCCAGAGTTATTTATTATGAACTTTTTTTTATTCTTACTAAAAGAAAAAAGAAAAAACTGTTATCATAAGGTATACTGTACATTCGCGTGAAGTAAATGAACGTATGCTTGAGTTGTACTGTGCGGTGATGTCTTACCGAATTTCTTATCGTCTGTATTTCAGAAGGTTTCGGCTGTGCACAAGCTGTGCAAGGCCTGCAGTTTTGATGGGAGGGGATGGACGGATGGATCTTGTTATTAGACTTCAAGGCGGAGAGGAAGACATACACATGACAAGATATTCCAGAAAATCTGGGGAGCATCTGGTAAGGGTCACACAAAGTTCAGAGAAACAATTTGAGGTTAGCTATTTATTAAATATATACATTTTTTTAAATTTTCCTCTAAAGGTGGGTGATTCAGTGCCCTCATGGTGTTATCTACAGTTTGAAGTTTATGATGAGGGTATTCTGACAAAAAGGTACTTGAGAGTCAATGTAATTTTGCTACATACATGCTCAGTAAGAAAGTGTATATACAGTATATATATATATATATATATATATATATATATATATATATATATATATACATACCCAGTGTGTTATATTTTAAATACATTTTAAATTTTTAAATAATTACATATAAAAAAATGTATATATTTTTTTTAAATATACGAAATACAAAAATGACTCTTTTGTATTTTTTGCACACATTTCCTGTCGAATCGCTTACACCCCAAGTGTCTACACGATTTTATTCTGTATTTTCTGTGTGCGTTTCCTGTCCTGACAGTGGAGTTGATTTGAGAGAGAAACCTGCACTGGGAGCGACCCCACAGAGGAGCACTGCAGGCGGACACTCTTGCCTTCCTCTGACTATCTGATGGTTGTAACTCGACAATTAATGGCGGTTCTGGCTCTGTTTCCTGCCCAGATAGAGACGAGCGTAGATTACAAACTCAAAGCTTCGTGTCGCCCCTTTGGACACCAACAGGAGAAGTCACAAACAGTTTTCCATTGTCTTTTCTTGTCCTACAGACTGTGGCGTGACCTTGCAGAGGACCCACGGAGGGTGTGACCTTGCCGTACGCCAGTAAGCTGTAAGGCTCCACTCCCCCAACAGGAATGAGATCATGGAGATGGATGGATGGAGCCAGACAATCGACAGATTCCACGCTTCGAGTAAAAAGATTCATGGCGAAATTTAATTTGTGTGACAATCCACCTTCAAACATTCGTTTGTGATCCTGTTGTAACCCTTCGAAATCGATCCGTTATTCAGAACCCCCGTGGTCAGAGAATGTTCTGATCTTTCTGATAATTATAAATACATTTTAAAAATCGCAATCTTAGTTATGGACCATTTCCCATTCCCCTTTGAAAACTTTTAACACTGTGGTGATTGTGCCAACATGGAGTCTAAATACTGCTGTAAGAAATGCTGCCAATTGAGCATGGCCAAAAATCATCATCATACCTGTCCTCTTTGCCAATGGACCAGTGTGTTTTGCCAGGTTTTTATGGTTATTACTTCAACATTTTGTGTGTGTGTGTGTGTGTGTGTGTGTGTGTGTGTGTGTGTGTGTTTGTGTGTGTGGGTGTGTGTGTGTGTCGGTGGGTGAACGACAAAGAGAGAGAGGGTGAGAGAGAGCTTGCAGGGCCAAGCTCAAGGCTTGTAGTCGATGCTTGAAGCCGTCCAATAATCCTATAGGCCCTTGAACCGTCTGGGGGCAGAGCCATTGTCTTGCTCTCAGGGAAATATGCCCTTGAACCTGAGTGATGAAGTGCGTGGTCAAAACACTGAGGCTGGAATTGAGCCCCTCTGGTAATAATAGACCCGTGGATCCCGTGGCCTTTGGAGGATCTTTAAAGGTTGTCGCCGTTATCTTGATGGTAAACACGCTATCTCACTCGTGATCGCAACCCAAAAGGACATCGTCGCTCGACAAAGATTGACTCCCCCGGGGTCGGCGCGACGTGTCCGGTGCCCCCGCTCAAATCTGTTCCAGTCTCACACTATCTGACTTTACTATGTTGTGTGCACTGATAACAAAGAGCCCCATGGAAGACTTCCGGTGTTTGCACTGGTTGTTCTTGCTTGAAAATCTATCTACTGTAGATGGATGAAATCAGATTCAGAATCGGTTTCAGAATCAGGATTGTTGCATTTGAGTCTGAAAAAATAAAAATATAATTGAAATAGCCATATATAAAGAAATAGCCAACAAAACAGAACAGAAATAGAATATATAAAAATATTCAGAATATACAAAGTGTGATGATGTACACTGGATAAATGTATGCGTTATATGCATTTACAATATTTCCTACTGTACTTTCCTACTGTATGTACTTAATTCAATAATTACTGAAATCGACAGTGCTATTCTGATATCACAGCCATCACTGACTATCAGAATGTATTTCAAACACATTCTGCCGTTAACTAATGGAATCTTTCACCAAAAGAAAATATTACACTTGAGGCTAACGTCCTTGAATTACATCTTTTTTTTTTGTCTTTTTTGTTTAATGAGCAACATCCTTTACCGTTTTTGATAAAGGGGATTAGATTTCCCTTGTCATGATAATTACTGTGATCGTTTATTCAACCTTAGAATTATAGAATCTCCCCCAGATTCAACAGGGTGGCAAAAAATGTATTTTTGTTTAATAATTCGATGAAATATGCAACACACACATCAACACACATATCAAATTGATAGGAAATTCTATCAAGTCTGGAGGATTCAGTATTTAACCTTTTTTTCCCCTTCAGTGCAGACTCTGCAACATGAAAAGAGGATGCCACAACACAATGGCGGACTTTCATTTAAAGTCAAAGTAATAACTCAAAATCCACACCGGGAATGAGAGAAGGACAGTGAGAGGGCGAGAAGGAAAATGACTATTAATCTAATAGGATTCAATGTCTTATGCAGAAGCCACACATTGCATTACAGTCAGTGTTTAATGTTAATGAAGAAACAATAGTAACAAAAAAAAAAAAAAAAATGGGAATAATCATTTTGAATATAGATATAAATAATGTATATATTTATATATATGTATGTTATATATGTGCTGAATTATGCATATATATTACAACACTAAGTGTGTCGAATAATCCTAACGCAAAAACGAAACATTTGAAAACAAACAAACAATGTTCACTTCGATCCGTTCTACCTCCATTATATTCTCTTACTACAGAATGGTTTTTTTCCCCCATATTTATTTGACGTTTGGACTCCGCCTTGTCTTGCTGATAAGCTTCGGACAATCTACCTTCGTCCGTCCGAACTGAAGTTTGACATTTGGTCGCCATCTGTTAGGACTCTGAATCTTATCAGGCAGTGGTGTTTAAGCTGCGCACAAAAACAAACAAAGACCGAAATGAGAGCGACAGAGAGAAAGCCCTGGATGCATCAAGGCCAAATATAGGAGAAAATAAAGGTCTAAAGTTTTGGAGACTAGAAATAATTAACAAGAATATATGGTGGAGGGTTTTGATTGGGGGAGGAAATTGCTTTGATTCCTGGATTCCAGATATAGTCAATCTGCAATCAGAGTCCATGGAGACGCAAATGAACCCTTTCAACATCAGATTCACCACCATGGCGACTGAGGCAAATATGATATTCGCAGTTGATTCGGCTGTGGGAGGAGCACTCTCCGGCGCGCTCTGTGGAGCTCTTGTATGAAAAAAAAAAAAACGAATGTGCAGAAGAATGGACAGTTTGGACCTGCCTGTGCACTGACATCACAGTATTCTGTATATGCCAGTAAAGTCGACATCGCAGTGACTGATGGCCGCGGAATGACCGATCGTACAAATCCCGGCGGAGTTCTGAGACCGACTCCGGGACCCAAGAAGACTGGAGATCCGCAAGGATAACTAAAAAGGATGTCGAACAACTCCGGTCGAGAAGACGAGAGCCTGCGCCGTTTAGTGCATTTAGCAGCTCGCTGGACACTTGAAAAAGACTCTCACATGGTTGTCATTCCCATCTGTGATCAGTGACACGTGTGTTTATCTGCCTGAAATAAAAGAAACCCAGGAAGAAGCAGAATTTCCCACAGAGAAACTGTTCAATTACTCGAGAAAATGTCTCATGTAGTAGACAATTTAAAACTGGATCTTTGCGGTTTCATGCCTCCATTAGTGTAAAAATAGATACTTTTCATCATTGTGTCTGAGGTTACATTGCATTTCATTGTCCTGATCTTAAATTGACTACCACATTATTTATTCATGTGACAAGTTATTGGACGCAGAATGGGCCTCATTAAACGTGTCCTTTCCCCCTCCTTTTCGTCATAAACACGCCGGATGAATCAGTCAGCGAGTATCCTGCTCGCTACCATACCGTGCCCTTGCGTGTAATGCGAGTACATTCGGCCGTCTCTTTGTGTGTGTGTGTGTGTGTGTGTGTGTGTGTGCGTGCCTGCGTGCGTGCGTGTGTGTGTGCGTGTGTGTGTGTGTGTGTGTGTGTGTGTGTGTGTGTGTGTGTTTGTGTGTGTGTGGGTGTCATCTGGTTTGCGTACACGACGAAGAAAGTAAACAAGTGAAAAATGGCACCGAGAGGAACAACAAAACACTCTTCTCACTCCTCCACATGAGGAACTGTGAAGAGGTGGCGGTCACGCTAGTTCATTTCATTTCAATAAAAGCCGCTTGGCGAGGCAGAGCCGGCGAGGCTGTTCCGGGCTTTAAAAACACAGCGCGCGCGCTGCTATAAGTTCCGTCCGAGAGCTGCCTCGACAGCCCCAAACCCCCAATAACAAGCGCGGTTAAAAGCCCGCCGCCCCTCTCCAAGCGGCGGCACCTGCCCCCGGCAGCTGTCGACACTCACACCCGTGTTCTCGTCTGCCGAGGTCAAGCCACCTAGCGCGACCTCCTCCTTGCACGCCGGCGAGGCTGGCTGGCCGGCGAGGCTGGCTGGCCGCCGCTCAGCCGCCTGGCAGGATAAACGGTCTTGGCCGCGTCCAAACCCCATCCCGACACCATCCCATCCCCGCCATCACTGAGCTTGTCGGGGGTGAACGTATCGCCCGGCGTGCAAGCGGCAGCAGGGGCGCCGCCATCGTGGCCCGGCGCTTCCAGAGCCAGGGCGACTCCATGTTGACGAGGGGTCAGACAGAGCGGAGCCTCCAGAAGCCGGTGATGAGGGAGGTTTGTTAGGTCTCGGTCTTCGCTAATCGAGGCCAAACTGAAATGTCTATCTGGGTCGATTATCTCATCATATTGTAAAGGGGAGGAAAGCCTCTTCACATTTTCGCTGTCACCCCTCATCCCTTTGCCAAAACTTCACACCAATTTGCCGAGTCAATCCGTGTATCTGATAAATCTCCATCTGAAACACATCATAGACTCCTTTTTAATTTTTTTTTGGTGGCGGTGGTTGTGGGGGGGCTTCTTTATTTGTTGTTATTACCCCGATGTCCCGTCTCTGCCAAGCAGCTTCTGCTGATACGTGGTGTTTGGCAGCTCTACCGGGGAAAGAGCGATTTAATTGAGGTCCTTGGGTGGGTAACTGAAGGGGAAAAGCACTCCATTTAAAAATGATATACGGTGACATATTCCAGTGATACCGGTGTACTCCACCCGCTGGAGAATCTGGAATCTCTCCCATCATCCGGTTGGACCCCTGGGGCTCCTCGGACATAAATGAGACGTCTATGAAAATCTCTTTTTAACCCCTAATATGCCAAATTACGCAGTATGCATTGATGGCCCAGTTGCCAAAAGAGGAATCTTCATTCGTCCTCCATCCAATTATGTTCCCACATTAGCCCTAGCTGAGCCGCACGTCGCTGTTAAAGTTAAAATAAGGGATTCGGAATTTGACAGTGTGTGTGTGTGTGTGTGTGTGTGTGTGTGTGTGTGTGTGTGTGTGCGCGTGCGTGCGTGTGTGTGTGTGTGTGTGTGTGTTCATTATACATGCATAGGCTCCGATACATGCACACTGAGGTGGCGGCGGCGGTAATGCAAAGTGAAAAGGTTGTGAATCCACCCAAGCTAGTGATCACGAAAAACCTAATTTACTCCCTTTTAATGAGATATCTGTTGACATTTTTTCCACAAACGACAACCCTCCCCCCCCCCCCACCATATTACATGCAACCAAATGTAAACGTGTGTAATTGTCAGAACGCGGCAGAGTCCTGTCGCGAGCGTATACATACATCCCATTATTATAAGAGATAAGGGGCCAATCTAGGTGTCTGAAGCCGCACAAAAGCTCTATCTTCCTCACACGCCCACATTTAGGAGCTGTCTGCGTGTCTCCGATAAGACGCTGCAAATTGATGACATTTTAATTTACGGCGCGCATTCACAACCCCTCCGCCTTTGTTTCAGGACAAGGATGGGATGCTCACCTCGGGGGCCTCTCGAGCGGCTCATCCTCTGTCTCAGGACCAACTGCCCCGCTCCTCTTGTTCCAAGAGGCGGCGATGGCCGCTACGCCTCGTGACAACGTCAGCCCATGTTGCGACGTTCCCCACTGATTTTTTTTCCCGGAGAGTCCGCCCGAGGAACAAGGCTGTCGGCGGAATAATTAGTAAACCAGTCCCCCCTAAATCAATTTCAATCTCGTCGTTTTTGTTTTATGTGCGATATCATGTTTTAACCAGCAACCACTCAAGCACTGGACTTTTTGATGAGCTCAATCGGCGAGACGCTGCTAATTACATCGAGTGGCATTCGATGGAATGCCACTCGATCAACAAAGGCTGTCGTCGTCTGGAGGAATGTTCTATGAAGTGTGTTTTTACATTACTCAGAACATCTGATGCCTTGTTGACATTGATCGTTCGTAGTTCAAAAGCTTTCAAGCGACAAAAACACAGGGAAAATCCTTCCTGGGGATGTTTTTCTTGCTTGGTGAGAATTTCAAAGGAGGCTTCCACTTCATGATTAAATAATGGAAATTTGCTCTTGCGTTGCAAGATCAAAATTGCAAGGTTGTACTAATTCATCAGTTCCAGCCAACAAGAGCACCAACTTTTGTTAGGGTTGGGCATCCAGGGCTTCGTCTTCGAATTTTTTATGGCTATTTATTAGCCCCCGATCGCTCCCTCTTTAGCGGTACCAACTGCGCGCCCACAATCGGCCTGCCGAAACAGCGTGCTTTTATTTTAGATGAAGGTTATTTTATTTTACTCTGTTTCCTTACGGAACAAAACAAGCACCATGAGTAATGGTGACACTTTCTCCGTTACTCTCTTACACCCACATCAGCCGCCCCCCCCCTTCGACAGTTTGCCTAGAGCCGCAAAATGTCTAGAGCCTGCTTGGCCGAAGCCTCTCAAGTCTTTGCATCCTAGCAACGCCCCTGCCAACAACTAAACTCTCTCGACTGAAAGTGAAGACTCCTGGTAGTTAAAGGCCATAGTAGAAAAAAAGGGTTGAGAAAAACTGCTCTGGTAGTGTTGACTTCCAAGGCTTTCAAGTCCTGAAAGCCTGTTTTGGCCCTCACCGCACACACACAGGGGTTTATACTATAAAGAGTTTATACTATATCGGTGAAGTGCTCCTCCTTCAACACCCCACACTCTTTGAGTTCACGCCGTTAAAACGTATTAACCTATTAACAAACTCATGGTTTGATTTCACAAGGAAGCGGTTCAAAACAAGCAAGTTGCAATATTTACCTAACCCATTTTGTTTCTGCTTCATGTATTACTGTCTTGCTCGCAGGAGATACGCCTTTTTATATCTCAATATAAATAATACCTCCTTCTCCTCCAGAGTGTTACAGGATTAAGATGAGTTGAAGGAGTAACACTGCCACCTCCATTTATCTCACAGTAGTAGCGACAGCACTCATCCACCAGCCAGGGAAACATTTGAATATATCATTCCCTTTTTACCCTCCTCCTCCCGCTCCGCCTCCATTTCCACCTCTACCTTCCTTAAACTTAATTCCTTTCCTCAACCACAATCACAGCCCACACTTCATTTTCGGCAGCTGCAGAAATCCATCAGCTTCATTTCGTTTTCCTCTCGCCGCCACAATCCAAAATGCCTCTGTCCCATCAGTGACAGGGGTGAGTTTCATTGTTTCCTGTCTCCACGGAAGACGTTTTAATGCTACAATCCCCAATTACATGAGGCAAGTTTATCTGTAGAGCATGATTCACACACAAGGGTGATTCAAAGTGATTCACCTCAGAAATAGAATTCATAATGTTAAAGCAAGGAGGAATAAAGATAAACCAATAAAAAAGCTGAAAACAAATAAAAAGTAATTAAGTAAGTAACAAATAAAAATGAGCTAAGAGGTTAGAAACAGGCCTACCGGACAAGCACAACACAATTCTGCATTCTGTACAATTTAGTATAACTACAAATTACAAATTACATCTATGTGTCATTATGTGTAATACTGTATGGGTTCTGTAAGATCTCGGGAAAGAAACAGGGGCCGGGTAATCTTTCTTCCTGTTTTTTTTCTTGAAATGTTCCGTTCAAATATGACCCGGGACAAATTTCAATTGGGTCTAAATGTTGTAGGACATGTGAAGACCTCGAGCTCTTTGCCAGCATCATTTCAAAACAAAAGTTCTTGAATTTGTAAACACATATTTAATATATAGGTGTCCTCGACTTGGGAAACCAAAATTGGGAAATTAAGTTGTACAATTGTAAAACATTTGTGAATTTTGTCACAGTTTTGTCACAATGCTTGGATTTAATTTACAGTAAAAGTATCTTTATTTATTTGCCATCATTTGAGTTTGGAGTGTCTCACCACTCCCAGCGAGGTCTACAGCAAACATGCACTGCAACGCAGCAACACAGGAAGGCAGGCAGCAAAGCAGGTCGGACAGGAGGGATTGCGGCTGCTTAATCCGGCCGGCCCATAAGAGCGTGGAAGTACGTGGCGCCGTCGGGTTGTCCGACAGAACAAGCTCCACAAGCCAAGCTACATCTTATTTCAGCATGAGTAGATATGAGATTTGAGATTGTATGGCGGGCCTCGCCCTTGCGTCGGGGGCGGTCCTGACGGGGTGTCGGTCTGTCGGGGTGGTTCTGCGGCTCGGGTTCTGTGCTTGCGGGTGCAACTCGTGCCTGCATGTGGGGGTGAGTTGTTTGTGTACGCCTCAGGGGTGCAGGGTGACTTTGTGCTCTCTGGGACTGGTTTATTCACCTCAGGGTCATGCGTAGGTGGTTGATCGGCGAGCCCCCGGCTTCTCTGTGGGTTGGAGGGGTCTTCTGCGGCTGCAGGGCATGGTGCTCGAAGCTTTGTTGAGGTCGTGGGGTGTCTGCAGTGTATGGCCGCGGGACTCGTGGGCGGCCGTGAGGCTTGCTTGGAGATGCTAATATACAGCTCTGACAACATACACCAGAACTAATTGGGACAAGTCCTGTGCACGCACCAGTGGACACATCACACACACACACACACACACACACGCGCACGCACGCTCGCACACGCACATGCACGCACTCACACACACACACACACAGACACACACACACACACACACACACACGCACACAGACTACCAGAATCTGCTCCACACTCCCCCGAACACCTTCCTGATTACATCCTTCTCCCTTTACCGCCACAACTGACACGTGCCGAATCGCTGTTCGAAATTTCGTCTACTTAATTAAACACGTTTTTTCAAATACATGTTGCCGTCTGATGTTTCTAAGTTCATGTTTTGTCAAGTACATATTGTTGTTTGTCTCTATGTTTATCCGTCTCGCCCGTGGTGATTCCCCCCTCTTGGAGTAGTGAGGATGGCTGTTTTTTGTTTTATAGACCAAAACATGCTAAGATCGTTCTCCAAAGGGGGGGATGTATGTGTCTTGTATAACAAAAAGGCTCTGCTCTTGTCATCCCACATCCCTATTGCAAGCAGTTATTAATGAATGAAGAGTGGCATTGCAGGTTTAGAAGTCTAACTACACTTGCAGATTAACTCTTGGATGCCATGGCATACAAATAGCCTGTGTGGTATGCCAAGCCTGCTGGCAGACAAAAACAAATAGAGAATTTTTTTTTTTTCTTAAACCTGTGCTGTCAGCATGCTGGGCATACAACACATAGTATTTGTATGTCATTGCATTCAGGACTGAGTTAGTCTGCAAGTGGAGTTCAAGTTCTCAACCTGCAATGCAACTCTTTATTCATTCTTAAATCATCAAGGACTGATGCAATAACTCTGTCCTGTGGACGACCTGTAGAATGACAAGAGCACAGTTTTTGGTTATGGAGAGTCACCACCAACCCCCCTCTGTGGAGAACTATTTATCATGTTTGGGTCTATAACCAACTGATCACTACTGCAAGAGAGGGAGAATCACTACGGTGAGACAAATAAACATAGAAACAAACAAAATTTACACAAAAACATGAACTTAACAATAACATGTATTGAAAAACAGTGAATTAGGTCCAGGAAAACTGGAACTAGATCTGGTCACGTGGCCTCTTCCTGTCATAATTATGGCAGCAAATGAGGGAGGAACGGAGAGGAATGCAACCAGGAGGGTGCTGGGGTGCACTTGAAGCAGGTGTGGTGGTGGTGTGTGTGTGTGTGTGTGTGTGTGTGTGTGTGTGTGTGTGTGTGTGTGTGTGTGTGTGTGTGTGTGTGTGTGTGTGTGTGTGTGTGTGTGTGTGTGTGTGTGTGTAAGATGTCCACCGGTGAGTGTACATGACTTATCCCCATTGGTACTGGTGTAGAAGGTCGGTAATATGTTGCGGCGCCTCCAAGCAGCGGAAGGGGCCCTGAAGCCGCCGAACTCCGCAGCCCCTTGGACACCCTACAGCTGCAGGAAAGCCCGGGTACCCTGTCCTGCGGCCACAGAAGACCCCCGGGCCCCCAGAGAAGCAACCACCACGCCCAGCCCCGAGGAGCATGACCCAGTCCCAGGGAGCAGGAGGAAACCCAGCACCCCCGGGGTGCACACATACAACCAATTCCCGGGTGCAGGCACAAGACGCAGCCGCCAACACAGAACCCGGGCCACGGGCGCAAGGCACGAACCGCGGGCCCGGATCCCTGGCCCACGGTGACAGACCGACACCACGCTCAAGCCGCCCGCCCCACAGGCAGGAACCCCACGCTCACCCACGCCCCGCACAAGGGGGAGGCCCGCCCCACCGCACCCGACCAGATGCCCCGCCTGGCGTGAGTGCCAAGTGCCCATACACGTAGCAGCGTGTGCCCAGCGCAGGGCACCTTGTTGTTACCTTGATGTTACCGAGTCGCTATAACAGCAAATAATTGTCAAAATTTGATGATCTGATGTTGTGATGTCGAGCCCTCGAATCCACCGCCTGCAGCGTAAAGCAATCATCCTGCTGATTACGCTTTGAATCATTTTTTCAGGAAACAACATTTTGTGTGTATATATTGTAGCCATACGCCCACTATTAAAAATGTTTTAAAATGCCCCGAAAAAAGCCTTCCAACCTTCCCCTTTGCCTCTCGGAAGGGGCCGAGCCAGCAGCAAATGGACGCTTTGGCTCTCGCTGCGATGTTAAGTGCTTTTCTTGTTGCTTTCCATCGAGTCCTCGTGTTTTCAAGAGCTGACACACGCATGCACTGACACTCTGAAGCCAATTTGGCTTATTCGCAATGTGCTATTGCTGTTAATTTGATGTGGAGGCATAATTGTTTCATCTTTCATAGTTGAAACAAGAAAATATCCCTGTACTTCGATATTGCATTTTGCCAGAAGTTTTAATTTATTAGTCAAAATCAGGTGGGATTGAGTGGGATGGAGAAAATAATAAAAGTGCACATAAGCTTGAACTGAAATTAAGGCATTTTATTTTTAATAAAACAAAATTGAGTTACGGGGACACTCCATTAAATGCCTTCGAAACACTTCTGCTTAGACTCTGCTTCTCATTTTTGCATTTTCATTTGCATTCTGCTTTTTTTCATAACAAGTCTGTATTCTCATAGAACTTCCAAATAAAAAGAAGTATATTTTCCATATTGAGACGATGTTTTTACTATATAAATTGTGTTAAAAGGTATATTTCCACACCATTTGTACCTTTTGTGAATTTTTGCTACTTTTTATTCACCTGTAATTTAAAGAAAAGGTTTAGCAAACGAATCAATAATATGCTCTATGCATAGTGAAAGTACACATATGTTTGCATTAAAAATTGTATTTTGGTTATCAAAAGATACCCGAAACATGAAAAATATATTTTAAGCATATCTTAAGTACCAAAACGTCAAAAAAAACCACTAAGTGGTTTAAATTTCACACAACTGTAGAATATTATTTTGTGAATGAATGAAAATTATTACTAAATATTGGCGATAGTGGCACCGCCCCTTGCGGTCGCCTGCGCCGGTGCTCCGGTTGACTCTTGCACTTTTTAGTATTTTTTTTCCATTTTTTATCATAATGTACGCCAAAAAAGCATCGGCAGTTTCCTCATACGGCCGCGATGCACTCATTGATGTAAAAATTTCCCTAAACGAACAACTTTGGGACTTTCTTTCCGTGGAAGCAAAAGTGGCCGGCGGAAATCCTACGCGGGAACCACTTCTCAACTACTCAAACTACAACA